>NC_045627.1:68329721-68703888 GCF_009829155.1 Mustela erminea
CCCTAGGGTTGTAATAAGTGTTCACGTCAACCAGAAAATCGCAGGGCTGGGCTTTCCTAGTTCAGAGCTGGTACCATCAAGTTTGGTTTCTGGTGTTTGTGGGAGGGTGGGCCAGAAAAGCGTGCTGTAACAGGGACCCTGCTCAGCGAGGGGGTGTCAAGTACTTTGAGGATGGGAGAGTCAGGGCTAAAAGCGCAGGGAAGGGCAGAAGAGTGACAGGCAAGAGGGTGCAGAAAACTCTTAAGCTCCCAGTGTTGGTATGCTTCTCCCTGTAAGGGTGATGCAGTCACACGAACAACAAAACCCAGGGAGTCAATCCCGGTACCGAACACCCACCCTTGGCAGTTTGTCCAGGAAACTCCATGCTTTCTGACTTTGGTCCACGCTGTGGATTGTGTTAATTTCAGTGGTTCCGTGCAGCCCCACCACAGTGCCAGGCCCTGCTGGACACTCTTTGATAGAGGGGATGGTCTTTTGGGCTCAGAAATCTACCCCAAATATAAAAAGACACTCATCACTCCAGGTACAATCGCCGCAATGGGAAGTGGGTGAGACCAGAGAGAAACAGCAGGGGGGAGGTGACCACAGAGAAACTTACCGTTGTATGTCGTTAATCACTAATTGCTGAATGATTTTATTATATGGCAGCCATAAAATATCACTTGGGGTTTTACAGCCAATTCTAGCTTTAAGAAAACAATTCCTTATGTCAAAATGACTATTAAATTAAGTGATTCCGTATTAAACATCCTATGGACTCCAGATGATTTATGGAGCTGGGTAATGAATAGGAACCTTTTCCTTCCGGCTGCTCAGAGGAAATCAGCAGCCATTTCAGGAGCAGCCATTGACCTTGGCACCCAGGAGAGACAGGCTGATTCCTAAGAGACACCTGGATGATTAGAAGGTTGGGAGTCTAGAGAAAGCAGGCCTAGCATGCTCATTTCACGGATAAGGAAACTGAGACCGGGAGGAAAAGTAAGTTACCCACAATCACTATGTAGACATTGTATGTACTTTAGACATTGTATGTACTGTGCTGCTGTTCCTAGTAATTATGTAGTTTTCCTATTATTTCCAGCTGTCCTATTGTCCGCATTATATGTATGTATGTGTGTATTTACTATACCCATTTTACAAATGGCAAACCAAATCTTGGAAACCTCTCCTGTGTGTTAGCTCCACGTAACCATTGCTGAGGGAAGGCGCGATGCCTTTCAGTGACGCTGTCTGTATTTGTTGCCTTGGATTTGCTTTTACGTGTTCTAGATGGGATAGACCAGGAAAATGGCCTCAAACGATACAGTTTCGGCCTGCCAGCATGTTTCCACGGAAGCGTTCACAGTTGCACACTCGGAGCCCTGTGGGGTCACCGAATACATACCAGCCACAGTCCCTTCCTTCAAAGAGCTTATAATCCAGCTGGGAGGCCTGACCACGAGTGTCAGACGCCCTAGCGTTCACCTGTGTGCTGCAGGTCGTTTGTGCCCCAGGAGACCGAAGCAGAGTCTCCCAGGTGATGGCACTTGAGCTAAGTCTGGCAAGGTGAGACCTAGCAGAGCCCAAAGAAGATGAGGGGAACGGTTCAGGCAGAGCAGCAGCAGGAGCCCGAGGTTCAGAGACAGAAGCCACTGTGATGTCTGGAGGTGCTGAGAAGTTCGGGCTTTCTGAAGCACGTCAGCTAAGCCTTGACCAGGCCGGACACGGTCTGACTGTGAAGGGCTTACGATCCTGGCAGAGGAGTTGAAACTCCTGGAGCTCATGTTGTCTCGGTGTTTAGTTTTGCTGACTTCTCTCATGACCTGCCCACGGCACTTGCCTCTCTCCGCTACTAGATGAGAAACCTTTTCTAGGCAGCAGTCGTGCTAGGTTGTCTCTGTGTACATTGCCTCCCACAGTGTTAGCTGCGGGGATAGTTACAGAGAGGCAGGAAGGACGAAAGGAGGGAAGTAGGGAGAGACAGGACCAGAGGCAGGGCAAGGAGGGAGGAGGGAAGTGACGTCCTGCCTGCTGTATTAATGAAGGGCCATAGAAGTGACTAGATTTGAGGAGCTACCCTGGAGAAAATGTAGCAAGTCAGCCAGTAGCTTGAAGAGCCAGGCTCTGCTCTGTGACTTTGCTGGTGTTCCTCACCACGGCAGCTCTGGGCAAGCTGTTGCTTCCCTGGTGCCTGCACATGGTTCTGGAGTGCTGCCCCAAGGGCTTCTTCCCTCACTGGTTCTTTCAACAAACATGGGTTGTATGTCACTAGGAGCCAGGCACTGTACTAGGCACTGGGATGTAATGCTAGGTCAGCCCTGCTCCCTGAGTACGTTCCTGTAGGGAAAACAGACGATAACCAAATAATCAGAGAATTAAAGATGGGTTTGCAGACTGCGCCAAAAGCAATAAAAGACAGTTAAAAGGTTGCCATACGATTGTCAAAATGATAGACTCAGCATAATCTGGGAGTCTGAAAGGCCTGCCTTCACAGTGTGTGTATGTGTGTGTGTGTGTGTGTGTAACCTAACATAGTAAGAGACACAAATAAACTCAACAAAAATCAAAACATGTGGGTGCCTGGGTGGCTCAGTAGGTTAAGCCGCTGCCTTCGGCTCGGGTCATGATCTCAGGGTCCTGGGATTGAGTCCTGCATCGGGCTCTCTGCTCAGCAGGGAGCCTGCTTCCCTTCCTCTCTCACTGCCTGCCTCTCTGCCTACTTGTGATCTCTCTCTCTCTGTCAAATAAATAAATAAATAAAATCTTAAAAAAAAATCAAAACATGTACAGTGTAGGTAGGGAATCTTTGGGCTGGGTCCATCGGTCTGAATCTATACGTGAGTGACTATGACGAGGTTCAGTAGCTCTGGCCAACATCAGTAGTCCTGGTACTAAGCTAATTCTCCAGCTAAGAAACTGTGTGTTTGTGGTTAATTGCCTCCTCATTCACATCAGCTTCTTTGCCTGAAGAATGAGGAGTTGGTACGAACATCATCACTACCCTAAGTGTGGTCCAGGGACCAGTGCTGATCCACAAACTGTCACTGACCTGTGATGAGATAAGTACAGATAAGTACATCCAGCGAGAGTTTTTTAGAAACTTGTAGAGCAATTTGACATTCTGTGATATTTTTATTGCATTTACAAAAATATCAGTTTGCAGTAGTTTAGGGAAAATATATTCTTCTCAAGTAGTTTGAAAACCAACCGTACAAGATGCCCTCTGAGAACTCTTCCAGCACGCAGAGCCTTTGTATTTAATTGGGTGGGTTGGAAACTTCTAGGTCAGCATTACAGAATACCCAAGGTGAGATCTAGGGCCTGGAGTTGAGTGATTATAAATGACAAGATGTTATTCTGGAAAACATTCTTCTTCAGCCTGGGTCTCTGAGACATTTGGCAGGTCAACTCTGGTGTACGGACAGACCCCAGAAATCATGGTCTCATCAGAGTCAAATGTTGGTCATTCTAAGAAGATAGCCACATGTCCTTTTCTGGCAAAACATCTGGTCTCCAGGCCAAAGATGAACACACCAGACCTAGCTCAGAGCATCTCCATTATAGAGGTCAAAGACAAAAGATTGAAAAATCTGGTAAACTCAAATGACCACATATATATGTACTTGTTGATTGTTCTTCTTAATCCATTTCACTCCCATCAAATTGCTCAAAAGCTCCTTTGATTTATAAGTGGAATTTAGGAAGTGAGTAGTGTGCGATGTAAGCAATTTAAACTTTGAAAAGTAGCTCCCAGGAAGCAGAGTAAAGGTACTTAAAGGATTTCTATTTCCCAAGACCCTAGAATACAATGAATTAGAGCATCTCTCTTTAACTGCTGTTATGCATGGTCCCCTGGGTAAATATTGTACTTTATAAAAAGCTAGTACTCAAAAGGGTTTTTAAAAAATTAATATTCATTCATGGGCTCATCCGGTGGAAAATCCACAGCTGACATTTTGTGATCGTATTGCACAAAAGACGTGCCTTAGTACTAAGAAGCAGCCCTTCCCCCTGTCCCCCATCCCGTCCTGGCTGAAATCTTTCCTTATGAACAATTCTTTGGCTTCCCCTTCTTCACTGTTCAAGGCAGGAGGATCTGTTCTGGACTTGATCTTGCTAGGAAACAGTGGATTTCAGCAGGTGGAGATGGGAGGAGAAGGATGTCTGGGTTTACAGGTTGGAAGAGCTGGAGACAAATTAGGGACAGATTGGGGCTGCCACCTCACTGGCCACAATAGGCTGCTGCTCCTTCCTTGCCAGGAGCAAAGCCTCTGTGGGATTGGGGATTTGCCACATTGAATTTGGATCATCATGTCCAAAGATCTAATTGAATTTGTCCTCATTCTCTGCCACTTATTTTGTGGGCACCTACCGCATGTCTCTCCATGCTTAAAGAAAGAGGATCGTGATATATTGCCCAATACCAGTCATGACCTGCTTCCTTCCATTCTCTTACGTGATGAGCCAGATGGCCCTTGCTCTTGCCACAGTGTTTTTCTCTAATTGGCTCATCTCCTGTCCTTTGGTGGGTTTGTCCTCATCTTTACTGGACCCTCAGCACTCACCTTTGCCCCTCTTTTCCCTGTCCCTTCCTTTCAGGGATCACTGAGCCTCTGTCTCACCAAAACAAGAGGCCATGGCATTTAAATACACCCTACTTTCCTTTGTCCCTCCCTCCCCAGAGTTCTCTGTTTGGCCCTATTTCTCTGCTATGTTGACAGACTAGCTGTCCCTTCCAAGTCAACTTAAATTCCCAGTTATACTTTTGTCCTGTCTCTTTCCCCCATTTTAGGGACTTTGCTTCATCAGTTACCTTTTCTGTCCAATAAATTCAAACTCTTTATTCCTTTCCACCTAAACACATCGTTAATTCTCTTCCATCCTGAAAATGAAAGGAAAAAAGGAAAGGAAATTGTCTGGTCTTCTATCCAAGAGACTTCCCTGTTTGTCTCCTTTTTCCCATTGCCAAATTTAATGAAATCATTATAATGAGTATACTTCTTTCCCTTCATACCACCTTTAAAACCCCTCCCTCTGGTCTCTGGACCACTGCTCCCCTGGACTGTGATCATCAGGGACCTCCTGCTGCCAAATCCTGTACTTCCTCTTCATTCTTCCTTCTGCCTGACTTCAGCAGGGGTTCTCACTGCTGTCTGCTTCCTTCCAGAGTTGTCCTTCCCTGACCCTTGTGATTTTCTTGTTTTCCTTTCTGTCTTCTTGACCATTCTTTTGCTGCATCCTTCACTAGCTCTTCCTGATTTGGGGACCCTGTAAATGTCAGTGTTTCCAGGATGCTCACGTCATGGTTAGTTTTGAAAAGTTCCCAGAGAAGCGTACCCACTGCTAGTCATCACTGCTGTTAGTTCATGTAAAGACCACCAAACCCTTCCCCCACTCTACTCTCTCTAGAATTTCAGACTCTCTCTTCCCACGCCCCTCTAGCCATCTCCACCCCAGTGTTGCTCAACCACGGCCAGGCAGCTCTACTGTGGTATTTCTTTTATACCTCAAAGCCCAAAGTATCTATCACAGTACATTTTGCATTCCCCAAAGGCACAAACATCTCATCCCTCCCTCAAATGGTTAAATTATTCCTCCCAATCTCACAGATTATCCGGTGACAATATCATCCTCCATCTCCTTGTCTGACTTAGAAATCTCGAATCACCGTGCACCCCGCTTCACGCACCTTCGCAGCCATCCCACGCCCTTGATCCCCATGCCATCTTCTGCCATCTGCAAGACCTTTTGCTCTTTTTTGTCCCTGCTGGTGTTTTCTTACACCAGGTGCTCCTCATCTTTTGCTTGGACCAGTTTCTTCTCTGCCGTCAGCTTTGCTACCACTTGAATCGGTCCTTTGTATCGTGTTGTAAGTTGTCTAAAATGCAGACAAAATGATGTTATCTTCTGGTTAAAACCTGATGTTGAAGTCAAGAGAGAACCATGAAAGAATTTTAAATAAAAGTGTAATGACACACTGGTGAGTCCTGATGACTTGTGAAGTGTGTCACAAAAATCTTGTGGCCAATAATAAATACCTGATGTTGATGGGCGCGCTCTCTTCTGATTTTTTTTTGAGGGGGGGAGGGGTTGGAAATTTGAGACAATTCAAGGTTATCAATAAAATTATGTCATTCTTACATACTTGCATTCCTAAATGAACAGAAATTGAAAAACAGCTAATGTGTCCCTGTCCTCTTCTGTCTCTCTTACGCACTGTAGTAAGCTGCCTTTCTGTGCAGGACATCAAGAGGTGTAGTGAAAGTCTGTCATTGCTGCTCAGGGTTTCACTAAAGATGATCTGAGATTTTCAAATCACGGTATGCTCACCTGATTGTGTCTTTTTGTTTTTTTAAGATTGTGTGTATGTGTGTGTGTGTGGGGGGGGAGCACATGCACGAGCTGAGGTAGGGGCAGAGGGAGAAGCAGAGAGCCCGACGGGGGACTCCATCCCAGAATTCTGGGATCATGACCTGAGCCAAAGGCAGATGCTTAACTGACAGAGCCACCCAGGCCCCTGTCATCTGATTGTGTCTTATATGACTGGCATCCAACACAGATTTTTCAGGGAATCAAGGTTGAGAACTACCCTACACATTAAATTCTAAACCCTTTAGCAGGCTGTAGAGTGCCTTCTCACACCAGACACTTTGGGGAACTATTTCCAAATTCACAGTGATTACTGCTCCTCACCTCCCACCTGCTCTCTGCGCCCATCACTGCTCTGCGCACATGTTCTGATGCTGTTTCCCTGCGGATCTTCAGGCATGCCTCCCTTTGCCAGGGCAATGGAGGCAGGGTCTGGGGCTCCAGGCAAACTAGTTACTATCTTCTCAAGTTTTTCTCTGGACTTACCTTACTTTTGCAATGACCTGAACCCCCTCTCACACTGAGGTGTTGAGTGGATCTTTCCTCCAATAGACATCTTCTCTCCTGCATTAGAGGCTCTAGTATTTGGGGCCAACTTTCTAAGCCTCAGTTTCTTCATCAGCCTAATACCAATAATAGCGCTGTCTACCTCAGAGAACTGCTGTGGAGAGTCTCTCGGGAAATGAACCATGCGTGTGGCCCTTCCATGCATTCGGCTGGTTAATATCTGCCGCTCATTCAGACAGTACACGGTAATGCCACGCTCAGCTGGGGTCAACCTCACTTTGCATCTCTCCACAGCATCTAAGCTGTGGAGTAAATTAATTTTCAGCAAGTTAGATGTTGTCCCAAGGTAATTCTCTGTGATACTTTCCAGCAGGGAGGCTTTGAAATGCCATCCCTCGTATAATTAATACGTTGTACTGTGCTGCACCCATCGGCAGATGGTTTCTCCTTGCACATTCGGACTTGACAGAGGTCAGCCATCAACTCTCTCCAGGTGTCCTTGTGTGCCCCCAGCAAGCTGGCCTCTTTCTTTCCCTTCTTTCCTAGCCCTCCCCATCCCAGCCTGCCTCCTAGTCTAGCCAGATCCTTAGCTCACTGGATGAGCGTAATTATGATGTCAGGCTGGAGTTTTGAGGCTTGGAAAGGCTCCACTGTCTGTTTAGATTTCATTTCTGACTGGAGTCACTGAGCCATCGCACTGTCAAACATTCTTCTTTTACTCCTTCCAGACTGTGGAGGACATAGGAGTCCCGCTCTTCCCAACCTTCTCTCTGCCCCTCACACTCATTTCTGGGTTCCGTTTCATTTAAAATCTTCTCAGAGGTGTGATTAGCATGAATAGTGTGAGCATTTATTAGTGTTGTCAGCATCTTTGGTTTCCGTGTCATGATTAGACGTTATTTTCACAGACGAAGAAACTGACATTGTCGGAGGTTACCATAGCAGTCTGGGTTCACACAGTCAGTAAGCGGCAGAGCTGGGATCCCAGCGAGGCTTGCTCCAAAGCGGAAATCTACCACGCACAATGCCCTACCATCTCGTGGGTCAAATGAGCATCTCCTTCAAGGCTGTTTTCAGATTCATCACCAAGGAGATTGCTGGATTAAATAGACCAAATCGGAAATACCCACATCATTAGAGAAAGGGAGACATCCCAAGTTGTCTGTCAAAGAGCCACTTGCCAGCCTGGGATCAAGGAGACTCACATAATTTCTTTCAGGGGAACCACCATCCTCAGCCCTTTTGTGAACTCTCCATGGGAGGGAGGCAGCTCAGATTTTCTCCACAAGCCATGAGACCCTCCCTTGATAGTTAAGCAGGATGATCTCAGCAAAGCTGACAAGATGTTTCCATGTTTGTTAAACAAGAACCATTTGTTTAGCTCAGGAGCATCTGTTGAATAAACAAGATATCTGATGTGCCATTTGCTCATTGGAAATTAACAAACCCTTTAAAAATGGCAATTTGTCAGGAGTTATATGAGGCAGAATTCATTCTCAGCAAGTGAACAAATTGAAACTTCCTTCCCAGCCTTTCTAGAATCCCCCAGAGCCAGTTGTGCAGAAAAAAAGTTCAGTTTAATTCTGCCATCATTAAGGAAAATATGCAGACAATGATGGGGGAAGAGAAGCAAGTGTCCTGTTAGGGAAATTGAAGAGTCCTGGAGGATGGATCCTCCAGAACAAGTGGTATGAGCTATTCCCCTTCTGGGCTGTTTCCTTTCGGAGAATGTAGGCCTTCTGAATGGGAGGCTGCTATTGCTTCTTCCATGCTGTTTCCAGGCATCATTTGGCAACACTGTCATCAGCCAGCATTGTTCCCGTCTATGGCTTCCTGTGGGGAGGGATTGGAGGAGGGAGGGTTTAACTTACTGCGGGAATAAAGGAGATCGGGGAAAATAATAAAAGGAATCAAAAGGCTGTCACTTCTCTCTAGGGAAGCAGCAGCTACTAGGGAGCTAGCAAAAAGGAAGTCTGATTACAGTCCAGTTTTCCCTGTGAAACATGGGAGCATCCTCGTGCTGGTCCACTTTTTACTTACTCTCCAATGAGCCCAGGAGACCGGCCCCAGGTGGCCCCAACATAATGGACAGTGATGGTCACTGGCATTTATTAAGTGCAGGTGCCATGCTAAGCACCTAACTGACATTATTTAGTTGTGGGCCCACAGAGCTCTGTTGGGACTCGCATATACAGACAAGGAAACCACGGCCTAGAAAGACTAGAAGTGGGATGTAAATCCGTGCATCTTGAGAGCTCAGTGACCAGATCATGATGATGCATTGCATCAGAGAGCCTTCGGAGGGGCAAGGCCCCTGGGATCATAGGTGTGAAGACTGAGAGAAGCAGGCTTTGGACTCACAAGCCCATCCTAGGCAGAAGCCGAAGCATGTGAAGTAGGATCTTCCCGAGGTTCCTGGGAAGTGCAGGCTGGCCTGGGGCTGATCTGCTATTCTTGCTGGGTTGCAGTTCAAATTCTTTATATAAAGGAAGATTTGGAATGGGAGGGTGATTGAGTGAGGCAAGGCAAGTTCTCAGGCTTTATATAAGTGGGTCCCTGGGGGCTTTAGTTAGAAACTAAGGAATTAGCTGATGCTGGGCCCAGAGAAACTTGCTGCCTCATCTCCTCACATTAGCCTGCTTAGCAATTGATCTTAAAAACCTTCTGAATCAGAGAAATTAAAGATGAAAAAGCGCCCATTAAGTGATCTTGCCCCCGCCCCAGGCTTGGCTGAATGACTCCCAAGAGAGGATTCCAGAGTGTCTGGTTCAGTTGAATTTTAATTGTCCCGGAGGGTCTGACTTCTTGCTCTTCCCTTGGGCAGCCCTTCTCCGGGTACGGGTTTCAGGTGTGAGTGGCATCTCAGAGGACCATGTTGTCATCTTGGACTCCGATTTCCAGAGCCAGAGAATGTTCACATGTTGCCTCTGAAATGTGCTGGGGCCCCAGGGAGAATTCTTTTGGGGGACAGATTAAATAGCTCTACCCGTAGATAATGTCTACTGATTTCCTCTACTCCTCCTCCTAGCCAGGAGAAGTGGCCACAGTGGTGACAGTGCAGGTACAATGTGGAGATGGGGGTTCATGACAGTAGTGAGGGTCAAAGGCTGGTCATCCGTGAGGAAGGCTAGAAACACTCATGGCTGGAAGGTGGGGACTATTCCTAAGCCTGAACTAGACATTTCATTCTATTATCGAGTTTAATTCTTATGACAACACTCTGAGGTAAGGATTGTTTTTATCCCCCCTTCAGAGATGAGATTCTGAGGGCTCAGAGGAGTCAAGTGCATGTCAAGGTCACTTAGCCTGGTGCGCAGTGGGTCTGGGTTTGAACCCAGGTCTCTGAGCATGAAGCGCATGCTTTACCCTAGTACCCTCTGTCACTAGCTCATAGTAAAAGGTACTGAACAAGGTTGGAGTGAGACAGAGGCAGGAAGGGACCAGTGCTGACTTTGAATTGAGGACAGCTGAGCTTCAGACTTTGTTCTCAAAACCTGTGGCGTGAACTCTTGTGCAGGCCCCAGGTGTGGAGATTTTGGGCTGTTAGCCTATGTGTGTGCACCTAGGCTGTGATCCCTTCTCGGTGCGGACAGAGGGGGCATTTCAGTCCTGGGTCCCCTGCATAGAGAGTGATGCTGGGCAGAAGGTGTTCGATGTCTGCCACTGGCCTCGTAAATAGAACTGATTCTTGTTGTTTGTTGTGCTACCTCCCAGGAAGACCTTGCTTGTTCCTGAAGGAGGTCTTTACATTCATTTAGTTGCTTTCCTTTGGCTGCTGTTGCCTGAGGGCCTGGGCATATCCGCAGGCTACTGGTGGCTGATCTTAGAGCTGAGACTATTACCCACGAAGGTCAGGCCTAAGTGGGGGACTGTCTTAGGTCCTGGGGCAGGAGAGGGGCGCATGAGGGTGAGAGGCAGGAGGCTACTGGCTGTAGACGTCGGAGAATAGAAAGCGGGGTTGAGTCAGGGATGGAGGGGTTATCAGAGAATGATCTACAGCAAAATTTGTCCCCAATTTGTTCTAGAGGATTTGTTTGAAGGAATGGGAAGCCATACAATTTTATTTTCTTCCTCTCAGTGCCTGGTGTTTTTAGGATGTAATTTTGTCTGTGTGGTGTCACTCTCTGGAAAGCCATGAAGTAAAGGGGAACTCTGTGAAGGTTAAGTTATGGAGTCATTTGAATCTTCCCTCTTCTCCTTTGCTACCTGAGTCTTCTTAGACAAGTCACTCAAGTAGCTGGGGCCTCTGTTCTGCCTTTACAATCTGTGGGCCATGCGTGCTGCATAGTTCCTTCTCAGGATTAAATGATGTAAAGAAATAAGTTCCCTGGGGCAGAGTAGCCGATTAGTACGTGTTGGTCATGTTCTGGCCTACCTCCCTTGGTCTGGTCAAGCAAGGTGGCCTCCATGGTGCGTCACAGGGTGTGGTCCAGAGCTGGCTCCACCTGACCTGGGTTAGAATCCCAGGGCTA
Source organism: Mustela erminea (assembly GCF_009829155.1). Taxonomy (NCBI): domain Eukaryota; kingdom Metazoa; phylum Chordata; class Mammalia; order Carnivora; family Mustelidae; genus Mustela; species Mustela erminea. The sequence continues at coordinate 68,341,049 of NC_045627.1, forward strand.
CCATTTATTAGCTGCGTGACTCTGCTCCCTGTTAGTAAAATGCAGATAAATACTGTACCTCCCTTGTAGGAGGTTTTTTTTTTGTATTGTTTTGTTTTGTTTTTTGTTTTTTCTTCAAAGATTTTTTTTCTTTTGGAAAGAGAAAGAGAGAGAAGGGGCACAAATTAGGAGAAGGGGCAGAGGGAGAGGGAGAAGTGGCTCCACGCTGAGCCAGGAGCCCAACGATGCTAATCTCCATCCCAGGACTCTGGAATCATGACCTGAGATGAAGGCAGACACTTAAAGGACTGAGCCATCCAGGTGTCTCCTCCCTTGTAGGAGTTTGCTCATTTGTTCAACTAACATGACTGAATGCCAGCTTTGTGTTAGAAAGTAAAATGACTGTCGTGGGCAGGCAAGGCCCCCTTCCTATAAAAGAAGCTTACAAACCAGAAGGGAAGGGAGGCAGACATTATTCACATAGTCACACAGGTTATTGTAAGTGTTAAAGAAGATCACACACACGAAGCAAATATAACAGGGACAGGCAGCCACAAGACAGCATAGTGCACACATACTAGCTATCATCACATCATCGCTGAGGGTGCTGGGGGCTTACTGTCCTCTTCATAGGGCCTGCACGAGATTGCAGCCTGTCCCGTCGCACGCTTGCCCGTTGCCCTCCCCACCCATCTGTACTCCTGAACCCCTAACACAGATGCCCTTTTCCTCACTACTTTCAACCCCACTTCGGCTGGGACAGCGGCGGGGAGGCCTCCCCAGGCCAACTCTGGGCAGGCATCTCTACACTGGTCTAGTATCCCCGAATGTGTGCCCCAAACAGTCCTGAGGCAAAGACTAGGAAATTCTGTTTTTATTCTCTTCAGAGCTAAGATACAATTAGAAATGTTACCACAGTAATTGGCAACATCCATTAACTTGATGAGAATTGCCAGGGGTGGCGCATATTTCCCCTCTCTTGCACATTATTAGTCTATAAATACACCTGGTTCCCTTCTCTTTCTTCTCCAGAACTTCCACAGCACATTCTCCCAAGTCCTCTCCTTAAAGCCCTTTGCCTTTTTTAATTAACTCTCCGAGTTCTTCCCGCACTGCCAGTCAGCAGCTCCTAACCCCCGTCTAACTCCCTCTGGTCTTGGGGCTTAGCTGAGGGGTGCTGGGGAGCACTGGGCACAGAGTCCGCAGGGCCGGCGGGGAGCCCCAGTTCTGGCTGGTAATTTCCAGCGACATCAGCCTTCTGAGTATGCTCCTCTGTGAACTGGGAACCATGACATCCACCTCTCAAGATTAAAGCATTAAAATGTAGCGATGTTGTGAAAGTGCTCTGTGAACCATCCAGTGTGGGGAGCCTCCGTCACTAAAGCCCACGGGCTCCGGAAGCTGCCAGGCCTTGCTCAGCCTTTACGGCCCCATGGAGGTGCAGGTGCAGGCTATCTCTGGCAGCACGAGGATGCCCACAGAAGCCCTCCCCAGCTGGCTATGGGCCCTGCCAGGGGTGGGCAGCAACTTGGGGATGTCCCTAGCAGACTTCTCTGCCTTGCAGGGCACTCACCTTATTACAGAAGTTCTCCCTTGGGGGCGCCCCAGTGGCCCAGTCAGTCAAGCATCCAACTCTTGATGGCCCCACAGATCATGGTCTCAGGGTCGCAAGATCAAGCCTCTCATCGGGCCCCATGCTGAGCGTCAAACCTGCTTAAGATTTTCTCTCCCTCTCCCTCTGCCCCTCTCCCATCCACTTCCTTTCTTCCCCTCTCTCCTCTCTCAAAAAAGAAAAAGAAAAGGAAAGTTCTCCCTCAGAGAAGGGTCAGGGTGGGGTGGAACAAGAAGGAATCTGACAGGAGTGGAAGAGCTGTCTGTGCAAAGAAGGAGCTCATATCCCTGAGTCCTCGTCAAGTACAGAGTTGACCCAACCTGAGAGCCCAGAGACCAAAAGGATCCGAGAGCCCCACAGCCCCGTCAGCCCTTCCAATCTGCAGAGCAGGAGACTGCCCGGGGAGTCAGGTGTTGAATTGGGTCAGTGAAGAGACTAGGACCAGAATCTAGGCCTTTGTCCTTGATTCAGTTCAGGGGTCTCTCTGATACCTTCCAATGCAGATTTCTGTTAGACCTTTTCTACATAGTCAGTAGGTGTTGAAATGAGTCTACGTGTGCATCTTTGTCATGCACGTATGTGCACATGTGTGTGTCCCTCCCTGGATGCTTTGTAGGATGCCTGGAAGCTAGTATGCACATTTATGAAACATGTGCATTGGTCAGTTCACCCTCATCAAAACCAGATGAGGAAGTTTTGGTGGTTTTGGAGAATGGAAGGCTTAGGGAAGTTAACTCACTTGCCTAAGGCCACCCAGGTAATAGGTGTAGAACCAGAATTAGGATCTAGAACCTATGGCTCCAAAGCTCCTGTCTTAACCCCTGGAATATTGAAGAGACAAGTTCTTGTCCCCAGAACACATTATGAGTTTAAAATAGTACTCCATTTGGCCGGTGGAACCCCAGTAAGCACTAAGTGTGTCATTCCAAACTCTAGCTTGGGAGATGCGGGGCATTGAGGGCTTTGTTCATTTCTAATTGTTTTGTTTAACTGATCTCTAAACCTTTGTAAGTCTATTTCTCTGAAGTATGTCATGCGCCACTTGACCAGTCCCTGCCCTGCCTCTGGCCCCCTGACCCTCATTTTATCTCCATGCTGGATGCACAGGAAGCTCTTGAAAAGACTTGTTTTGGGAACCGCGAGGTCATACTGGTGGACCAGTTAGGATCTGTTTGTACCTCATCCATTTGTACCTGTCTCTCCTTCTTACTTAAAAACAAAACAACAACAACAAAAAAACCTACCCATTTGTGGACTCCCTCACCATTCTGCTAACATTTCATGTAATTTCTCTCTGCCTGTCTCTTTCTACACATCAGCCTGGGCTTCCAGAGAGCTGGAACTTTATCTTATTCATTTCAGCATCTTTCCTCCATCATCTTTTTGGTACTGGACTTATAGTTGGTGCTCAGTGTTTGTGTGTGATTAGGAGAATGAAAAACTTAGTTTGGTGCTCTACCTGGAAAAGACCATATCATGTGACCTTGGTGATGATTGAGAAGTGTTCCTTCTTCTTTTTTTTTCTTTAATTTATTTATTTGACAGACAGAGATCACAAGTAGGCAGAGAGGCAGGCAGAGATAGAGGAAGGGAAGTAGGCTCCCTGCCGAGCAGAGAGCCCAACACAGGGCTGGATCCCAGGACCCTGGGATCATCACCTGAGCCAAAGGCAGAATCTTTAACCCACTGAGCCACGCAGGTCCCCCCAAAGTGTTCCTTCTTAATCCAAATTCCTGCCAACCAAAATGTCCTCTTCCACTCTTCTCACAAGGCAGACTTTGGCTGTTTTGGTGTAGTTTGGTATGCACTACTTTAATTCTGAGTTTACATTTCTTGCTCTTTGGCTTGCATCCCACCTGAGTGGCCATGGGTATTGACTCGGGCCCTTGGCAAAGGAAGGAGTGAGACGGTCTCCACAATCACCACTATTTGGGAATCATACTCGCTCCAAGTTATAATATTTTAAGCACAATACGAACACTGAAAAAAGAAAGAAAAATTTTAAAAAGCTTGGACTTTTCTAAATCAGTTTACAAAGGTGTATTTGTATGAATTCATTTCTAAAGAAGTAGAATGTGTATACCTTCAGACACAGGAATTTGTTCAATGATGCTATCAAAATGTTCCAGACACTTAGTTTGTAGGAACCAATAGGAACCAATCCATAATTCCTGGAATGTTGGCTTTTCATTGCCTTCCAGTTCTTTCTTCTTCTGTCTCCAGACTGATCGCTGATGACCTCTGCCCAACATTCCACTCCTACAGCATGTCCATTTCCCCCACTGTGCCTGGCATCATGTTACCCCTTTCTTCTTCCTGACTTTCCAATCTCACACATTCTTCAAGAGTATCCCTTGTTTCCCTTTATCTATGAAACCCTTCATGATCGAATGCCTTTCCAAAGGTTCCTTTATATATCACCCTATTAATACCTATTAAAGGAATAGTATACAGTTAGCTGGCAGTTCCAAAATCAATTGTCTAGGATAAAGGACTTGACCCATTCTCTCTGACCACTCTGCAAATGTTGTAATGCACTTGGACTGTTTTATAGGATTAATAGGTCTTCTATGAGAAATATTTATCTTTTTGGGCTGTGTCATGTAACAGCATCTTGTTTGGAACTATATGGCTATTCCCTTGAGCTGTGCCAGGCTATAGCCACGCATATGCAGCAAACACATGGTCCAAGTGGTGAACTGTCTGGCAATTCCATGAATGCTCGCATGTAGTAGGTATTCAGTAAATACTTGCCAGGGGATTATTGTTTCATTTATATTTAGATAAAGCCTCATGAATTGCCACTACATTAGCAGAATCATGCCTCAATGACCAAAGCTCAGCTTCAAATTACTCCCGCCAGCATATAACGTGGTGTTGGCTATGCTTGCAGGAGACTCTCCAGTTAAGTTCAACCTCCTTTTGGAGGTTGGAATGACCTTTTGGTGTGTGTTTGCCTTGTCCTGAAAGTGTTTCATGGGACTGCTAGATTTGGTTCCAAATATTTATAGAACTTAAAAAAATATATAGAATTGGACCATATTGGTTTTTTTCTTCCCTTTTTAAAACTGTTTCTCTAGTAGGCAATGTTATTCTTATGATCCATTATAACCCTATGTCTTTTTATGTATCTTAAATTTACATAAAAAATACTCAGTCTACCACATTAGGTGCTCTCCAATATTTCCTATCCCATTTCATTCTATTTGGTAAAAAAACTTGGGGTAGTGATCCACCAAATACATTTTATGACCCACTAATGGGTCATAGCCCATAGATTGAAAGACACTGGTCTAGTAGTCAGGTCCCTTTCTGCTGGGAGAACCAGGAAGCTGGTTCTGGTGGCGTATTGGTAATGACTCTCGGGTTGCAAGAAACAGTAACTAACTTAAGCTAGCTTAATGAGAGAGAGAGAGAGACAGATGGACAGAGAGAGAAAGAGAGAGAGAGAGAGAATAACAATAAAGGAGTTATTGGGATCCAAGAAAATACATGCATTCAGATCTTAAAAGGGACTCTATTCCAGATCTCACAGAGTGCTCTTCTTCTGTCTCTTATTTCTGTTCCTCTCTTCTTCCTGGCAGAACAAGTAACTAAAAGTGTCCAAGACAGATTGCTCCAAGTCTTATGTGGAGTCTCTCACACCAATCCCAAACTTCGGGAAACAAATATGTTTGACCCAGCTTGGGTTGGGTGTCTCTCCTTAGTCTAATGAGCTGTAGACCAGGGATGGAGCCATAGAGTCCAGGCGTAAGCATGGGGGTGTGCACCTAGAAATCTATGAATATTGGGGGAGGTGGGATTATTGGTGATTTGAGAGGAAAGCTCCCAAAGTGCTCACAAGGGGGGGTCGTTGAGCTGAGCTGGATGAGAGCCCTCTTTTTGCTGCCTTAGCATTTTCACAGGATGATCACATTTGTCAAGCAAATCACAGATGACTGTGTTTGACAGATCCGATATTGCTTTGAGGATGAATGGTAAAAAATAGCAGCATAATAATATAAAATGAAGACTTTGTTCACTTAATTGCCTAGAGATTAATTAAATGAATGAAATCTGCTTCGCCATATTCTGGAGCTATTTTCAACATTTATCTTATATATACTCCCCGGGTTCTTGTTCTGATTTGTATATTTATTTATCTACTCAGATGATACTTAGAAAGTAAAGAAAAGGAGCGCCTGAGTGGCTCAGTTGGATAAGTGTCTGCCTTCGACTCTAGTCATGATCTTAGGGTCCTGGGATCGAGCCTCATGTTGGGCTCCCTGCTCATGGGACGCCTGTTTCCCCCTCTCCTTCTGCCTGCCTCTTCCTCTGCCTGCTACTCCCCCTACTTGTGTTCTTTTTCTCTCTGTGAAATGATTTAAAAAAAAAAAAAGAAAGTAACGAGCAAGGCACAGTACTAGGCACTAGCGGAAAACATGATTTAATCAGCTCTAGAGCCTGTCTTTGAGGATGGAACAATCAAGAAAGAGAAAAAATTCAGGCCTACAAATAATTGAAGATGGAGTAAGAAAGACCATGTCTGAATCCAAGCTCCATCTCTTTCTTACCCTGTACCAGTGGCTAGGTGATTTGACGTCTGAAAATCTCCATTTCCTCCTCATCTGGGTGTGTATGTGTGTGTGTGTGGAATATTATATATTTCCATCCAGTCTCAAAAGTTTGCTTAAGGATTAAGTGAGATAACATTAAATTGGTAGTATAATTCTTGGTCCATTAGGCACTCAATAAATATTAATTGTACTTAAGATAATGGGAGCAGTATAATGGTAAGCATTATACATGGTGTTAAATGTTAACACATACCTCTCTCTCTTCAGAATGCTTTACGTGCATTTAATTCATTTGGTCCTCATAAAAATAATGAGAAGGGTGCTATTATTATCTCCCCGTTGTGCAGATGAGACAGTTGAGGCACAGAAAGGTTAAATAAATGGCCTATGATTCCACAGTTAGTACCTGGTAGAGCCAAGACTTCACCTCCGAGTCTAATTCCAAATTCGTCCTCTGACACATCAAAGGAAGGGGCTGTTTCAGGTTGAGCTCATGGAGGCTGTTTTGAGCTCTAATGAGAGATTCTCAGCTCCGACTGCACATTTTTTATCTCCTGGGAACATCTAAAAGCTATTGATTCCTGAACTATACTCTAGGCTAGTGGTTCTCAGACTGTGACCCCAGACCATATAATGACATCATCTCAGTATTTCCCGAGAATCCAGATTCTTGGGCCCCACTCCAGACCTCTCGAATTAGAAGTTCTGAGGGTGGAACCCCAAACCATGTTTTAACAAGGAGCTCCTCGTATAACTAAACTCTGTGAAGCCCGTGGCTCCAAACCAATTCAAACAGAATTCCTGGGGTAGGGCCCATGCACTGAAATTTGGTATTTTTAGAAAGTTTTCCAAGAGATTATACTATTCTGTCAGGGTCAGGAGCTTTCATGGAAAGTAGGTATTGAACTGGGCCATGAACAGGGAATATGCAGAGTGGAGTGGAGGGAACATTCCAGCGGGGGTGGGGGGTGGTCTGAGCAAAGACATAAAGGGGGAGAATGTGATGTGAATTAGAGAAATCTTTTGAGATAAGATTGTTTTTGTAAATTTAAAGGTATAGCTGACCAGTTCGCAAAAGCATTTGTACTTTGGCCTTACCACTGTTTTACCCTCGGTACCATCCTCCTGAGTCCCCTGTGTCTAATTTTCTTCTTTCTGGTGAAGACTTTGCTCTAGGATTCACATCCACAAAGAAAAAAACATGCACAGAAGTCTAGCCTTGTCGCTTCCCCCGGGCACCTGAGTATGTTAGGAGAAGTTGGACTGAATGAAGTTCCAAATTGGCATGTAAGGCCACAGGATGCAGACTTGCTGTATCTTTGGACAGTTGGGGAGGCTCAGTTTCCTGTGAAGGGGTTGGACGAGATCGGAGTGTCTCCAAGGTGGCTGCATTCAGCCCTCTCAGACACTGTCGCATCTGGGGGAGCAGCTAACAGTTCCTGAGGAGTCCTTGTTTGACCAGCTTATATGTTAGGACTCGGAGACTGCCTTTGAATAGATGGTGTAGTTGCCAAAAATACATCTGAAAGCTACTTGACCTTTTTCAAGTGTTTCCATCAGTAATACCTGTGAGTATATGGGTCCTAGGCCCTGAAGTGGGTTCCTTCCCTGGAGGTGTGGCTCTGGCCTGGCTTCTTACTGCCTTTGTTCTCTGTGTCCTTGGTCTTGGCTCAGAACTCAGAAGACTGTCAGTTTGGAAGAATAACCATAACCCTTCCTTTCACATGATCCTTGTGTGCTGATGTTAGGCTTATTAATTTTAAGAAAGTTAAATATCCTCAGGAGGATGGCATCATCATCAAATGATCCTTACACATCATTCATGCCTCATAGATTCTTTTCTCCTCTTTAATACCTGTTGAGAGATCTACATGATAACCATTATCTGGGGCACAGGCAGGAGAGTGAAATCTCTTTTGGCCTGAAGAGAGGTTGGCCTTTAAGACTCAAACGTGATCTCCAGGCTTACAGAGGGCCTTACAAGGTTTGTCTGACTGAAGGGGAATGTTGTCATCATTCATTCATCAAATATGTAGTGATGGTCTACCATGTGCCAAGCACTGTGTTGGAAAATACGAACAGAAGATCCAGCAGAAGCCCATGAGATCAAGCATTGGGTCTCACAGGCAGAACAAGGTGACCATAGTTCGGTGTCATGGTTTCTTCCCTGGACAGGAGAGCTGGCTGTTAAAGGGACCCCAAACAAGGCTTGGTCCCCAGGTTTGTGGTGTATAATACATCCAAAGAGAGGGGGCAAGGGGGGAAGATGCTTACACTGAATCTCCCAGCAGGGCCTTTCCAGATCTAGTGCCTGGAACAATGCTGTGTTGTTCAGTGCTCCACAAACGTGGAGCTGAGGTCTGAGGGCACGCAGGAAAGCAGATTCGTTTATCCTGCCCTTCTAATGAAAAATAATGATAGCTAAACTGTGAAGAATGCTTTCTGTGTCAGGTACTGTTCTAAATGTTTACTACTTAGCTCATTTAATCTTTGTGAAGTCAGTGTTATGATCTTCCCATTTCACAGATGTAGAAACTAAAAGTCATTACTGGCACATATGTGCAAGAGGAAGATTGCAGAAAAGGGGCCTGATCTTACTTCTCTTGAGGAAGAATGGGAAGATCCACTGGAAAAGATGAATTTTTCCTCAATCATGGGTGTTAAGTTTCAGGAAAACTTTGTGATAAGAGAATTAGCCGTTGAGGAATTTTTACATATTTATAAGGGCTTTCATAGATTCTTACCTCTTCTTGATACTGGTTTGTTCTTTTAAATTCTGTTTTGTAGTCAATTCATTAAAATCAGGAATACATATCACTAGATAGATGCACTACTGATGACTTGTTTTCAGTTGACATTGGTAGTAATCCACACATAGATAATTTCTCTTTATTGTCTATCTTTATTTTTTGACTTTCAAAAATTTTTTTTATTAATTACAGAAGTAACACATGTTCTCTTAAAAACAAAATATTTCAAAAATTTATGGTAGAGAAAAAAATTAAAATACCCCATTTTTGCACTTCCTGGGGATAATCACTGTTAATATATTGCTTCATATTATCTCTATCCCCCTCAACACATATTAGTAAAAATATATTATTGTATCTTTCACAAGGTGAAAGAACATTATTTATACCATAACTTGATATTTTCAGAGTATATCTTAGCTTTATTTCCATATATTTTGATTTTTTAAAATTTTTTACTTTTTTAACATATAATGTATTATTTGCCTCAGGGGTACAGGTCAGTGAATCATCAGTCTTACACAATTCTCAGCACTCACCATAGCGCATACCCTCCCCAGTGTCCATAACCCAGGTATTCTATCCCTCTGTGCCCCCCCAACCCCCAAGCAACCCTCAGTTTGTTTCCTGAGATTAAGAGTCTCCTATGGTTTGTCTCCCTCCCCGGTCCCATCTTGTTTCATTTTTTTCCCCTCAATTCCCCCCACAACCCTCTGACACTGCCTCTCAAATTCCTCATTTCAGAGAGATCCTATGATAATTGTCTTTCTCTGATTGACTTATTTCACTTAGCATAATCCCTCTAGTTCCATCTGTGTCATTGCAAATGGCAAGATTTGGGGGGTTTTAATGGCTATATAGTATTCCATAGTATATATATACCACTTCTTCTTTATCCATTCATCTGTTGATGGACATCTAGGTTCTTTCCATAGTTTGGCTGTTGTGGATATTACTACTATAAACATTCAGGTGCATGTAGCCCTTAAGATCACTACATTTGTATCTTTTGGGTAAATACCCAGTAGTGCGATTGCTGCGTCATAGGGTAGTTCTATTTTCAACTTTTTGAGGAACCTCCATACTGTTTTCCAGAGTGGCTGTACCAGCTTGCATTCCACCACTAGTGTAGGAGAGTTCCCCTTTCTGTGCATCCTCACCAACATTTGTTGTTTCCTAACTTGTTAATTTTAGCCATTCTGACTGATGTAAGGAGGTATCTCACTATGGTTTTGATTTGTATTTCCCTGATGCCAAGTGATGTTGAGTACTTTTTCACGTGTCTGTTGGTCTTTTGGATGTCTTCTTTGCAGAAATGTCTCTTCATGTCTTCTGGCCATTTCTTGATTATATTATTTGTTCTTTGGGTGTTGAGTTTGATAAGCTCTTTGTAGATTTTGGATACTAGCTCTTTATCTAATAAGTCCTTTGCAAATATCTTCTCCCATTCTGTCAGTTGTGTTTTGGTTTTATTGACTGTTTCCTTTGTTGTGCAAAAGCTATGATTTTGATGAAGTCCCAATAGTTCTTTTTTGGCCTTTCTTCCCTTGCCTTTGGCAGTGTTGCTAGGAAGAAGTTGCTGTGGCTGAGGTGGAAGAGGTTGCTGCCCTCATTCTTCTCATGGATTTTGATGGATTCCTGTCTTACATTGAGGTCTTTCATCCATTTAGAGTCTGTTTTTGTGAGTGGTGTAAGGAAATGGTCCAGTTTCACTCTTCTGCATGTGGATGTCCAGTTTTCCTAACACCATTTGTTGCTGAGACTGTCCTTTTTCCACTGGACATTCTTTCCTGCTTTGTCAAAGATTAATTGATCACACAGTTGAAGGTCCATTTCTGGGCTCTCTATTCTGTTCCACTGATCTGTTTTTGTGCCAGTACCATACTGTCTTGGTGATTAAAGCTTTCTAATAGAGATTGAAGTCTAGGATTATGATGCTGGCATCTTTGGTTTTCTTTTTCAACATTCCTCTGGCTATTTTGGGTCTTTTCTGGTTCCATATAAATATTATTTGTTCCATGTCTTTGAAAAAAAAAGATGATATTTTGATAGGGATTGCATTTAAACATGTAGATTGCTTTAGGTAGCATAGACATTTTCACAATATTTTTTCTTCCAATCCATGAGTATGGAATATTCTTCCATTTCTTTGTGTCTTCCTTAATTTCTTTCATGAGTACTTTATAGTTTTCTGAGTATACATTCTTTGCCTCTTTGGTTAGGTTTATTCGTAGGTATCTTATGGTTTTGAGAGCAATTGTAAATGTGATTGACTCTTTAATTTCTCTTTCTTCTGTCTTGTTGTTGGTGTATAGAAATGCGACTGATTTCCATGCATTAATTTTATATCCTGACACTTTACTGAATTCCTGAGTTCTTGCAGTTTTGGAGTGGAGTCTTTGGGGTTTCCACATAAAGTATCATGTCATCTGCAAAGAGTGAGAGTTTGACTTCTTCTTTGCTGATTCGGATGCCTTTAATTTCTTTTTGTTGTCTGATAGCTGAGGCTGGGACTTCTAGTACTATGCTGAATTGCAGTGGTTATAGTGGACAACCCTGCTGTGTTAGGGGAAAAACTGAGAGTTTTTTTCTCAGTTTTTTTTCTCAGTTTTTCCCCATTGAGGATGATACTCTCTGTGGGTTTTTCATAGATGGCTTTGATGATATTGAGGTATGTACCCTCTATCCCCACACTGTGAAGAAGTTTGATCAGGAAAGGATGCTTCACTTTGTCAAATGCTCTATCAGCATCTAATAAGAGTATCAAAAGATTTTTATTCTTTCATTAATGTATTGTATCAACAGATACAATAAGATATTGAACCAACCTTGCAACTCAGCAATAAATCCCACTTGGTTGTGGTGAATAATCCTTTTAGTGTACTGATGGATCTTCTTGGCTAGTATTCTGGTGAGAATTTTCTCATCTGTGTTCATCAAGGATATTGGTCTGTAATTGTTCTTTTTGATGGGGTCTTTGTCTGGTTTTGGCATCAAGGTAATGCTGGCCTCATAAAATGAATTTGGAAGTTTTCCTTCCATTTCTATTTTTTGGAACAGTTTCAGGAGAATAGGTATTAATTCTTCTTTAAATGTTTGGTAGAATTCCCCTGGGAAGCCGTCTGGCCCTGGGCTCTTGTTTGTTGGGAGATTTTTGATGACCCCTGCAATCTCTTTACTGGTTATGGGTCTGTTCAGGTATTCTATTTCTTCCTGGTTCAGTTTTGGTAGTTTGTGCATCTCTAGGAATGCATCCATTTCTTCCAGATTGTCAGATTTGCTGGCATATAGTTGCTCATAATATGTTCTTATTATTGTTTGTATTTCTTTGGTGATGGCTGTGATCTCTCCTCTTTCATTCATGATTTTATTAATTTGGGTCCTTTCTCTTTTCTTTTTGATAAGTCTGGCCAGGGTTTTATCAATCTTATTAATTCTTACAAAGAACCAGTACTTAGTTTCGTTGATTTGTTCTACTGTCCTTTTCGTTTCTAAATCATTGATTTCTGCTCTGATCTTTATGATTTCTCTTCTCCTGCTGGGTTTAGGTTTTCTTTGTTGTTCTTTCTCCAGCTCCTGTAGGTGTAGGGTTAGGATGTGTACTTGAGACCTTTCTTGTTTCTTAAGAAAGGCTTGTATTGCTATATACTTTCCTCTCAGGACCACCTTTGCTGTGTCCTACAGATTTTGAACAGTTGTGTTTTCATTATCATTTGTTTGCATGAATTTTTCAATCCTTCTTTAATTCTGGTTGACCCATTCATTCTTTAGTAGAATGCTCTTTAGCCTCCATGTACTTGAGTTCTTTCCAACTTTCCTCTTGTGGTTGAGTTCTACATTCAAAGCATTGTGGTCTGAAAATATTCAGGGAATGATCCCAGTCTTTTGGTACCAGTTGTGACCTGATCTGTAACCCAGGATATGATCTATTCTGGAGAATGCTCCATGTGCACTAGGGAAGAGTGTGTATTCTGTTGCTTTGGGATAGAATGTTCTCAATATATCTGTGATGTCCATCTGGTCCAGTGTGTCATTTAAAGCCTTTATTTCCTTGTTGATCTTTTGCTTGGATGATCTGTCCATTTCATTGAGCAGGGTGTTAAAATGCTCTACTATCATTGTATTATTATTGATATGTTTCTTTGATTTTGTTGTTAAGTGGTTTATATAGTTGGCTGCTCCCATGTTAGGGGCATAAATATTTAAAATTGTGAGATCTTCTTGTTGAACATAGCCTTTGAGTATGATATAGTATCCTTCATCATCTCTTATTATAGTCTTTGGCATAAAATCTAATTTATCTGATTTAAGGATTGCCACCCCAGCTTTCTTTTGATGTCCACTACCATGGTAAAATGTTTTAGAACCCCTCACTTTAAATCTGGATGTGTCTTTGGATCTTGTTTTTTTAATCCATTCTAATGCCCTGTGTCTTTTGATGGGGGCATTTATCTCATTTATATTCAGGGTAACTACTGAAAGATATGAATTTAGTGCCACTGTACTGCCTGTAAGGTGACTGTTACTGTATATTATCTCTGTTCCTCTCTCTTTGCTGAAAGGAGCCCTTTCAATATTTCCCATAGGGCTGGTTTGGTGTTGGCAAATTCTTTTAATTTTTGTTTGTCCTGGAAGCTTTTTATTTCTCCTTCTATTTTCAATGATAGCCTAGCTGAATATAGTATTCTTGACTGCATATTTTTCTCACTTAGTACTCTGAATATATCATGCCAGTCCTTTCTGGCCTGCCAGGTCTCTATGGATAGGTCTGGCAATCTAATATTTTTACCATTGTATGTTACAGACCTCTTGTCCTGAGCTACTTTCAGGATTTCCTCTTTGTCACTGAGACTTATAAGTTTTACTATTAGATGATGGGGAGTGGGCCTAATTTTACTGATTTTTGAGGGAGGTTCTCTCTACCTCATGGATTTTGATGCTTGTTCCTTTTACCATGTTAGGGAAATTCTCTGCTATAATTTGCCCCAATATACCTTCTGCCCCCTCTCTCTTCTTCTGGGATCCCAATTATTCTAATATTCTATCATCTTATGGTATCTCTTGAATTCTCCCCTCATTTTCTGGTAGTTGTTTATCTCTCTTTTTCCGGTTCTTTATTCTCCATCATTTGGTGTTCTATATCACTAATTCTTTCTTCTGTCTCGTTTATCCAAACAGTAAGAGCCTCCATTTTTTATTGCACTTAATTAATAACTTTTTTGATTTCAACTTGGTTAGAATTTAGTTCTTTTATTTCTCCAGAAAGGGATTCTCTAGTATCATCCATGCTTTTTTTGAGCCCAGCTTGCACTTTGATAATCATCATTCTGAACCCTAGTTCTGACATATTACCAATGTCCGTGTTGATTAGGTCTCTTGCCATTGGTACTGCCTCTTGTTCTTTTTTTTGGAGGTAATTTTTTCTGCTTTGTCATTTTATCCAGATAAGAACAGGTGAATGAGAGAACAGAATACTAAAAGGGTAGCAATGACCCCAGAAAAATATACACTAAACAATTTGGAAGAGACCTAAAACTGGGGGGAGAAGAATGGGAAAATGTGTGTGTGTGTGTGTATTAGACTGATGACTAGAACAGAGCCACATACTTGATTTTGGATACATTTTGGTCTGTAAGAAGAAACTCTGTCCCAAAATTTTATAGAAAGAAAAGCTTATATATATACAAAAATAAGAGTAAACACGATGATGGATGGAATATGACTGTAAAGATAAAAACTATAAAAGATCTAAAAAAGGAGTTGATAAGGTAAGAAGTTGGTTGAAAAAGAAAAAAAAAAAGAGGAAATAATGTGATCAGGCTGGAGACTAGAGTAAAGCCATGTGCTATATATTTTGATCTGTTAGATGAAACTGTATCTCAAAATTTTAAAGAAGGAAAAACCTATATACATACAAAAAATAAGGTTAAATACAATGAATGTATAGAATATGACTATAATGGTGAAAATTTGAAAAGATATTTTTAAAAATTATTGATAATATAAAACAGTTAGAAAGGTTAAAATAGGAAAGAGGAAAAATTTTTAAAAATAGAACAGAAAAATAGAGTAAGAAAGTAAGAAAATTTTAAAAATTTAACTTTGAAGACTAAGGAATCATGGGAAAAGAGCCATGAATTCTATATGTTGCATTGTCCTAGTTCTGGCATTCCGCAGTTCTCATTGATTGGTGAACTTGGTCTTGGCTGGATGTTCTTGCTTATCTTCTGCGGGGAGCCCGTTGCAGTGATTCTCATGTGTCTTTGCCAGAGGTGGAATTGCACCATCCTTGCCAGGGGCCAGGCTATGTAATCTGCTTTGTTTTGATCTCAGGAGCATTTGTTCCCTGAATGCTCAGGTTCCCTGAGCCTATCCAAACAGGCTCTTACTGTTTGGGTAAACGAGACAGAAGAAAGAATTAGTGATATAGAACACCATAGAGCTCTGGAGAATGGGAATAAAGATGGCGGCCTCCCAGTCTCTGGCCGGAGGGCCGAGAGCTCGGGGCCCACTCCCAGTGCACCCTCAGAGAAAAGCAGTCAACCACTCCCATCTCCCAGGGCTCCGGCGGCACCTGAGCTAACCCAGCCTGTGACCAAGTGTTTCTATCTCTGGCGCATGGCCCCGTTTGGAGTCTCTAAACCCAGATTCTTGCAGCATGCTCCTGACCTGCTCCTCGGGGAGGAAGGTGAATCTCCCTGCATCTGCCACTTGTAGCGTCCCTGTTCAAAGAGCAATGGCGTGACTGTGCCTTGGAGTATGTTTTAAGGTAACTCCAAGCTGAAAGCTCACTCCTTGACTCTGTCTCTGCAGCTGGCTTTCCTGCTCCCATACCTAGGACTCTGCCACCTTCAGACACCCCTGCTTTTTGTGTCCCCACGTGTCCTGAGACCACACTGTCCCTGCAAGGGCTTCACCACCCGCTAAGCCTCTGGAGCGACATCCCTCCATGGAACAGACTTCTGAAAGTTCTGATTTTGTGCTCTGCTGCTCTCCCCTTTGCCAGGAGCTGCCCCCCCACCCCCACCGCCCCCGTGAACTCTCTTCCTATATATCACCTCATATTCACTTCTGCGCACTTTCTACCTTCCACAAAAGTGGTCGTTTTTCTGTTCCTATAATTGCTGCTCTTCTCTTTGCTCTTCTGTTTAGTTTGTAGGAGTTTGGAATGGTTTGATAACGGTCTAAGTGAACTCCTTGGATCCGAGTATTTAGGTCTCCTATTCCTCCACCATCTTGCTCCTGCCTGATAATTTCTCTTTATTATCTATTCATTTTAGAAACTTTCTGGTAGTTTCCCTTCATGTAACTTTGATAGGGTGCTTGCAAATTCATTTTTACATTGTTGCAGACATTAAACACAGGCATTAAGTTTGATGTGTCCCATGGTTAGTTCTGTACCTCACGTGGGTCCTGGAAATGTGAAGGAGCTTGTATGGTTGCAATGGAAGAGGTGTTGGGGGCTATGTTTAACCTTGTGGGCCTACCTGAGCAAGTATGCCTCTCACCCTCCGCTCCTTACTCATGGCAGTTTCATAGTACCTCATATATGTCTTGGCTCATTCCATCCTCTTAGACCCAAAGGAGACTCAAGCCCAAATGCCACATTTTCTTTTCCTCAACTGTATTTATCCTCCTGGGGCTTCTGCAAAGATCTCCATTTATTATTTCTCTATTATTGACCCAACCTCCTTGTTCTGTTCCCAACATTTCCTTCTTAATTATTATCACCTATAAGAAGGACTTCTGGTTCATGTCATCTGAAATCAGAATTTTCTGAGACACTGTATTGATAATTTACACAGAGTGCATGTGTATTTCCTACAGTGCTGCCATAAAGAACTTCATATGGGAAGAGAGGAGGCAATGGGGCAAGATGTTTCTGGTCTTTTTGATTCTGGGAGAGATGGTTGTATCCAAACCTCTTACCAGCCAGGAGAGGCAGCTTATGTGGGAAGTTAATCTTCTGGCTCAAAACCACCTAACTGCTTGAGTCTAGGTTTTTCTTCTTATTACTAAATTCCATGCCTCTTGCCAAGTTGCTTAATCTCTAGATGCCTAATTGCACCCTCTTAATATGGAAAATATGGATATGGATTGGTTCAGGACTCTTCGGATTGATATGAGGATTCAAGATCAACATTTAAAATAAGGTTTGACCCATAGTACTAAGTCTATCAATTGTTATTATCATATGACTTTAGGCACGTTACTTAATCTCTCTTATTATCCCCATTTACCAAGGGTGAGAGTTCGATGAATGTTACCTTCCTTAAAGAGTCATTTTGAGGATTTTTTACAATAATATATTTAAAACACCAAACAGGATGCCTGACATATGAATGGTCTCATTGCCCATTAGCATTTATCCTTATTACCATATGCACTTTTCCCCAAATTTTCCCAGATTTATCCCTTACAACTTCTGTCTACCCTCGGAAAAAATCACAAAATATATACATCTAGTATTTCTTTTCTTGCTGTATTTGTGTGCACTTTTCTTACTTTAAGTTTTTAAATGCAGGGTTTTTAGGGGGCCTTAAGATTAGGGACTGGATGATTGTCAGAGAGTTTCCTGATAAGATGATGTGGCCCTAAATAATAGTAGTTCATAAGCATCTCAGCAATGTTAGGACTAAGGGAGGAAGGGAAATCTGTGTGTCCTTATTTTTGCTGCCTTGTTAGCAGGGGAGACATAGAACCCAGGCAACAATTAAGTGTGTACAGGTAAGGCACTTGTTCTCAGCTGGGGGCAGTTTTGACCCCAAAAGAGAGTAGGCAATGTTTAGAGACAGTTCTGGTTGTCAGGCCTGCAAGGATGTTACTATGTGTAGTAAAGGCCAGTGATTTTGCTAAATATCTTGCAATGTCTAGGATGGCCCCCACAACAAAGAATTATCCAAGCCAAAATATCAAGTGTCAGTATTGAAAAACCCCAGGCTAATGCCAGCAGTATGGCTGAAAGTAGGCAGTGGCCTTCCTCTATTGCTGGAAAAGGGCAAGAGGATTCTTACTGATAGTACCCAAGGTCCTCTCCTCCACCTCTATCCAGCTGAGCCACTTAATCCCTTCTCCTGTGGATTCAGATACAGAGCAGCTTTGAAGTACGAATTTCTTATCCTTATCATTTAATGGAAGGTACCCCTAATCTTGAGCTGTGTGTGGTAGTAAGTATTAGACAAAGATAATTAGGGTCTCTAATAGATTTCAGGAAGCCCACCCATATTGGAAGGGCAATCTGTTTTACTCAGTCTACTAATTCAGATGTAAATTTTTCCAAAAACATCCTAGAAGACACATCCATAATAATGTTTTGCCAGATATCTGGGCATCTCATGGCCCAGTCCAGTTGACACACAAAATTAAACATTGCACAAATGGATTCAGATTGAAATACCTTCTGATGCATCTAGCTGCCAGCCTTCTATCTCTCAGTGCATTTCTCGGTTTGTGTGAATCCCCCAGCTCCACATTTTATGGTTTGATGTCACAGTTTGGGTCTTTTTCCATGTATATCCATTAAAAAATTAATTATAGTTAATTTAATATTTTTTCTTTTACCATTTGTACTAGGCTTATCAGTGATTTATCTATCACCATTACAACATTATTCTGAATTGACTATATATTTGCATTTACTAGTGAGTTTTATACTTTTTTTAAAAAATGTTTTCCTGTTACTAATTAGCATCCTTTTGTTTCAGCTTGAAGAACTTCCTGTAACATTTCTTTAAAGACTGATCTCTGCGATGACCTCCTTTTGCTTTTGTTTGTCTAGAAAACTCTATCTCTCCATCAATTCTGAAGCTCGGTTTTGCTGGGTAGAGTATTCTCAGTTGACTAGCAGGGGTTTTGTTTCTTTGTTTGGTACTTGCATATGTCATCCCATACCCTTCTGGCATGTTAAGTTGCTGTTGAAAAATCTGCTCATAATCTTATGGGGATTTTATTGTATATAAGAAGTGTTTTTTCTCTTGCTGTTTATAAGATGTTCTACTCATGTTTAACTTTTGATAATTTAATATAGTGTGTCTTATGTAGTTCTCTTTGGACTCCTCTTTTTTGGAACTCTCTGGGCTTGCTGGGTCTGGATGTTCGTTACCTTCCCCAGCTTAGGGAAGTTTTCAGCCATTATTTCTTCAATGTCCCTTTCTCTCTCCTTCTGAGACCCTTACAATAGGAATATTAGTCCACTTGATGTTTTCCCATAAATCCCTTAAAATATTTTTACTTTATTTTTTTAATTCTTTTTTCTTTTTCACTCTTCTGGAGGAATTCCACTTCCATCCTAGAGTTCACTGATTCTTTCTCCCACGTGATCAACTCTGTTATTGAACCCCTCTATTGAATTTTTCAGTTCAATTATTGTACTCTTCAGATCCATGATTTGTCTTCAGTACTTTTTAATATTTCTATCTCTGTTGAAATTCTCATTGTTCTCATGCATTGCTCTTCTGACCTCAGTAAAGCATCTTTATGACCATTATTTTGAACTCTCTATCACGTAGATTATTACCTCTGTTTCTTTAAGCTCAGTTCCTAGATATCTATCTTGTTCTTTTGTTTGGAACCTATTTTTTTCTGTGTTGTTTTGTTTGTTTTTCACTTTCCTTGACTGTTTGTGTTGGTTTCTGAGCATTTTTTAAGTAACCACCTCTTGCAGGGGCACCTGGGTGGCTCAGTGGGTTAAAGCCTCTGCCTTTGGCTCAGGTCATGATGTCAGGCTCCTGGGATTGAGCCCTGTATTGGGCTCTCCCCTCAGCGGGGAGCCTGCTTTCCTATCTGCCTACTTGTGATCTCTCTCTCTGTGTCAAAATAAATAAGTGAAAAATCTTTAAAAATTAAAACAAACAAACAAACACCTCTTCCAGTCTTGACAGAGTGATCTCATGTAGGAGAAGAACCTCACAGACCAGCCTGATTGAATTCTTAGCTGTCTCTCATCTCTGTGATTGTCCAGGTGTTCTTCTTTGTTCTTAGTAGCATTTAGTAGTTATGGATGTCCCTAGACCTGTCCGTCAGGATTGCAGTCAGCATCTAGAGACAAGCTGAGAAGCTGCATCCTCAGATACAAGCTAGGAAAGTATAGTTAAGCTTTCAGGGAGAATCTTTTTGGCCATCTCCCTCAGAGCTGGGCCCAGGCAGGTAGCCACCAGGTACTGGGGGTGCTCTTGTGCCCATTAAGAACTGCCTCTTGGCTTGCTGCAGTCTTGCTTGTGTCTCATTAATGCAAGGCGCATTGACTGCTAGCACCAGGTGCTCCAGGGGCCTATCCCTCAAGTGTTAGCAGTAAAAGCTGGGGTGCCAGATATGTGTATAACTTCCTTTCAGGGAGGTACTGCTGACTTGATTTTATTATTGGAGTAGGCTGGTGGGAGAAGGGTCTGCTAGCTTCCCCAGTCTGTAAGGAGGGTTACCCATAGCCTCCAGGTATCTGCTAATTTAGCTGCTGGGCCCTCAGGTGGTGACTTTAATGTATGCAGATGAACTCCTTTCAGGGAAAGACTGAGAGATGGGTGTTGTTAGCTTGTTGCCTCTGCACTGAACCTTGGGGAAGTAGATGGTTAAGAACTTCTTCTTTGTTTGCTGCAGTCCTCTGGGACTCATGAGTGAATCCCTGTTGGCTATCAGAGCCCAACGATCTGGGGACCCATTCCCTGGGGGGCAGCCCTAAAATCTGGGGTGTGGTCATGTGCACAACTCCTTCTAGAGAGCTACTGGCAACTTGGAGTGGGCTACAGAGAGAAGACGAGAAAGGTGTCAGTGGGCTTCTTAGGTCTCTCGGTAGGATCACAGTCAGCCCCTTGAAGCCTGCTAAATTAGAAGCCTAGCCATTAGCTAACAGCTTTTAAAGAATGCAGATAAAGTACTTCCAGGGAAAGATGAGGAGAAGGCGCTCTGAGTTCTAGGGCATCGTTGCAGTGAATGCTTGTGCACCCATGATAAATTGCTTCTTTGTTTGCTATCCTCTAGTGGACTTAAGCCCCATTGGCTTTCAGAGCTAGGTGTTTTGAGAGCCCTTCCCTCTGGTGCAAGCCTTAAAAGTTGTAATGTTGATGTGGAGACCAAAACCCTTTGCTCATGGGTGAGAAGCTGGGAGTTGGACGTTCCCTCCTGGTTGTGTGCCACTATGGTGGACAGGGCATGGGGAGTATTATTCATAGTGAGAGTATGCCTAAGCCTTTTCTACCCAATTTGATGGGGGAATCCTATTTTCCCCCTGCTTCCTGTTTTCTGTGCCTTTCTCCCCTCAGCACAGGTGTCAGATACTGAACTCTGCTTTAATATAGTAATGGCCTCAGTGCCAATGAGAAGTGTAGAGATTTATGGGGTGGAAGATTGGGTTTTGAGTTCTTAGGTCTGTTTTTCATAGGTTTTTCTATGTTCTTGCTGTATGGGTATCCGCAGTTGGTTCTCACTGTTTAAATTCTACTTTTCTTTCTGATTTGCCACTTCTTACCTCCTGAAGATAGGAAAATCAGAAAGCCCTACTTAGAATATTTAAAATAAGAGTAAATAGATTACAAAAGCTTGCTAAGAGAGTGGATTATGTGATCTCTCTAGTGCATGAATGTTTTAAGGTCTATGTTGCCTCTTTTAGCTGACTGTTTGGGTCATCCTCTGGCCTGGATATCTCACATGGGGGATGGCTGACTAGGCTTTATGTGTGCAAGGTCAGAGGGCCACGAGAATTAGTTTGTAAGGATTCTCAGCCTGCATTCTTTTGGCTATTAGCCATAGACCTTAAGCTTTCCCACCCTCATCCCTAGGAGATTTTTGTTCTTGTCAGATCAGATTTTAAATGTTTTGTTACCATACATTCATTGTTTCTGGGGCAGGAGGAAGGAAGGGCAGACAGCATTGAACTCAGGAGGGCAACAGTGCCCTAAGGCAAACAGTCGGGAGTGGAGTCTAAACCACCCTCCCCAGAGGACAGGACAGGGAGGGCAATAGCACACACCCAGAGGGAGGACAGAGCGGGGCAGTATACTGGAAGGAGTCAGGTGCAGCAAGACCTGGGGGAGGGAGGATGTGGGCGGTGGGAGTTGGGGGGAAAAGGAAGGTGGTGGGAAGAGAGAACTTCTTAGGTGCCAGGTGGTGAAGAAGAGTCAAGGCCAGAGGTTTGGTCCTATATTACTATGGACTCTG
Source organism: Mustela erminea (assembly GCF_009829155.1). NCBI lineage: Eukaryota > Metazoa > Chordata > Mammalia > Carnivora > Mustelidae > Mustela > Mustela erminea. The sequence goes on from NC_045627.1 coordinate 68,363,095, forward strand.
TCCTCTTTCATGGTTATTTTTTTTAGAGAGTCACCAACTCCCTGACACCATCCCAGGGCTCCTGAGTTGTGAGCATTACAGGTGACAGCTGTATCTGCCCGGCTCACCAGTGGCCATACTCTGTGGGTCCCCCCCTGGAGAAAGTGGCTTTCTGAGTAATAGTCAGCCCTGAATGCTTTCCCGCTTTTGCCATCTGCCATCCATGTGGTCACTGAGCTTCTGTGTCTCCTTCCTTCCCCAGGTCGGTGGCTGGATTGGATAAGGAAGCGGACCTGGTGCACATGGAGGTGCGGACCACCGATGGATGTGAGTGCTGAGGCCGTGGGTGAGGCCAGGGGAGAGCTGTGTGCAGGTCCCTCTCCTCCCCCAATTTGCATTTTAATGGCTTGAGAAGATGAAAAGCCCTGAGCTCCATTACTGCCAGATCCATCCTATTTCCCAGAGTAGGGGGAGAGGCCTCTGGTCCTGAGGGAGACGTTTCATTGAAATAAACCCTCAGGAATGAATTTTCTGGGGATGTGAGTTAATGTGATGAATTTTGAGGCTCCTGTTAGTAATTTCCTGGCATCTTCAGTGTAATTCGGATAGGAGTGTCCATAGCTCATCGTGGTACTTTGCATTCACACAACGAATTGCAGGGGCTGCTGGCTTTAAAAATGAACCTTACATATAGTCAAGCTTACCAGAAAAAGTCACTGGGAAATTTTTTTTCAAACTGTTTATTCATTCATTCCACAAATATGTATGGACAGACTACTGTGTACCAGGCATTGTTCTAGGCCCCAGAAATACAGTAGTGAGCAAACCTTTATTGTCCCTACAGACAAGCAGTAGAATCCCAGGATCTTGAACACATGACCCCTTTGTACATTGTTTACCTGTGTACTTCTGACTGAATTTTACTGATAGTATATCATTTTGCACTGCTTTAAGCAATTTATTCTTCCCAGAGTTGCTCATATTATTATAAGGCTCTTCCCTACCCAGGAAAAATCAGCTTAAAGTCAATTTAAACATACATGATATATGTGAAAATATATGATCTATATGAAATAGCTAAAAATATAATTAACATAGGTCAACAATAGAGCCAAATAATCTATAGAAATAGTAGTGATGGAGGAATGCAGCAGAATAGGCCTCTGCTTGGGAGTTGGGGTCTTGGGTTCTGTCACCCACTAGACATGGGGTCTGGGCAACTCCCTCTGATCTCTGTGCTAAATCCCTCCATTATTTGAGAATACTTAGCCTTGCCCTTCCCACCTCAGAGAGTTATAGGCTGACCAAGTAGAGGATATTATAGAAATTATAAAATGTAAAGATGTGAGAGAGTTCCGTTTTGACTTGGCTGTGGGTGATGGGGATTTTTCAGAATACTTTAAGTAAAACTACATATGCTTTGTCCATGAAAAATCTACTGGTTTTGATACCAAACACAGGTACCTGCCAGAAACATGCATTCTGGGGAATATTTCATTTGCTCTGTTTTTATTTCTAAAAGACTTAGAAGATAGTCATATTTGTTACTGTATGTCTGACATTCTGCTGAGTACTTGATTTTTGTCTTTTTCTGTACTCACTGTGTGAGTACATGTGTGTGCACGTGCGCGTGCGTGTTTTAATTGGTCTTATTTGGTTCTTGAATAAATGCAAGTCTCTGAAGCAGGCAAGAATGAGGGGTGGTCCACACTCTTAAAAATAGATTTTTTTTTTTTAACAGAAGAGCTATTTAAGGCTTAGGAAAATAGAAGCACCTGGCTGGTTTAGTCAGTTAGGTGTCTGACTCTTAATTTTGCCTCAGGCCTTGATCACAGGGACATGAGATCAAGTCCCACATCGGGCTCTGCACTCAGCCTGCAGTCTGCTTGAGATTCTCTCTCTCCCTCTCCCTCTACCCCTCCCACTTGTATGCATGTTCTCTCTCTCTCTCTCTCTCTCAAATAAATACATAAATCTTAAAAAAAAAAAAAGACTTAGGAAAATAATACCACATATTCAAATTCACTGGTCATAAGGGTAAAACTTGAGCCCAAAATTATATGCTCTGACTCTTACTGCTGTGAGAGAAACTGGGGGAAGCGTGAGATGTAAGGGTATGAAGGAACAAGCCAGGACAGCAGCAGGAGAGCAGATAGTCGCTCTCAGATGACCCACTGGCCAGTTTTTGGTATGATTTCTGCCTTGGCATTGCTTCCCATGTCAAACTTGTTTATGCCTTATATGTGATCTGTGCTGACTATAGCATTTTAGAGTTGGTAATACTTGATAGGATTGTCTGACCTCCTACCTGGTATAGGAATCTCTTCCCTGAAAACTTCTGACAGTCTGTCCTCAGGTTCCCTGGCTTCAGCCTTAATTAGACACATCCTTTTCTGCTGCTGGACAGCTCCCATGTTTTGTTTTATTAAGTTAATTTCTTACATTAAGCTTAATCCTATTTTCTGAAAGTTCTAGAATTCTGATCCAAATTTGGATAAGCCCTGTGGTGCAGGACTGCTGCAAAATTTTATGAGATTAAAAATGTAAAACACATAGAATAGTTTCTGGCCTATTGTCAAGAATCAAAGAAAGCAGACAGAACTAAAACAGGGATAAAAGTCATGTGCCACACCTAAGTTAAATTATAGTATATATGTTATGTTCCACTTTCTAGGTTTTTTTAAAATCAGAGATGCATAAATTTAGAGATGCATATAAGAAGACTGCATTAACCTGGAGACACTGTATTTTACATATCCTAATGAAATGCATGATGTCTTTCATTGGTGATATGTGGTGAGAGCTTTCTTACTTATAAACTCACACATACACACACGTCTTCATCTTTTAATCATCACAAAAAGGCATGGCATGTATTTTAATTCCTCCTTTTTTTCGGATATGGTAGTCTGAACTAAGATTTGCCCAAGTTCATGCAACTAGCAGTGACAGAATAAAAACAAAAACACAAAACTCTTAATACACTAGAAATAGAAGGGAACCTCCAACAAAAGATGTCTACCAAAGACCTACAATTATATTTAGTGATGATATACTGTATCCTTTCCATATAAGAAAAGGAAGAAGGAAGGATGTTTATTTAGTCTTACCACACATATTCAACATCATGCCAGAAGTCCTAGCCTGTGCAGTAAAGAAAAATGAAATGCAAATGCACTTCATATAGATTGCAAAGGAAAAATTAAAACTCTTCTTATCCTCATTGACGTAATTGCCTATGTAGAATATCCCAAGAAGTCTACAAAAATAAAAAACTCCTAAAACTAATAAGTAGGTTGAGCAAAGTGGCAAGAAACAACAAATTCAGTGGAGAAAGGATGTAATTTAACAAATGGTATCGAAAAAAATTGGACAGTCATATGGGGGGAAAGTGACTTCAACCTGTGATTCACAACTTATACAAATTTAACTAAAAAATAGATATTTCTAAATATAAAATATAAAATTATGAAACATATAAGAAAAAACATAAGAGAAAATCTCCACAGCCATGCGTTGGCATCAAGAGCAAAGTTGACAAAATAAAGAATTGATAAATGGACTTCATCCAAATTAAAAAAACATTTGCTCTGCTGAAGACACAGTGAAGACACTAGGAGAAAATATTTGCAGATTACATATTTAACAAGGGGCTTGTCTTGGAATGTATAAGGGACTTTCAAAACAGCAATAAGACACAACCAATTTTTTAAAAATAGGCAAAAGTTTGAAGAGACCACTTACCAAAGAGGATCCAAGAATGACAAATAAGCACATGAAATGATGTTCAACTTCATTAGATGTTAGGGAAATGGAAATTAAAACCATAGTGAGATATCATTACATACCTATTGGAACTGCTAAAATGACAAGACTGGTAATACCAAGTGCTGGTAAGGATGGAAAGCTCTTAGAGCTCTCATATATTCCTGGTGGGGATACAAAATAGAACAGTCACTCTGGCAAAACATTTTGGCAATTTCTTATAAAGTTACACAAACCTTATGATTCAGCAATCTCACTCCTGTGTATTTACCCTAGGGAAATGTTATAATCACACAAAAACCTGTACACACAAGTCTGTAGCAGACTTAATAATCACCCAAAACTGGAACAACCTAATCATCCTTAAATATCCTTGAATGGGTGGCTGGACAAGCAAGCTGTGATACATCTGTAAAAGAAAATAGATGAATTTCAGAGGCATTATACTGAGTGAAATACGCCAGTCTCAAAAGCTTACATACTGTATGATTTCATTGATATGATCATATGGAAAAGGCAAAAGTGTAGTGATGGAGAAATAGATCATTGGCTTCCCTGGTGAAAGGAGTATTTCCCAAGAAAGCAGCCTGAGGGGATTTTTCAGGATGATGTAAATATTTGGCATCCTGACTGTGATGGTCACATAAATCCATATATCTGGTAAAACTTAAGAACTGTACACCAAAAAAATTACTGTGTATAAATTGAAGGAAGTTTGTGTTAAAAAACAATACTAAAATAAATATTTAAGAAAAAAAGGAGGATGCATGACTGGCTTGGTTGAAAAAGCATGCAATTCTTGTTCCCTGGGTCATGAGTTCAAGCCCCATATTAGATATCAGAGTTATTTAAATAAATATTTTAAAATAATACTAAAATAACCTATAATGAGGAAAAACTAGAACATAGAGTTCTTGACTTTTTGTTCTGTAGAACTTCCTACCTTTTGGGGCACCTGGGTGGCTCAGTCGGTTAAGTGGCTGCCTTTAGCTCAGGTCCTGGGATCGAGCCCCACATTGGTCTCCCAAATCAGCAGGGAGTCTGCTTCTCCCTCTCTGTCTGTCTGCATCCCCCTCCCCCCGCTTGTGCTCTCTGTGTCAAATAATTAAAATCTTTAAGAAAAAAAAATTATATATAAAAAAGAACTTCCTACCTTTTTTACTTAGTCAATTAGTCTCTTGATCCATTTATTTCTTCTTTTATTCAACCAGTATTTATTTAAAATCTGCATATTCTGGTCCCTGAGGGGGAATAGAGGCGAATGTGATATTATCTTCACCTCATGGAGCTTGTAGACTGGCTGGGGAAACATAAGCATTTGAGTAATTCTAGCACAAGCTGACAGGAACATTCATAGAGTTGGACATATGTTCAGTTACAAATGGGAGTATGGCTAATAGTCTAAGAAAGTTGGGGGCACCTTCTCAGAAAGACAGAGTGATCTGGCACTTCAGGGATTATTAGTAGGAATTTATCATAACATTCTAGATAGAGAGGAGAGACTCACATTAGCTAAGAGTTCACCCATAAAGAGTGGTGTGTGCAAGGTTGTGAATTATGGTCAGTGGCTGTCAGAGATGGAGAGAGAAAAGGCCAGTACAGATACGCTGGGGTCGTCCCATGAAGGAATGGGTAGGTAATGTACTGAGCCAAGCACACGAATGCCATTTTTACTTTTATAATGAAATAGCTTTCATGTTACAATTATAATTTCTTAGCTGTGACCTTAGATATGGATTATACTAGACAGTCCCACGTGGTTGCTTCATGTTTCTTTCTCTCTGCCTCTTCTGTTTGTGTGTTTAATGTTTAAGCCGTAGCAGCTGACAGATGAAAAGCAAGCACCCATTTCAGCTTATTCAGAACACAGCTCTGAGAAGTTTCTCCCAACACTTCCCCTGCCTCTGTTGGGAGCACAAGGCGGCTTTGCTATGTTTCCCTAGTCCCCCATGCTGCCTAATTTGGCTTCTAACTCAGGAGTGGTGCTGGGAGAGACAGAAGGGCTGGCTTGTGCCTGATCTCCTTGACCCCGACAGGGGAAATGAACAATGAGAGAATGGCATCTTCGATGAGCCCAGATGGTATCCTGCACCCTGCTTCTTGGGGTTGGTGCATTGGTCAGAGAGACTTCTTAGTCATTCCCTAGCTCTGTGTCCAGGTCTTCTCTTCTCTGGTGACACCATGGTTGCTGAGATAGCTAGTGCTTTCTACTTGCCAGAGAGGCAGGTGGGCTGGAATGAGTACACTCTCCATGCCCTGGGAGAGGGTTGAAAGGTCCTCGACCAGGGGTGGGGGTTGGGGGCAGAGGGATGAAGAAGGCACCAGAGGCACTACATCCCTCCAGCTCTGTCTCCATGGGGACCATGTGTGCAATTTTTGTTTATCCTTTTGAGAAGCAGGGAGAAATGGTCTTTCAGATATTCACAGGCAAGCAAACTGGGAGAATAGAAATGTAGATCTCAATTTCAGGTTTTCCACCGAGAGGCTGTATTTCCAGGAAGCAATTAAAATTGTTGAGGTTCCTGATTCCTCATTGTAACATGAAACAGGATTAATACTTTATTCATTTTTCTTTCTAATTCCTTTATAGGATATTTACTCAGCATCTACTGGTTGCCCAGGGAATAAGAGGGAATAAGACCTGGTCTCTGCCCCCAAAGTCTGTATTCTAAAGACGGATGACCCAACAGTTCCTGGATAGCTGAGAGCCTTGTAATATTTACACACAGGACATGTTAGAAACTCACAGGAGAGGTTACTTCTTTATATATGATATATTTGAAGTCAGTTGAAACTTAGATTTTTATAGCCCTTTTGTTTTGTGATTCATGTGTTTAAAAGGAAAACTATTCTCTGAAAAAACTTAAATCAAAAGAATTAGTAGATGTTAGATAATTGTTACTTTCCATTCTCTGACTTTCCTTTGTTATTCTCCCTTTTTTCCGCCCCCATGTTGGAGAGCCTGTTCCTTAATCAGCCCCTTTCAGGCCATTTACCCCGTGTTCTGAATTTGCCAATTACTATTGAGCAAATTACCCTCAAAGGTGCCTTGAGCGATAAAATTCCATTCTCTGTTTCTTCTTGCAACACAGTTCGTGTAGCTGTTTCTCTCAGCTTCTAACATTCATAATCCTCTGGCAGCCTGGTTCCTGGATTCCTGGGATCCATCCCAAAGATTTGGGTTTAGAGGGTCTGCTGTGGGAGTCTGTGTTTTGTTAAGCACATCCGGACATGATTCTGATCCAGGTGGCCCATTCAGAAACACTGCTTTGAGGATCCCTGACCTCAGCTGGTGCTGGGATTACGCACAGCACAGTTCCATCCTCATAAGCATAAAACAGGAGCCTTGATGTTGGAGTCTGGAATTACCCTGTTGTGGAAAATGCATGGGCTCACAGGGCTGAGTGAGATGTGGAAAGTGCATGGGCTCACAGGGCTGAGTGAGAACACGCAAGTAGGGCAAACATGTCTTTCTTTGCCTTCTTTCTTTCCCTTTTGTCTCTCAAGACAAAATCACAATAAATCTTAACTCATTAGAAGTGCTTTCCAAGTCAAGATAACTTGCATGTGTCTAAAACCATGTTACTGGTTGGGGTGAGAGGGAAAGATTCATAAGTAGTAGTAGAAATGGTTTGAAACCTGTAAGAATGTTCAGAGAAGAGAAACAAGATATGACTATGAAACAACAAGTAAATGTTTACTCTCCGTAATTCCCAGAGTGAGAGAGGCATGTGGGCATTCATACATGTCATAGAAATGTGTGTTTCCTGTATATTCTCTCTCTCACATTCAGTCCAGTGAAATGGAGGACTTTCCCATGTGTAGAAGACAGCTTTGTCAAAGCCTAGCATTATTTATAATCATTGGAGAACTTACATGTGTATGCACCACACATGCACACACACACATACACAGAAGGTCCTGGGTATTGGCCTTTTACAGTATTGTTCTGGTGACTCCAAAATGCAAGCAGGACTGCAAACCACTACACTAGGTCTGAGCTTCCCTAAATGTAACATTTAATATATGGCCATCTGGAGAGCTTGTTAAAACACACATTCCATATTCTGACAAGCTCCCAGGTGCCACTGCTGGTCTGTGGGCCCCACTCCGATCAGCACTGTGCTGTGCTAAGCTGTGGGGGATATACTGATGAATAGGACATGATCAGGACTGAGAAGTGCACAGTGGAGGGGAGAGACAGAAAGATACACAGATTGTTATTATGCTTTAATGTGCTTAAAGCCACTGTTTGTTTGACTTAAGTCTCCTGAAGAAAGTGCTACAGGAAGCAAAAGGAAGGCTACCTCCCTGTTGAGGAGTGACCTTGGGCCACACAGAAGAGGCTGTGGTGAAACTCCCTCTCTGGATAGCAGTTGGATTTTCCCAGGAGGATGGTAGAAAAGGGGACAGGGACCTGTCCTGTCCAATGTAGCAGCCACATCATCACAGGGAGTTGCTGAGCACTTGAAACATGCTGTCTGGATTGAGATGTGTTGTGTATGCAAAACACACACCAGATTTCAAAGACATACTATGAATTCAAGGGTGGAAAATAACCCATTAATAGTTTTTATATTGATTATATGATGAAATCATATTTTGGCTATTTGGGGTTAAATAAACTGTGTTACAATTAATTTCACTCTTCTATTGACTTTGTAGGAACGATTATTTGTGACTCACATTGTATGTGTGTTGTACAGCCTTGTTCTAGGCTGGAGGGTCTGCTGGTGCCACAGGACAGAGGGTAGCTCTTCTGTACCATGTGTGACATTGAGCATCCTCTGTCAGCCTGGCTCCCACACACCAGAGAACAACCAGTGTTAAATTGGTCCCTGTTCTTGTTTTGATGTAGGAATTTCCACTCCAGCCCAGTCCTGTCCCTTCTTTATGGGAGTCAGACTTCCAGATTATGCTGAAGCCATTGAATTCTCTCTTGCCTTGGCAGGGCTTAAACAAGGCAAAGCCAGCCAGTTTGGTTAACAACAGTGTGAAACCCCATGCTGCCATGTAATTCAGGATTCAAATGACTTTTAATTCCATTGTCTTCTGGAAATCATTTTTCTCAGAATTTCCCTCATGAGTTCTCCTTACCACCCTCAATATACACTCAGACACAAGCATGTGCATGTGCACACACACACACACACACACACACACACACACACACGTACACCCTGCATCCTCCAACCAAAAAACAATTAGGTGTCACTAAAAAAGCATTGGCTTGGTGCCATAAGAGTTGAGCTAGAGAATTAACTCAGTTATTTAGAAGCTGTTTGACCTTGGAGAACTTTCTTAACTTTCTTTTTTTCTGTGATCCTTTGTCTTCCAGTGCTTTATATATTTGAAAAAAAAAATCCTAACAAATATAAGAAGTGTTTTTATTAGGTATTAGTTTTTTCATCAATGAGCTAACAAAGGTATTACTAGTAGAGTAAAATTTACAGTGAGGCATATCTCAGTTCAGTGAACAAAAGAGCAACAGTTAAGAGTGCCCAAGGGACTCCTCGGTGGCTCAGTCTGTTAAGTATCCAACTCTTGATTTCAGCTCAGGCCATGATCTCAGGGTGATGAGGTCAAGCTCTACCCTCAGTATGGAGTCTGCTGGAGATCTTCTGTCTTTTTTTGCCCCTGCTTGTGCTCTATTAATTAATTAATTAATTAATTAATTAGTAAGTAAATAAAATCTTTTTTAAAAAGTACCCCAGAATGCCAGGGGCTGCAATGTAAAGTAATGAGTTTTTCTTCATTATAAATTCTCAAACATAGACCATTTGGATGTATCATAAGGACACTATAATAAGTGAACCTGGATATAAACAGAAAGTTTTTGACATCCAGGCACCCTAGAAATTTCTAGAATCAAAATTTGGAGTACATATGCCACTATTTCTTGTCCTGGTGTCATCATCACCTGTCATTAATCCATCACTGCACTTTCTCACTGAGCTGAGATAAAGCCCAGCATTTCTTAACATACCCAGGGAGTCGTAAGTAATCAAATGGGTGTGGTGCACAAGGCAAAACTATTAATCTGCAGCCTAAACTTCGGGTTCTAGACACATAGAATATTGGCTTATAAAGAGATAGATATCAGAAGATAAAAGGATGGGGGAAGGAGCCTCCCAGTTCTTGTGTAGGAGCACAAAAACCTCCCATGCCAGGGAATGGGCATAGACTCACAGACCAGTAGTGGTAGGGAAAGGACTTTAGGGCAGTCCCCCAGACTGAAACCTGAAGGTACAAGGGCACGTGGGTGAACCAGGCAGCTGGTGGTTTTAGAAGCACAAAAGGCAGAGTCGTGCCTGGACCTGGAAGGATCTTGCTGCTGTGGTGGGGTGCAGAACCCAGTAAGATGCGGTTTTTAGCAGCACAGACAGAAGTAGAGACGGTGTGGCCTGGAGAGCTCAGTGAAGAGCAGACAGTGATCTCTCTATCTGGGACAGAGGGTTGGATATAGTCACTTCTGCTCTGACTGTTGGAAGAGACATGGAAAGCCACCAGGGAAAGCCAATGGAGGACAAAAGCCCACCAAAACTGGTTTTCACTGAGCCCATCTCCCCCCTGCCCCCCCTACCACCATGGGGGGCAGGGCAACTTGGCCAAACAAGGTTGCCTAAGTAACAGTGCAACAGGCACTTACCCAGAAGACAGGCTAGAAGAACAAGAGGTTGACGGTCTCTATAAAGTAGGTGCATCTTGCTTGGGTTGTGGTCAATAATATGTACTCTACATTGCCTCAACCACCCCTCAACAGAATGACTAAGAGGAGGAACCCCCAACAAAAGGAAGAACCAGAAAATGTGACCTCTGCCACAGAACTAATGAATACGGGTATAACCAAGATGTCAGAAATAGACTTCAGAATAACAATTATCAAGGTAATATCTAGGCTTGAGAAAAATATTAATGGCAATATGGCCATCTCTAAGGGCAGAAATGAGATCTAATCAGGCCAAATTTAAAAATGCTATGAATGAAATGCAATCTAAGCTGGATACTCTGATTGTCAGGATAAACAAGGCAGAAGAACAAATCAGTGAGCCAGAGAATAAGATGATAGAAAAGAAGGAAAGAGAGGTGGCATGGGAAAAACAAATTAAAAACCAAGGAATCCAACTGAGAGAGATTAGTGACTCAAGGAAACATTCCAATATCAAAACTATTAGGATCTCTGAGGGGGTGGAGAGAGAGGTCTAGAAGGTACATTTTAGCAAATTGTAGCTGAGAACTTCCATAATCTGGGGAAGGAAACAAACATTTATGTCCAAGAGGTAGAGAGGACCTCTCCCAAGATCAATGAGAACAGACCAATGCCAAGACATATAAGAGTACACTATGCTAATCTTTGATCCAAGGAAACATTCTTGAAAGCGGTGAGGGAGAAGAGATTTCTTACGTAGAGAGGGAAGAACATCAGAAAATTGTCAGACCTGTCCAGGATACTAAATGAGAGGAACATGCAGCCAAGGATACTTTATTCAGCAGGGCTCTCATTCAGAATGATGGAGTGACAAGGAGCTTCCAAGACTGGTAGAAACTGAAAGAATATGTGACCATGAAGCTGGCCCTGCAAGAAATATTAAGGGGGGTTCTACAAAAGGAGAAAGACTCAAGGGTGATACAGAAAAGAAATCAACAGAGACAATCTATAGAAACAAAGACTTCAAAGGCAACATCATGACAATAAAATTGTATCTTTCAATAATCACTCTCAATATGAATAACCTAAATGCTCCCATGAAATGGAACAGAGTTGAAGACTGGATAAGAAGACATGACCTATCCATATGCTGTTTATAAGAGACTCATTTTGAACCTAAAGATACATCCAGACTGAAAGTGAAGGTATAGAGGACCATTTTTCATGCTAACAGACCTCAAAAGAAAGCTGGGGTAGCAATTCTCATATCAGACAAATTAGATTTTAAGCTAAAGACTGTAGTTAGAGATACAGAAGGACACAATATCATTCTTAAAGGGTCCATACAATAAGAGGATCTAACATAGATGTAAACATAGAGCAGCCAACTACATAAGCCAACTGTTACCAAAATAAAGAGATATATTAATAATAATATGCTAATATGCTAGGTGACGTCAACACTCCACTCTTGGCAATAGGCAGATCATCTCAGCAGAAAATTAACGAAGAAAAGAGCTTTGAGACACTGGAGCAGATGGACTTCAGAGATATATACAGAACATTCCACCCTAAAACAACAGAATATTCATTCTTCTCATGTACACATGGAACTTTCTCCAGAATAGACCACATACTGGGTCACAAATCTGGTCTCAACCAATACCAAAAGATTGAGATTATTCCCTGCATATTCTCAGACCACAGTGCTTTGAAACTGGAGTTCAATCACAAGAAAAAGTATAGGAGAAATTCAAACACTTGGAAGCTAAAGACCATCCTGCTCAAGAATGTTTGTGTCAACCAGTAAGTCAAAGAAGAATTTAAAAATCATGGAAACCACTGAGAATGAAAACACACTGGTCCAAAAATCTATGGGATATGGCCAACGAGGTCCTATGGGGGGAAATACATAGACATCCGAAGCTCACTTAAAAGCCTAGAAAAATCCCAAGTACACAAACCATCTTTACACCTTAAAGAGCTGGAGAATCAACAACAAATTTAAGCCTCACTCATGCACAAAAAGGGAAATAATTTAGATTAGAGCAGAGATCAATGAATTAGAAACCAAAAATATAGTAGAACACATCATCAAAACTAGAGGCTGGTTCTTTGAAAGAATTGATAAGATCAATAAACCAGTGGCCAGACTTATCCAAAAGAAAAGAGAAAGGATCCAAACTGAAAAAATTATGAATGGAAGGAGAGAGATCACAACTAACACCAAAGAAATAGAAATACTTATTAGAGATTATTATCAACAACTATATGCCAGTAAATTAAGCAATCTAGAAGAAATGGATGCATTATTGTAAACCTATAAACTACCAAGACTGAAACAGGAAGAAATTGACAAACTGAATAGAGCAATAACCAGTAATGAGATTGAGGCAGTGATCAAAAACCTCCAAAAACCCCAAGAGTCCAGGGCCTGATGGATTCCCTGGGCAATTCTACTAAACAGGCAAAGAAGAAATAATACCTGTTCTCCTGAAGCTGTTTCAAAAAATAGAAACAGATGGGAAACTTCCAAACTCATTCTATGAGCCAGCATTACCTTGATCCCAAAACCAGGCAAAGACCCCATCTAAAAGGAGCATTTCAGACCAAAATCCCTGATGAACATGGATGCCAAAATTCTAACAAGATCCTAGCCAATAAGATCCAACAGTACATTAAAAGGATTATCCATCACGACTAGGTGGGATTTATCCCTGGGATGCAAGTGTGGTTCAACATTTGCAAATCAAGCAATGTGATAGGATAAATCAATAAGAGAAGAGAGAAGAACCACATGACCCTCTCAGTTGATGCAGAAAAAGCATTTGACAAAATACAGCATCCTTTCCTCATTATAACTCTTCAAAGTATAGGGATCAAGGGAACATTCTTCAACTTCATAAAATCCATCTATGAAAAACCCACAGCGAATATCATTCTCAATGGGAAAAGCTTCCCCATTAAGATCAGGATGACAAGATCAGATGAAAAGGATGCCCAGTCTCCCACTATTGTTCAACATAGTGATGGAAGTCTTAGCAACAGCAATCAGTCAAGAAAAAGAAATAAAATGTATTCAAATTGGCAACTAAGAAGTTAAACTCTCTCTCTCTTTGGAGATGACATGACACTTTATGTGGAAAACCCAAAAGTCTCCACTCCCCAAATTACTGGAACTCATACAGTAACTCAGTAATGTGGCAGGATACAAAATCAATGTACAGAAATCAGTACCTTTCCTACACACTAACAATGTAACTGTAGAAAGAGGAATTAGGGAATTGATTCCATTTACAATAGCACCAAAACCCGTAAGATTCCTTGGCGTAAACCTAACCAAAGAGGTAAAGGATCTATACTCTAGAAAATACAGAACACTTACGAAAGAAATTGAAGAGGATGCAAAAAGATGGAAAAACATTCCATGCTCATGGATTAGAAGAATACACATTTTCAAAGTGCTGGACCAAACAATCCTAAAATTTGTAAGGAGCAAGAAAAGACTGAATCACCAAGGAAATGCTGAAAAAGAAAAACAAAGCTGGGGCATCACGTTGCCTGATTTTAAGCTATATTACAAAGCTGTGATCACCAAGACAGCATGGTACTGGCACAACAAAAGACATAGATCAATGGAACAGAATAGAGAGCCCAAATATGAACACTCCTCAACGTTATGGTCAACTAATCTACAAATCGGGAAAAAATATCCAGTGGGAAAAAAGACAGTCTCTTCAATAAATGGTGCTAGGAAAATTGGACAACTGTATACAGAAGAATGAAACAAAGATAAACTCTAAATGCATGAGGGACCTCAATGTGAGACAGGAATCCATCAAAATCCCAGAGGAGAACATAGGCAGTAACCTCTTTGACATGAGCAACTTCTTTCAAGACATGTCTCCAAAGGCATGGGGAACAAAAATGAAAATGAACTTTTGGGACCTCATCAAGATAAAAACCCTTCTGCACAGCAAAGGAAACAGTCAACAAAACAAGGAGGCAACTCATGGAAGGGAGAAGATATTTGCAAATTACACTACAGATAAAGTGCTGATATCCAGGATCTAGAAAGAACTTCTCAAACTCAACTCCCCAAAAATCAGATAACCAAGTCAAATATGGGGCAGAAGACATGAATAGACACTTCTCCAAAGAAGACATACAAATGGCTAACAGACACATGAAAAAAATGATCAACATCATTAGCCATCAGGGAAATTCAAATGAAAACCACATTGAGATACCCCTTTACACCAGTTAGAATGGGAAAAATTGACAAGGCAAGAAACAATAAATGTTGGAGAAGTGTGGAGAAAGGGGAACCCTCTTACACTGTTTTTGGTACAGCCACTTTGGAAAACAGTATGGAGGTACCTTAGAAAGATAAAAATAGAGCTACCCTATGACCCAGAAATTGCACTACTGGGTATTTACCCCAACAATAAAGATGTAGTGAAAAGAAGGGCCACATGCACCCCAGTGTTCATAGTAGCAATGTCTACTGTAGCCAAACTGTAGAAGGAGCTGAATGCCTTTCCACAGACAAATGGATAAAGAAGATATTGTCCATATATACAATGGAATATTACGCAGCCATCAGAAAGAATGAATACCCAACATTTGCATCAACATGGATGGGATTGGAGGAGATTATGCTAAGTGAAGTAAGTCAGCAGAGAATGTCAATTATCATATGGTTTCCCTTATTTATGGAACACAAGGAATAGCATGGAGGAGATGAGGAGAAGGAAATGAAAAATGAGGAGGTGGCAATCAGAGGGGGAGTTGAACCATGAGAGACTGTGGATTCCAGAAAACAAACTGAAGGTTTTAGAGGGGAGGGGCGTGGAGGAATGGATTAGCCCAGTGGTGGGTATTAAGGAGGGCACGAATTGCATGGAGCACTGGCTTTTATATACAACCAATGAATCATAGAACACTACATCAAATCTAACACTGTACTGTATGGTGACTAAAATAATTATTTATTTATTTATTTAAAAAAATTTTTTTAAAAATATTTTGCTTATTTACTTGACAGAGAGAGAGAGAGAAACTATAAGAAGGGAGAGTGGGAGAGGGAGAAACAGGCTTCCCATTGAACAAGGAGGCTGATGCATGTTTTGATCCCAGGACTCTGGGATCATGACCTGAACCAAAGGCAGACACTTAATGACTAGGCCACCCAGGTGCCCCACATAAGATAATAATTAAAAAATAATCATTTTATAATGAAATCCTCACATACCATCCTTGATGGTAAGGAATTTTGGTGTTCTAAAAATAATAAAATGAAGTTTTTAATGAGGGAGAGAACGCACAAGCACAACCCCGGGGGAACAGCAGGCAGAGGGAGAAGCAGGCTCTCTACTGAACAAGGTGCCTGATGTGGGACTCAATTCCAGGACCCTGGGATCATGACCTGAGCTGAAGGCAGATGCTTAACTGACTGAGCCACCCAGGCATCCCAGACTGATTTTTTTTGGTTCAAATACGTAATGGTTGGGATCACTAGTTCTGGTGTCAGTATGCCTGTGTATCAATCCCAGCTCTGTCATTTCCTAGAAACTGTGGAACTCAGGCAAATCACTTAATTGTTGTGCCTTAGTTTACTCATCTATTAAATGGGGATGGTAAAAATTTTAACTCCTTATGGCATTGTTGCCACAATTGAATCAGTTAATACGTGTAGATCCTGCAATACTGGAAGACACAGTGAGCATTCAAAAATATTAGTTCTTATTTTCTCCATCGTCATCATTGTTGTCTTTATCATCATTGTCATCATCACAGTCATCATCTGTCATCATAATTGTCACCATTATCATCAGTATCATCATTACAGTCGTCATCACTGTCATCTGCATCATTCTCATTATTGCCACATTGGCATCATCTATGTCATTGTCACTGTAATCAGTGATAGAGGCTTATGGTAGCTAAATGACTTTTCAAAGTTTCCTGGAATCTGTTTGTTTGTTCTTATTTTCATCAGAGAGTTAATGTTATTATTCAAAATAAATAGCACCTGAGTATTTCTCTAAGAGATCTAAGGAGCTGATTTGCTTTTCATTCATAATTTTAATGCACTTCTTCAAATTTTGACAAAATGTATATTACCTAAAGGGATGGAAGTTGAATGATTCATGGAAAGTTTTCTCTGAAGTGGTAAGAGGCAAGATGGCTAGGAGAATTTGAATATTTAGTAATCTCAAAGGTAAACCATTACCACAAGTCACAGTATCATTCAACATAACAAAAAAGTTTAGGTTTTTAATGTAAATCAATTCAATTAACTAGCATTTACTGAGGCTTTATAAAGTTAGCTTAGGAGACAAACAAAGATGACTAAGACTCTATTCATGCTTCTAAGGAGGTGTGACCCTTTTGGAAAAGTTTGACAGAGAGAAATGCTGGATGTAAATGGATGAAAAGTTTGCCTTGCTGGTTGGGTGAAGTTTGAGACTGCCTCCCTTGGCCTTATAGAACTCCTGGCAAAAATATAGTTCCTTAGGAAGAAAAGAAGGTGAAAGATGCCAGATTATCTCCTTCATTCTCTCTGTGCATATTTTCTGTACATGTTCTCAGATCTTCCTCTGTCCAATGCAGACCTCAAGACAATGTTCACTTGGGAATATTCTGTTTCTTTCCCTGGTGTGGGATTCTTCTGAGAATGTTCTCTGCTTCCTGGAACTTCAGGGACTGCCTGACACCTAAAGTTTCATGTACACCTTGACCCACTACAAAAAAGAATGAATCAAAGACCACCTCTTTTCACTATATGAGACCTTTGGCTCAGCATCTGCTACGTGGGAAGGCATGGAGACTGGATACACTAGGGAAACGTTCACACTTTTGGGTCCCCCCAAAATGGGTACCCCAATAATGGGTCCGTGATTAAAGGAGTGAGATTGATACAAAGTGAAAGTCAAGCAAAGCTTTATTTCACGCCAAGCATCAAGAATCAAACCAACTGTCCAACAAACTAGTCGGGTCCGCCCCTTACAGAGAGGAGACCCCTCCCTGCTTTCCAGACTAACTTTTATAGAGCAAAGGCCATGTGGTTGGGCCTGGCCCCACACAGTTGGCCAATTAAATTGTAACACACAGAGAAAGCTGCACAGTCATGCTAGGTGACCAATTGAATTACCCTAGTAGACATTTGAACCAGCCTATCACCTTATTCAGAATTGGCACCCAAAAGGTGCCCAAAGGGCAGGGCCCATACTCCTTGGTAGCTAGGAGACAGGTTGCGCCCCCACTGATTGAATACCTCCACCTGGCCTGACCCACCCTTGTATTTGGATTTTGTTACCTGGGACTGGTTTCTGGGACTTGTTTTTAAGTAAGTTCCCCTTGGGGGGGGGGCAAGGTCAATTTAAGTTTTACAACAAAATGGCAGTTCAACCGGGGTGGGGCCACTCTGGCTGAATAGGCCCTTACAGCACCATCCCTAAATTGTCTTCCAGTGCTAGAGCTAGTTCCAGCAGGGCCAGATATTTCTAAAGTTACTGAGTAGATCCCTCTATTTGCTTGCAGGGAACAAAGCTTTTGACTTTTAACTCTTGTAAGTGGAGCAGTGAATACACCAGCTCTTTGAGACACACTAGGAAGACATCTGACATTTAGAAATACATTAATCATCAGGGTAATGATTGACTCTCAACCACTGGGGAAATCACTCTCTAATTTTCTTACAGAGGTATCCAAATGAGTTCTTCATTCAATCTGGTCTTTCTAGTTTTTCATTTGAAAACATTTCAAAGGAGAGGATAGAAAATAAAAGTTCAGAATATGGATTAGTCAAAGTTAATCCATTAACATGTGATTATATAGTGCTTTCCATGAGCTTTGCCTACCTAAAAGACCATGTGTAGTTTTTACTCCCTTTCCAGGCATTCCCTTCTCATGTACTATACTTCTCCACCTTAGCTGAACACAAAGGCTGCTTCCTCCTTTAACTCCTTGGTTATTTGAGCTCAGACATGTTTTTGTTTTTGTCTTTTTCTTATCTGCACACCCAAAGTACTTCAAGAAATTAAACAGTGGTATAATTTCAGAATATGACTTTCCTAATACAACCTGTAATATGACCTTTTGATTCTCCATAGTCAAACAGAACATTGCCTGTTATTATTTGAAGGTATGAGAGATGCCGAGTGTTAAATTTCCTTCTCTTTTCATAATAACAGAGGGATAACATTCATTAATCTCTTAAAATGTATCCAACAATGTGCTAAGCATTTTTCTTACATGATCTTATTTAATCATGATGACAGTTCTTGGAGGCAGATGTTGACTTGTGAAGAGCTGTGCTACTTAGTCAAGGGTGACCAACAAGAAGCAGGTTCAGGACTTGAACTCAGCCCATTCTAGCTTCAGAAGTCTTGCTCTGAAACATCATGCTATGCTCAAGAGATCTGGCCTTCTGTCATTTTATCATGCATCTGGTGTTTTTATTAAAAGCAAATGAAAAGGCCACAAGTGTTAGAAGCCTAGTTTGGAATTCAAGTGAAATGACAAGTATCTTTCAGTTTCATCTTTGAATGTCCATGGCTGTATCTGGCCTCATATCATGATAATGTCCAAAGCCCAAATTTGAGAACTTTCACAAATGTGAGGTTCTTGGTGTCCCCTTCTCACCTTTGACACCCATAGTCCCTTGTCACCCTCAATCACTTCCATCTGGTGGTCAGGTCTACCTGCTAATTTACTCTCCCATCCCCCACATTCTATGTTCTCACCAGGCAGTGGGTGCCATTATGCTTACTATCATGTCTCTGTGTTTTGAAAAATAAAAGCATTGAGACTTCTGAGTCTAGCTAAAGACTGCAAGGCCCCTGAATTTTAAGTGGATTTGAAAAATTCATTTTAGAGCTGCTTTCCTGTTAAATTGGACCTTTCGTTTCATGCTGGGCAGTAGCAAGCAGGGGAAGAGCCAAGAAGTAAGATGGGTTTGGCACAATAGCTCACTTGCTGTGGGCCAAGGTTTAGGTAGGTTTTGATTTTGTTTGGGGTGGCCTTGAATACACTTGGTTCTTTTTTTTCAAAGTGTCCAAATGTGAGAGTGAATAGGAAATAGACAGGGGAAAATGAGCCTGTTGTGGGGAGGCGGGGACAAGCAGATGTCTTCCTATGTGTACCTTTGATTCGTGGTGTAAGGAGCTTTCTGGGACGTTGGCTGGCAAGAAAGAAGCAAGTTGTCATGTCAACACTTGTGGTTTCCTCATATGTGTTTACTATAGCTTTTTGCTGGGTTTTAGTGCCTTATTCGAGGAGAAAATTACTCTGGCTTTGTGGGTCCAAGAGTATTCCTGGTGGCAGGCAATGGGCTGCCCTGCCCAGCCTGGGCTCCTTGCCTTCCTTTGTCCTCTCAGCCAGAAGTGGAAAGCCTGGCCACTCCTGGCTCTTTCTGTGAACGGAGACAAAGAGGACGGCATGTGTAGGCTGTACGTACAGAATGGCGAACAAGCTGGTCTTGCTAACAGGTCAGGAAAGGTGGGGAGAGGGTCTGTCTCTTCTCCAGAGAGGTAGGGAGGAACAAAATTACAGATAGAGATGGGGAATGAGTGGCTCCTGTGGCAGCTTGTTTTGTTTGGCTTTTTGGTGTTTGAACTGCACCCTGTTTTGATTTAAAATAGCTGTTCATTTTTTCAAGATGTTATTTGTCTGAGAGAGAAAGAAAGTGAGAGAGAGCAAGTGCACACGATCCGGGGAGGAGCAGAGTGAAAGGGACAAGCCAGCTCTGCACTGAGCACGGTGTGGGGTTTGATCCCACAACCCTGAGATCATGACCTCAGCCAAAAGCGAGAGTGGGACACTTAACCAACTGAGCCACCCAGATGCCCCTAGCTGTCCTTTTTTTTTTTTTTTAGATCAGGAAATTTCACCTTAAAAAAATAAGGACAGTGGATTTATAAAACACAGAATGTCTTATTCCTGCATGTCAACAATAAATGGACCCTGAGCAGCCGCTTCTCTTTCAAAAGTCTGTGTTGGCCGTTTTGCTGCAGTCACCAGCGCTCCTCAGTGACCCCTGACACCGAGGCCGTGCGCCAGCTGCCATCTGTCATATTCATCCAGCTCATTTTATTCCTACACATGATTTGTCTGGCTCCTTGGGCATTTGATTTTATTAGGCTTCTTGTAAAAAGCCTTCCGTTCTATAGCAAGATGTCTGGGCTTTGTCCCAGGGCCTTCAGAACTGTTTGGAAGCCAGGAGAGATGAGCTCAGGTTTGGGTTTTAGAGATGACTCTGGCTCCTTGCCTCGAGCCTGTCCGGTTTCCAGTCCGTCACACACATGCAGGCTAGTCGTGAGACAGACGCAACAGGGCCACGCGGATGAGAAGGTCTCATCCCAGGCAAGCAGCAGGGCTTGTGGAGAGAAGGGGAGAGACTCTGGAAGCACTTCAGGACAGAACTGTCAGGGCTAGGAACCGTCTGCGGTATATGGCATGTGGAGAGAAGTAAAATGAAGAGGCTTGCGCTCGTGGTCAGGGGATACGAACGCAGACGGAGAGAAGGAGGTGGATGTTTGACGTGATCTGAGTAAAAATAGCAACAAAAATAGACTGTGTTCAGCTCTGGACGCTCAGGAAGTCACAATGTAGCCCATAATAAATTCATTTCTTACCCAAATATGTTTCCTTGTTAAAGCAGCACCATCTGTATAAACGAATGTGTGTAACAGCTGGCGACAGGTGATGTGATGATCCCTCTCCGAGTCAGCAGTGGCCCTTGTCTCGCTCACCGCTGTATTCCTGATACTGCGCAACCCCAGGACATTGTGTGCACACAGGAAAGATGCAGTGAAGCCACCAGTAAATTAATTAGTTAAAGATCAACAGAGATAATTTAAAGTGTACTCATGGTTTAAACTCAATTGTCACAGGTTTTTGCTTAGTTAAGCCTTTTGCCTTTATCTCTGCTTCCCCTGAGCCCCCTCCACTGTAGCTTGTGACACCTGGGCACACCTGGGCACACATCCCAGGTTACAGTCGCTTGAGATACATATAGTAATGAACGTAGTTTTAGGTGATAACGAAGACCTCTCTGCTTTTAATACTAACATGATTCCTAACTTTTAATTTTGGTCATTTACTATTTTTAAATACTGTTCAATTAAAACTATTTTAAAAGCCAGTGTACACGCAGGTGTCTTCACAGAGACTCACCTGTACTTCTTCCTTAAGGAGCAAACAACTGAGCGGAGTGCCTTTCTGGGATGGCCCTGCTATCAGAATCAAAACCCATTTTATAGTCAAAGATTCAGCTACAGCTTCTGCTATCATGTTCCTAGGTTGCTTGAGGGGCTGTTCACCTGCTGAGATTTTCAGAAGATTTGACAAGTAATCATACAAGTTTTATAGATTTTATGCAGGTAATAGGTGAATACATTCTTGCTGTAAAAACCATAAAGGTGTATATAATATAAAAAGCAAAGGTCCCACTTCAATACTACCTCCTCAAGTCCTTTCTTTTCCTCCACAAGTAATCATAGCTAATTTTTAATGGGTTCCTTTAAAACTTTCTACTATGCACAGAAGCGCCTGGGTGGTAGCTCAGTGGGTTAGGCACCTGACTCTTGATTTAAGCTTAGGACATGATCTTGGGGTTATGGGATTGAGTCCTGAGTTGGGCTCTGTGCTCAGCGTAGAGTCTGCTTGAGATTCTTTCCCTCTGCTTTCCCCCTGATCTCTCTCTCTCTTTCAAATAGGTAGATAGATAGATAGATAGATAGATAAAATCTTTCCAAAAAAAAAAAACCAAAAAACCCCAAACCTTTTTTCTATGCACTATGGCACAAACCTATACATTTATAAAGACAAAGCTTCTTGGGGACTTGAGTTCTATCATGCTATCATATTGGCAAATAATTTGTCAAAGGTTACTTGAAAAGGACCAGGGATCTTAGAGAAATCAGCATGTGAATGTGTTTCTACCTACTTCTTTTAATTGCAGCTAGCCCTCTGTAATATGTGCACCTTGCTTTCTTGAAATGTTCAGGGACATTTAGCTTGTTTCTGATTTTTCACTGCTGTGAACAATGCCACAATGAGCATCTTTGCCCTTGACTCTTTGGGAAAATATATTAGTATTTCTCTAAAAGACATTGCTTGCTTTAGAATTGGTGGTATAAGATATGCGCATTTAAAATTCTGATAGATATTTCCAATTTGTTCTTCCAAAAAACTATACCAGTTTACCCCTTTGCGAGTAGGATGTAAGATTAACTCTTTCCCTACTCCACGCCTCATCTAGACTTTGCCATTTTAAAAATTATTATAACTCGTGTGAACATGAATGAAATCTTGTTGTTTTAAGCTGCATCGTTGCTTTCCTGTGAGGTAGAGCCTTGGGTGCTGATGAGAACTTTGTCACCATATGCCCTTGTATCTAAGTGTTGCTCTCCTGTTTCAGATGCTCACTACCTCACCTGCAGGATCCAGGAATGTGCCGAGACCACTCGCAGTGGGCCTTTCGCCCGTTCCATTGACATCAGTTCCCTGGTTGTTCAGGATGAATATATCTTCATTCAGGTGAGTCCAGAAAATGCAGTCAGTGGTAGAGAGGGGATGCTCAGGTGATGTCAGGAAAATGAGGGTGGCTTTCCCGCGGTTGTGAAGATGGGCTGGGGTGTGGTCCCTCATTTGCTGCTCTGGTGACCTGTTCTCTGGGGGGATCCAAGACTTCTGGTGAAAGGAGAAGGGATTATGTGTCAGTAATATGTAGAGGGGTCTTCAGTGGCCCACTGAATCCTCAGTTGGGTTGCTGTTTTATTATACCAAAAAGGGTCTGGAAATGAGTAGGACTCAGTCTACGGTTTGGAGGTTACTTAGAGCCACATCTCCCATGGGATCTGGGTTTAATTAGTTTATCAAAGCTCCAACCCATTTCTGTCCAAAGTGACCTGTCGAACTTGGGAATGAGAATCCCCAAGAAATGTGGCATCTCTAGGATTTTCTTTCTAGAACAATCTAGAATTCACTGAATTTTGCCCTCCCTTTCTAGCACTAACTACTCCCTAATATGTGCCAAATCTAAAATCCTACACTCCCAAAAACTCTGACTCAAAAAGAAAGCTAGGTGTGACTCGCATTTATAGACAAGCAAGGGCAGCTTTGTGTTAGGTCTTGAGTTTCTCTGGAAGGAGATGCAGAGAAGAGCAAAAAAGAGAAAAAAATGAAAGGTGATTCTCCATTGAATGACTGTGAGTGTGTGTGTGTGTGTGTGTGTGTGTGTGTGTGTGTGTGTGTGAAACCGAACCTGACCTCCGACTGAAGCTTTGAATTCCCCCCACTCTGCCTTCCTACCCTTCCGCTGTCCATTCCTTTGCAAACTGTTTCCTACAGAAACCTTGATCTTTGGACTCTCCAAGAGTTTGCTCAGACCTAAGCACCTGAATGATACTCTCTGCCCCACTCCTGGTCTCTTAGTCCAGCTCTGCCCCACTCCTCCTGAGCTGGGCTACCTCTCTTCCTCTGAACCCTTGCAGCTCTTCTTGTCTGCCAGTCCTCCAGCACATGGACTATTAGGAATTGTTACTTAAATCTTTGTGGATTTGTCCTCTTTCTCAATTGTATTTTATACCATCTGAGGATAGGGACAATATTTTATACCCACATTTTACTCCTCATCCTTGGTCCTAACACGAAGCCTTTGTAAATCCAGGGTGCTCAGTGACTGCTTGTTGTATGGATAGATTGTAGACAGAGAGGTTACTTCTGTTGAAAAATCAGTTGTATAGACTTTTGAGGGCTTGTAAAATGTAGGAAAAGTAAACAGCCACTCAAAAACCAGCTTGAAAAAGGGAGGGAAAGAGAGGTCTTTTTGGCTCAAGAAAACCAGCAGCAATGGCCACAGTCACTAAACTGTGGAAAGAACCAAGATGCCCTTCAACAGACGAATGGATAAAGAAGATGTGGTCCATGAATACTATGGAGTATTATGCCTCCATCAGAAAGGATGAATACCCACCTTTTGTAGCAACATGGACGGGACTGGATGACATTATGCTGAGTGAAATAAGTCAATCAGAGAGAGTTAATTATCATAGGGTTTCACTTACTTGTGGAGCATAAATAATAACATGGAGGACATGGGGGAGATGGAGAGAAGTGAGTTGGGGGAAATTGGAGGGAGAGACAAACCATGAGAGACTGTGGACACTGTGAAACAAACTGAAGGTTTTTAGAGGAGAGAGGGGTGGGGGGTTGGGTGAGCCTGGTGGTGGGTATTATGGAGGGCACATATTGCATAGAGCACTGGGTGTGGTATGTAAACAATGAATTCTGGAACACTGAAAAGAAATTTAAAAAAATTTAAAAAAAAAGGAAACCCCCTATTTCTTAGTTCAAGTAAATGCCAGAATCTCAGACTGTTTTTTCCCTAAATCTTGGCAGGTCATGGGCACCATTGTTTCCTTAATCATGAGTATGTATTGAGCATATACAATGCAAAATAAACAATGTTAGGCACAACCCTTGGTTTTTCCTAGCTTTGGCCCTTGGCTTGCTTCTCTCTGCACCTGGTACTCACTGTCTGGGAGATCCTGTGATCTTAAGTACCATCTCTATATTCCCATGACTCTCGAGTCAGGGAGTGGTGACCTCTACCCTGTACTTTAGATCTTTATGTCTCATAGTCATCCTGGTATCTCAACTTGGATGTTGTATGGCTAAAATAAAATCAGCATGTCCCCCTTGAACCTGACACACTGGTGGCACTGCCCTCTACCAGGTCACTCAAGGCAGAAAACTAGAAGTTTGTCTATGTCGCCAAATTCAGTGAATCAAGGCTCCTGTTCTTACCACCCTGACTTATTTCTCAGCTGTTTCCTTTCATTCCATTTGCATTGCCATGGTCCCAGTTTAAGGCTTTATATTTCTTTATCTATATTTAATTTTTTTTCAAGGTAGAAGCACAGAGATGATTTATGAATTTACCAGTCTGATTGCCCTTTCCTTAATGCTAATACTGTATATAATGATGAACATGGCAGAATCGTTTCTGGGAAACATGATGTAGAATTTTTAAATGTTCAGATTTTTTAAAAAATTCATTTTTCCTTTTATTGCATGAAGTTTTCTGTAACTCTGCAGGCAGACATCCAGGGTTTTTTTTTTCCTAACTATTCTGAAATATCTTTTATTATTATTAGACTGGAAGCCAGTAGTAGTTTCTTCGTTCATAAGCATCAATTTTTATTTTGTTTGAAAGATATGAGTTCCCATTAGTCAATAAAGTTTTATTGATTGCCGGCTACATTTCAAGCCCTTGCTCTAGGAGCTGAGGTTAAGACAGTGAACATAATAAAGTTCCTGCCCAAGTGGTGTTTGTATTCTAGTGGGAGAGGGGGAAATATATATATAATATATATAAATATACATGTTATATGTATTTGTAATTATATATAAAATATGCATATTTTATATATATGTAGATATGAAAGCCTATAAAGAGTGGTGGTTGAGATCCTGTAGTTTGAAATCCAATGGCCAAGAATTATTCTAACCTCTGCAGGCTCCACTTCAGCTGCATGACCTTGAGCTGTGCCTCATCTATAAAAAGAGAGTAATTACAGTTCTCACTTCATGGGTTGCTGGG
Source organism: Mustela erminea (assembly GCF_009829155.1). Lineage (NCBI taxonomy): Eukaryota > Metazoa > Chordata > Mammalia > Carnivora > Mustelidae > Mustela > Mustela erminea. Next base: position 68,389,101 of record NC_045627.1, read on the forward strand.
CAGATTCTATTTGTTAATTACATCTGTAAAGTCCCAAAACAATGCTATAGAAATGTTGCTCTCTATCTTTCTATCTATCTTGTTCTATTATCTATTTATCTATTTACAGAATATGTCAGGTAATGATAATGGGCTGGCTGAAAACTCATGAGGAATGTGAATGTTAGGTATCAGTAGGTATTGTTGTTTTATTTAGGATGACCTGAAAAGGACTCATTTGGTGAGTGGCAAACCAGGAGTGGGCAGCAGAAGTCAGCAGTGAGAGCAGGACATAGAGCTGGGTGTGTTGGGCCCTGTACTTTCTTGATCCCCACATGAGGACATGGAGTGAACAGGAGAGATTGGAGTCTGGCTTTAGGAGCAGAGGTGATGAGGAGACCAAGGCTGAGGGATATACGTTGGGAGGATGTCAGCATATCCATGTTATTTTTGAATTACAAAATTGAAGTCACCAAACGAGCAAGTACAGACAGAAAAGAAAACAATGCAAAGACCGCAGGGCACAGGGCACTCTAATATTAGGGATGAGAAAGAAGGAGTAAAGGAGACCTTGTCACAGAGTTTATAGACAGCCACAGGAAGACCTAGGGTACTAGATCCCACAGGACCTGGAAGGCTGTTTTAGGATTTTTTTTTTTTGTAAACCATGAGAGAGATGGGAAGCATGGAGTAACAATTCCCCCAAATAATGCAAAAGGCCAATACTCTTGAGAAAAACATGGAATTTCATCAATCACTAAGTAAACACAGATGAAATGTGATTATTTGCAACTCTCAGTTGACTAAGTTTAAAATAAAGTGAAAGCATGTCCGTGGGTTACACATGGACAACTGCGCACATGACAGGTACAGATGTGTGTCGTTCGGCCAGCAGCAGCTAATGAGTCCCTGCCTTCACATTGATCAGTATATGTCTTAGTTCTGACAGTGTATGCTTAGTCTTTAGTTAAAATTGCTTCTTTAAAAAAAGATTCATTATATGATGTTTTCCTTGCTTTTCTGACACTGTGTTTCTTTGATGATTTTGAATACATGTTCTAGCTACTTTGTGAATATAACAGCAGATCTTCTAACTTTTGGATAATATCTGTTGATTTCCTCTATGAGCAGTGACACAACTAATAGATTTCCATGCATTTCTCTTTCCTCCCCTCTCTCTTAAATTCCTCCCCTGGTTTTAGACGGTCATATTATCTCTTTGTTTACTTTTCAAACTTAAAATATAATGCTGTTAGACTTAAATATTTTATGAAGCATGGCTGAACAAAGATAGAAAAAAATAACCTGTGTTTATGACCTGTATCCAACTCCAGTTTTGTTAATTAAATCATTCAGAGCATTTATATACTTCTGTAAACCATGATTCCTGCATTTATTTTGATTTTAGTTTTACAGGTAAATCTAGGCCCTTTATTGTAGTTTTCCTATTTGTTTCTTGGTTGTCTGCAGTTTTTCCTTCAGTAAAGTTTTCAGGAAAGGTAAGTTTTTGAATGTTGAAAATGTTTGTCTCTCCCTTTAGGCTATAAAATATGTGTGTCATTTGATTTCCATGAGAACTTTGCTCCATTAATTTATTGAATCTTATGATGTCAGGCCAGTCTGATATTTTCCCTTTTAGGTGTCCTAAGTTTTTTTTTTTTTTGCCCTTTGATACCTAAAAGTCCTTTTAAAAATATATATTTGAATACTATTTGCTTTGTTAGTATATGTTTTGTGGTTGGTCATACTGTGTCAATTCCTTTTCCTGAAATGTAAGTCTCATTCAGTTGGTTCAATTTCCCCTTACCTTTTAATTTCTCAAAAGTTTCTGATACATATTTTGAAATATATATTGTATTTCAGTTTCATTATTTTGGTTCTCATCCTCTAAAACACTTAGGATGTATACAATAGACAGGATAAGCAAAGGAGAGTCATCATTTTTTCCCTTCTAATGTTTTAATTCCCTAAGCAAAATGATATTAAAAAAAAAAATCTTACCCACATTGTCCGTGAATGAGTAGTTAGCAGTGTCCAGGCTTCTTTTTGCATTTTTTTTGCTGTTATTGTTGAACTTATTTCCTGAACTTTGATAGCTTATATTTTATGACTTTATGTTGTCTCAACATAGCTACCCTTAGCTCTTGTATTTCTACTTTGAATTCTTCTCATACAGAGGTGATCTCCTCATCATACAGATTATTCTTAATCAGCAGTATGGTCACAACTTTCGTTTGCTTCATGGAAGCAGTTTTTATTCTGTTTCTGCTATTTATTTTTTCTGTCCCTTACCCTCTCTTATTTTGCCATATTATTTTATAATTCCTGTGCTGTTTTCTTTTTATGTTTTTCACCATTATTTATTTATTTCATAACATGAGCTCTTCCTGGACAGACTGAGGAGGTTCCTCTTGGTGATGGACCAGAGCTCTATTTCAGCATAACAAAAATCTTCCTTTTTTCTCAGTGAAGTTCCATATAACTCCCAATAGTTTGTGTGTGATAGGGTCCTTCACATAAGGTAAAAGTGCCTGGCTGTTCTTTATCCGGCCACACCTCTCCAGCTTCTTATCACCACCGAGTTCCTGGAAATGACCCACTGCCAATTCCTGGGGCACACAGTCCTTTGGTTTCAAATAATAGATTGTTAGTTTTGTTCCTGGGGAAATGTCTCTTTAGAGAATGCTATTTCTCTGACTTGATCCATGATTTGTAGTTGTAGGCATTTTTGCCTGGGTGCCTGTCTGTTCCCTGTTTGTTCTTCACTGAATTTGGCTTCCTTTCCATGTATATATTGTGTTTCAGGGCTATATTTTCATTGAGAATAGAGTTTGTACTTTTAGTTCTTGTTTTTCTTGTTGTTCCTGGGTGATTTATGAGAGGAAAAAAGGAAGCACCATTATTACTTGGCTATTTAAAACCGTTTATAAAGCTTTATTATGTATTTTCTGAAATGTTGCAATATCTTCCTAACTGATTTTCTTGTTCCTTGACCTGCAACCCCCACCCCCAGTCCACTCACAGCACTACTTCCAAAGTAATTTATTTAAAACAAAGATCAATGTTCCTGCCTCCAGTGGCTGTTCACCACCTGTAGGTTAAAATCTAATTTCCTTAATATTAGTATCCTGCATACTCCCATCAGCCTCATGGGAATTCTTTAGCCACTATGGCTCCCTGTATACCTTCCTTATTATATTTTACCCTTTCATAAACAAAAAAGCCTGTTCAGTGTCCATACATACAGGATGTCATTTGTTGCTTAACATGCCTTTCTTGAATGACAAACCTGCTTGGAATGTCCATTTATTAGACAAACTTATCCTTAGATTCAACTTAAGCATTGCTAGCTATAGAAAATCTTCCTTGACATCCTCAATTGGGGCAGCACAAAACTTCTTTGCTGACTACTTAACCCGTGTGTATTATGTCTTGCCAGCCAGGTCTGTAAACTTTAAGAGGAAAAGACGATGCCTTACCGTACATCAGTGTTTCTCTTGCATAGTGTAATGACTGGTTCTCAGTACATGTTTGTTGAACGGAACTGAACTGAGAAGATAAGACACCATCCTTATTCTCAGGGAATGCAAGTTATCTTTTTAAAGCAAGGGAATCTTGTTTCTCCAACTAACAATATAAGACAACTTAGGGTAATTGGCAATTGTTCACTGCATAAGAAATGACCATATGTGGAATGTCTCTGCATTTTTATAAAACTGCTGTCCAACAATTATCCATTATGTAATTCAGTACCCTTTTTATATTCATTCATTTAAATATATTAAAATACAATCAGCCCAGTGGGGAACACAGACAGCTAAACAATTATAATGTAGCTTGATGAGAGCTGTATTAGTGCAAAGCACTGTTGCTCTTGGAGTAGGCAGGAAGAGCTTCGGGAGGCGGGTTAATACGAGCTTCCTGTCAAGGGAGATTAGGAATCCCAGTTAGGGAGGTGAAGGAGAAAGATCATTCCAGGTGGGAGAGAAGCAGGCATAAAGTTAAGAAAGTGAGAGAACTTAATACTTGGGGACCTTTATCCAAGGACAGGTGTAGTTGTGGGAGGGAATTAAGTGGCAGGAAAATCAAGTAGAAGATTGTCTAGGTGAGATGAGCCTTTTTTATTTCCTTCCATCTGGGTAATTTTGTGTTTCCCCCTTTATAGGGCCGAGAAGCTCAGAACTAATTTTTTGCCCATTGCAGCACCTTCCTTTCTCCTACTGGCCATTTGTGATCACGTGGCTGCTTTCTTTTCCTATTTATTTTTTGTTGTTATTTATTGCTTTTTTTTTTTTAAATTATTGGAAGCCATCTCAGAGCAATTTCTGCAACCAGTGTGAATTTTTAATCTTTTTTGGAGGATCTGAGTTTTGAAAATTGAATTGGAGCTCAAGAAAGGCTTTAAGGGGGGACGCCTAGGTGCTTAGTGGGTTAAAGCCTCTGTCTTTGGCTTGGGTCATGGTCTTGGGATCCTGGGATCAAGCCCTGCATGGGGCTCTCTGCTCAGTGGGGAGCCTGCTTCCTCCTCTCTCTCTGCCTGCCTCTCCACCTACTTGTGATCTCTGTCTGTCAAATAAATAAATAAAATCTAAAAAAAAAAAAAAATGGCTTTATGGAGGTCAGATTTGTACTGCAATGATTAATGTCCATCTCAAAAGCAAGGAAAAGGCAGGGATTCCTCATTCTGTTCATTGAAATAAAGCTGCCTCAGAAGGCTTTTGTGAGGGCAGAAAATCCTCAGACCAATAGTAGCTTCTCCTCCAGGGTTTAAACCCACAGATTGATATCTGCACAAGGAAGGCATCTGGGCATCAGAGTAGGTAGTATCTACCTCTCCTGCCAATGTCTACTGAAGAATGATCCCAAGAGAAGAAGCTAGAATGTGTCAAGGCTCATGTCCAGCCCAGCCCTTATGGGAGACATCCCCAGAGAGCACTGCTAAGGCAGAGCTGGGCTCTGAGGACTATGTATTTTCTGAAGGATGCTTGCTGTCACTCCAGAATTTGGCTTTTAAAGGGGAACCTTATAAAGCCACATTATTTTCTTCTTTGCCTACAATCTGAGCAGCTGAATAATAGCTGAGTGGGCATAAAGGGCTCTGGTGGCTTTGGTTTTTCATAATTTTAAGGGTTTTATCCATTTGAATTTTTTAGTTTTGTAAAGTATTGATATCCCTTATTATTAGTGCCATCAGAGACCTACAACTGGAAAAAAAAAAAAATCTTACAGGAAAGGATGCCAGTTGATCCCCTCATTCTTACAGGGTTTTTTTTTTTTTTTTTTGGCCAAATGTGATTTTTGGCAGGTTTTATTTACATTGAGTGTTAGGGAACTTGTTTCAGGAGCTACTGAAAAAGATTCTTAACCTCTCCTTAAATAGAGTCACTCAGTTTTTGTTTGCTGGGTTCTTTCTCATTTGACAAAAACAATCTGCTGCTAAGATGTGTTTGAAAACCGATGACTTTCTGTAGCACAGTTGGTTCCATGGGTCAAAGGTCAGATGTTTTTGCATGCAGACAACTGAACCACCAGGGAATCAGATGACATGCAGTTCCGTTTTCTTTCTCTGGAAATTAATAAATATTATGTATGTGTGTAAGGCATACTTATTTATCCACGAGTGAGCCATATACAAATGCATATGCATTCGAGATTAAAGTTTCAATAACCAAAAACCCAGTAACCTCTGCATAGTAAACTTCCCATGACATTGATTTTGCATGAAAAATTCACCCTCAAAAAAATTTGTCCTTCTAAAGGAAAGCTCCCATGCCCAGTTATTTCTTTTTTCCTAAACATGATTAGTTTTGATTCTGTATCCTGTGTGTGCTTGAAGGGTCCATCTACTACTCACATGGCTCCTACAGTTTAGGAGAGACCCCAAAGGTTCTGCCTCACCTTTTATTGTTCTGTTGACAAAGAGGTAAATACAGTCATCTTGATGGTTTTGCTTGAGGGGACCAAATGTTTGATCTCCTGCTTTCAGCTGAGCTGAAGATATACAGAACACTGTGAAATTTGTTAATCTGTCAATGCCTTTTCTATGCAGGGGGCCCCAGGGCCTGGGGTTTCATAGTGAAATCAAAAGGAGCTAATCCTTCCCAGAAGAGCCCTTGTTTTAATGGGAAAGTGTCTGCCTGAAATGTCTCCGTTCCACATGGATAAAAGAGAAATCTGCTTTCCTCTGTAGGGGCAGGGGGATAGAGATAAGTTGGTTTCTGTGTTCTGAGCCAAGAGGGTTGGAAATCCTGCCTTTTCTCCTTATGGAGTAGCTTTTTTAGTGATTATCCTGGAGAGTAGGTGGTTCAAGAGTGGTAACAATGCAATCCCTTCAGGGATAGGATTCATACCCTGGCTATTAGGGAGTGTGATGAAGAAATATGAATAGAGCCCTAATAAGTCATCTTAAGAGAATTGTGTGTCCCTGCTGATCTACGTGGAGCCTGGCCTCATTCCTTCCTCAGGGCACAGGAAGTGGCCCTCAGTGAAATAAAGATTCATTACTCATTGAACAGAGTTTCACTGTGAGTACAATTGTACTAAATGATACAGGTCTATTACAGATATCTAAAACACAAGAGAAAAAACAGATCTATAGTTAAAATACAAACAAAATACTCCAGAGGCATGAAGAAAGCAGAAAATTCAAAGGGAATGCCATCCTCATTCTGCCCAATCCTTAACATCCACAACTAGACCAGTATCAGTGTATAGATCCACACTTTCAGCTCCTGGTAATGTTGTGTAGATGTAGTCCAAAGAGGTGTCCCCTCTGTAGCAAGGAATCCTGTGGGCAGAGCAATGATATGCAGAAGCGGGTTCCTGGGATGATTCTAGTATTAACAGTGGAGCCGCTCAGTCAGTAATTCGGATACAAGCTGTTATTGTTCGGAGTTGAAAGGTATTCTAGATGTATTAGCAATTAATAAGTACTAGTAGCTAGTTAACAGGTATTTCTTGATGTCCTAGAAGTATGCCAGATACTATGGAGCATGGCAGGCTGGAAGGTGTTGTCCCTGCTCTCAGGCAGTTTATGACTCAAGTAGCTGGTGGTCTGATGTGGGGCAGAGGATCCTGAACTTACGCACTTGGGGTGATAGGGTTCTGCCACCTACCAGCCAGGGAACACGGGACAGTTCACTTGGGACTTTGAGAATGCTAATTTCCTCATCTCTGTAGAATGGAAGGATGCCCCTTGCCCTGCCTAAATTGAAAGGTTTTTATGAGGATCAAGGGAGATGATAATGGCTTTGAAATCCTCTGAAAGCTACAGAGCCCTATCAAATGCAAGAATCAAGAGATTAATCCACATGCAAAAGTCAGCCTCCCTACTTCTGTGTATGCACATTCTCTTTGAAGAGTTTTTATAAGCCGGTCATGGAAAGGATTTTGAAATCTTTTCCCCAAATTCATTTTGTAATCACTCATGGGTTCAGCCCATGTGTCGACATATGTGTGTGATAAAACCTTCCCACATGCCTTCCATAGTGCTAGTTATCGGAGAAACCAACTTCTCATGATAGATATGTAACTGTAGATATGCTGGGGTTTAATTCTCTTTCAAGACTCTTGAGTGCCTTCTTGTAGATGTTGGTCCCTAGCTCTCCCAGGTGTTGATAGTTTAAGTTCCTGGTTTAGGCAAGAGAGTGGGAGTTAGCAAAGTCTCTATGGCATGTCTACTGTATCCCTAATAGTTATCTTTCTGACAGAAAAAAAGCCCTGAGGCAGAAATTAATAGAGTGTAATTATTCAAAGAAAAACTATTTGGCAATATTTTAAATGATGTTAATTTGGCCTTAATGGGAGAGATTTGAATGTTAAATAAATAGCAATTTCATCATTAGGGACACATTTACAACACAGGAGTTTAAAGGAAAATGAAAGAGTTGCAGAGACTGTCTTCAGAAGAAATTCAATAAAGACATCTTCAGGTGAATATTCTTGAAGCGCTTTCAGAATCTTAAGTGAGGTGTTTTCAACAGCCAGCACTAATGGAAGTTCTTTAAATAGCATGTTGCTGGGATGTATCTCCTATACAGGCAATGATTTTAGGGCCTTATGCTACTAGTATTTGAAATAGTTCCATGAACAACCACAAATTAGTGTAAGTCATGATGTTTAGTTGATCCTGGCGTTGAAGAGGTCGCACCCCATGTCCTTCTGGCTCATGTTTGCTCAGTTGCCAGCCCAGAAGCAGAGGTGACCTAATATCACCGTGCCTCTACTGCACTGTGAACCTCTTGCTTTTTGTTCTGATTTCTGATTTGGGCTGATTTCTCCCAAATGAGATGCTTGCGAGAGACCCTATTGCCATCGTGGTGGAGATAAACAAACCTTGAAGTACCAAGGTGTCAGGCTCTTCTGGGCTAATTTTGCCTCTTCCTATGTCGGGAGGGCGATGCGGAGCCTCATTCTCCATGGGTCTTCATAGGGTCCCCTGTGGGCCTGAACTATTATTACTCATAGTAATTACCAGTTCAGTAACTCTCCTTGGGATGGCTTTTCCTCCCTCATTTCCTACTTTCTAGTTCTACCTCTTTTATTCCTTCTTTTGTTGAGAAATTGATCATTTCTCAAATGCAAACAAACAAAACAGCCCCCCACTGAAAACTGAGCAAAACAAAACAAAACTACCTGCATAAAACCCCTCATCGCAGTCTCTACATTTCCAGGCAGAGGGAACCCAACTCAAGGAAACTAAGAGACTCTCAAATTTATTGAGCGCCTATTATGTTTACAGTAATGTGATCAAATTGAACCATCCAAGAAAATTAGAATCAACTGCATGCCCGTATCAAATTTCTCAATCCAAACCCTCAGTCCCATCCCTTCTAACTTTTCAGGGACTGGCTTTACCTATTAGCCTTCTTCCCCTATGTCTTCAGCATGTTCATTCCTATTTTAGACTTCCCATCAGTATTGAAATACTTTAAAATATCTACTCTCCTTAAATCAAAAAAAGAAAACAAAAATTTCTTTGAACCCCATGTTCCTCTCTATAAATGTCCCATCTTTTGTTCACAAGCAGATTTCTTAAGAGCTATCTATGTTCTTTCTTTTTAAGATTTTATTTATTTATTTCACACAGAGAGAGACATCACAGGTAGGCAGAGCAGCAGGCAGAGATAGAGGGGGAAGCAGGCTCACCACTGGGCAGAGGACCCTGAGATCCTGACCTGAGGCGAAGGCAGAGGTTTAACCCACTGATCCACCCAGGCTCTCCAAACTGTCTGTATTATTTATCCTACTTTCTCATTTTCTTCTCTTTAACCCACCTGAGACTGACTTCTGCCTTGTCTACTCCATTGAAAGTACTTACACCAGTTCATCAAGATGTCTTTGACTTCCGTCCAGACTACACCTCTCCATCACTCACTCAGCGGACCCTTCTGCAGCCCCAGGGTCTCTAGCTGCAGCGCATCCCTGAGCACACTGGGCTTTGCTCCTTTCACAGTGTGTGCTTCAGCTCCTCCTCCTACCTCTCCGGCATCTTCTTCTTCCTCTCCTACTCTCTGGGCTCTTCCTCTGCCCACCCTTTCAATATGGGCTGTTCTCAGAGCTTTTCATCGGTTCCCTTTCTCTGCTCACTTCCCAGGCTCTCTGAGCAATCCCATCTCATTGATTCTCCAGGCACCAGTTCCCATTCAGATGCTGATAAGTCCTCTGTGCCTCCTGCTGAGACAGAGCGGCTCGCGGAGGGGCTGTTCCTTTCCTGAATGCCCAGCAATCCTTGAGGCTTAGTGATCTCTTCACGCCATTCAGGGCTTTGCGGTTCATGTCCCTAATGAATGATGAAGACTTGTTTTTCCCCAAGAGATCTGCAGAAGCTCCATGAAAGTTACAATACTTGTTACTTGTGAGGCCAGCATTGTACAGAATCTTTTCCCTTAATCTCCGAGAATTGTTCTGTCATTTGCCCCGTTATTATAGCACAACTATTTGCTTTTCTAGTAGTACATGAATGGGATATGTCTGGCTTCAGGGTGTCAAGTTGTTTTCGTTTTGTGTATCACCTTTGGGTAATTAGTAATAGCTGCATAGAAGGCTGTGTTGTTGTGGTTCAGTAGGAAAGACTGCTGCTGTTAATTAGTGGTGTCTCCATGGGCTTGAGAAGGAAGAGTAGTGGCATGGATTCTGGGCGCAGTATATTTTATAGGATGGGTGGCACTCGTTGTGTTTAATTATCCAGGAGCCTCATGATTAGATGCGGCCTGTGCATTCTGGTCTGGAAATTAGATATGTTGTCCGGGGGACCACGAGTGTTTCTGTAATTCAGCCCAAAGGAGGCAGATCAGCCGCTCTCAATCTCTTCCATATTGGAAAATATGCAATTTCCTGTTTTCAAAGCAGTGATGCATCAGAATGCTCTTTCCAGGTAACCCCACCACCAGTTTTTAACCCACCCATCAGCAAACTGAAAGAATGGTTGTCACAATTGATTTGTGGTGTCTCATATTTATTTCCTGCTAAATGGTTGACTGCTAAGCTTGCATTTTATTTTCTTTAATTCTACTTTAATCTTCACAGGATCTCGGTGTGATGGACATTATTCTCTTTAGTGTTCCATGGAGAATTTCAGAGAGGTTCAGAGAATCCCCCTTTGTCCTGGAGCTCAGTGACGGCAGGGTTGGGATATGATATCAGAGCTGCCTGGGTTCATAAGGAATGACAAAAGAGGACAGTGATCTATTTCTCATTTTGTTTTCCCAGTCTGAAGAATCTTCACATTAACCCTGCATCGCCTGTTTTTCCCAGAAACTTTTCCAGATGCTGTAAAAGTGGAAGAGAGGTAGCTGTTGCCTCTATGGTGGTAGACACCAGGGGCAGGGAAGCCTTCCTCCCTCCTGGTTCTGTGGATTGTTTGTCAGGATCTGTTTCAATTTTGTTTCAGATCAGAAACTTTCTGCACCATTAACCCAAGAAAGTCTTAATGGGATTCAGTGCAATGCAATCATGCCTGTACCTCTGAGAGCTGTCCCTCAGAAGCACTTAGAGGATTATTCAAAGACTCATCGCTAGGGTGGGGGCGGGGGGGGGGTGGCGGGGTGAGTGGCAGCATGGTTAATCTTCGTTACCATCTGGGGCTCCACTTTCTTCAGCTTTCCCCACTTACCTTGTACCTCTTGCCATGAGTTACCCAGTTTCCATCATGTGCTTCTTGGCACAGCTTCTCTGGAGTCCCATTCCTGGGTGCAGAGGAGCTACTGAATCATGACCCAGCTGGGTCTCCCCATTGTCTTTCCCTTCCAAGTCCCAGTAAGTTCCCCACACCCTCTCTTCGGAAGCATAGCTCCCAGGAAGATGCCTTTCCTGGGGCCTTCCCCTATTAAAGATAATTGTATTGTAAAAACGACAGTGCTGATAATAAAGGCATTTGGGCTCTGGACTGAGAAGAAGACTATTAAGTCCACTCCTCTCCCCATTACCATTCTAACTAGGATACAGATCTATTTATTTCAGAGTTTCAGCTTTTAAAAATTTTAATTGCTCTGCCTTTACCTCTGTAGCTAGCTAATGGGGTAAACAAATGCTTTGGATTTAGCAAGCAACTTTTAAGAATCTGATTCTGAAACCCATCATAATCATCGGTTAAGAACTAAGGTCTTTTTAGAGTTTAATAGTGGCAGAGCCAGTGGCTGATCGATCTGCTTAATTTGATTGAGCACCTACTGAGTGCTCTGGGCAGTGATAGGTTCTGAGACAGAAGGATTAATAGTTTGTTCATTCATCCATTCAACAAACATTTGTTGAGCACTTAATGTGTCCCTGTTATTCTAAATGAAGGGCATATATATATATAATGGTGTCTTCATTTTGTTTCAGACTAGGTGAGTGGGTGGGACTCTATGGCCGGACTCTTACCCTAAGCAATGTTCAGAAGCTCTTGAGAAAGTGCTGGGCTTTTTCTCAGGTTAAGAGAGACTCATGAGGCTTGATATGATCAAAGATACTTTTCTGGAGAAGGTAAGGCTCGAGCTAGACCTCCAACTGGAGAATTGACTTGAGGAGTCTAAATTTAGGACCATCCAGTGCTCGAAGGAAGAGACCATTCTGTGGTAGGAGACAGTGCGCCACAGGATGGGCTGGGCAGGTCGATGGAGGAGAGGGGTGGGCAGTACAGCATTCCTGGGTTTAAGTCTGGTCTCACCATTAACTCCCTCAGTGACCCTGGGCCCTCACCTTTATAAACCAGATACAGGTGGAATGGATCCAGTTTCAGGAGCGTGAGGGACTGGACGAATTCTCCCAGCCACTCAGCCTCTTCATCATCCATTGTGGACACCTCCAAGGTATCACTGTAGGATTCCAGAACTTCATGGAATCCAGTGTGGAAGGCAGTGGGGTACATGACTCCAGAGTTCCCTCCTAATGCTACTGTTCCACAAGTCTGCTCACTCTCCAAGATGCTCCGTTTAGTTAAACATGGCAGGGATGGGCAGGGGACTATTATTCAGAAGTATTTCCCAACTTATTTCTCCAATGTCAGAAGCAAAACGAAAGATATTTAGGTTGTAGCTAATCCCTTAAGAGAGCTGCTGAACCGGGATGCCTGGGTGGCTCAGTTGGTTAAGCACTGCCTTCGGCTCAGGTCATGATCCCAGCATCCTAGGATCGAGTCCCACATCGGGCTCCTTGCTCGGCAGGGAGCCTGCTTCTCCCTCTGCCTCTGCCTGCCATTCTATCTGCCTGTGCTCACTCTCTGTCCCTCTCTCTGACAAATAAATAAAATCTTAAAAAAAAAAAAAGTTGCTGAACGATTCTTTCCTCCTTTCCTTTCACACACATCTACTGAGGGCACAAGGTGGATAGTACAATAGATCAAAAATTAAAAAGCACAAAAGTAAAGGTTCCTAACCTAGGGGGCCTTGTAGTCTAGTGAGAGAGAGAGATCATACGTATGCAGAACCATGAAGAAGATAAATAATTACATGCTGTGATCCAGCAATGAAGAAATAAACATAATTGCAAGAGCCAATCAGAGCGAAGAAGGGACTTCATCAATTCATTTATTCTGTCAGTCCCTTGACAAGTATTTCCGGAGTTACTGCTATCCACAGAGCATGGGACCCCACGTCGGAGATTTGATAGTGAAGGTGATAAACTCCAGCCCTTTTCTCATGGGAGTTTATGATTCACATGATTCCCATCTCTGATAGGTATTAAAAGGCAACAATAAAATAAGAGCGTAAATTAGAAAACTCTGTGCATGCAGACCTGTGTATTTGTGTGCATACACACCTGCATATGTTCATGTAAAATACCTCCAGATTCTGCTTTTGAGATGGGGACATATGAAATGATTTCATGACAGGTGGATCCGTGCACACTCTTCCCTCCCCCTTTCTAAACTGGGAGTCGGAAGGTCTGAACAGAAATCAATCCCAGCAATTTATTTTTAACTTCTTTCTCCTTAGCCGGGATTGATTTTTGTCTTTGTGATCAATGGCACAGAGAAAAGCTCCATGGCCCGAGCAGCTGTTCAAGCACTTGGTCTGGTCGGCCCCACATCTATCGAACAGAACATTAGAAGCCGATTATGGAAGTAATAGAATGAAGATGTTTGAAGGATGGGCCTGATTACCCCTGCCTTCCTGGGAGGAGTGCCTACAGGCAGGGGGTTGCCTGTGCTCCAGCCCAAGAGAGCGGCAGGGCTGGGAGACAGCAGGATGCTGCTATCCCCAGTGGGCAGAAGCCAGTAGGAGGAAGCCAGGAAGGGCAGGAAAGCACTGGGGATTCACTCCCCCTTTGCCAGCCTGACTCCCTCCCGCCTTTCGCCTTTCATTTTTAGCACTCTTTTTCTTCCTCCAACTATTTCATCTTTACTATACCAACTGCTGTTAGGTTTCGGTCTGCAAGTGAATCATCTGTTGCAAAATAGAAAAGAGAGAGAGAGAGAGAGAGAAAACTGCTTGGCTTTTTCCCTCTCCCTGCTTTAAGATTTTTTAAAGTTGTCTGATTCTTTCATCTCCATTCTCTCTGTCCTTGTTTTCTCTAATCCAGTGTGTATGTGACAGGACCGTGAATTTAGCCGCTTCCTTTCTCTTCCTGGCCTTGTAACCTCTGGAGGCCAGGCAAGATTGCTTCCACCTTGTCCCCTGAGAAATGTCCTCGGGAGGGGTGCACACCTCATTGCAATGCACAGTGGTAATGGCAGCGAACGCAGTTGGCGTGGAGAGCCTTCGAACCCCAAGGCCTTCTGTCCGAGGCTCCGGAATAAACGCCTGCGGTTTTGCTGCTTGCCCCAGGTGGCGATTGCTTCCAGATTGCAGTAGGGAGAAATGATCAAAGTGCTCTTAATATGATTGTGTTTATTATTTTGCTCTGCTGTGTAATTGGTTCTTAGGTATTCCATGTGTGCGTGGGAGGGGAAGCAAGGAAGTGGAGGCTTCCTTCCTTCCTCTGAAATGTCTGATAGGAGTCCTTGTGAAGTTGATTGAACAAAACCCTTCCATAGATAAAACACTATAAGCCTCATCATTTTCTTATTTAAGATGTGTTTTCTGCCTTCCTCTGTGATTTTTACCTCTTGGCTAATTTTCTTATTGAATAATCTGTAGTTCTTGCAGAGTCAATGTCATGTAATAGTACTAGTAACACCTGCTGAGTGGCTGGTGTGAGCGAGGCATGGTACTAAGGCATTTTGTTGTCATGATATCCTAGGAGGGAAGTCCTACGCTTACCTCCGCCTCACAGAAGAGGCACAGAAAGGTGAAGTTCTTTTCCTAAGGTCACACAGCCAGTGAAGAGTGGAGCAGAGATTTTGACCAAGGCTGTCTGATACCAGTGCACTCATTCTGCTTTTTAAATGAGAATCCCAACCTAAATACCCTTATACTTTGAGCCAATTAGGTCAAGGCATGTGTAAGGGGCAGTAAGTAGGAGCAGAAACCCTTCACATGAAGTAGCAGCACAAAACATGTTTGTGGAGTTATTGAATGACAACAGAAGAAACTGACAGCAGAGAATCTTGGGATGTGAATTGAAGAAGATGCTCGTGCTGAGGAAATCAGGACCTGGGATATGAAGGGATACGGAGCAGAGGGGCATGAGATTCTTAAGTCCCCACTTTGTATCTGGTGCATGTTGGACCAGTATGTTGTGAGTGTGCCCACTCATGGGAGGATGAAATTGAGATCTGGAAGCAGTTAAGTGCTTTTCCCAAAGACCCATGGTAGCCAGTAGGGAGGGGTGAGGAAGGTACAGAATCCATGTCTAGGCTTCTGATGCAAGGCTCTTTGTGAATTTTCACAACAAAGAACTAAATAAGTAACCAAAGAGGTCCAGAAAGATAAATTTCTGGTAATCCAGCTGTAACTCTTGGGCATTTTCTTGAAGCAGATCTACATTCTTGATATGAACCTCTGCAACGAGAAAAAAAAAAAAAAATCGTAATAAGGTTATTGAGCAGAGTGGTGTAAACTTTTTATTGGAAATGTCAAGCAAGAGTGAAGCATAGTGTTTATGTCAGATACTACACAGCAAAAACCCATAATAAAACCTACACACACCCCCTGTTTCTTGGCATACTTTCTTGAAGCAGCACTTTAGGAACCAATAACCAGTGACCCACCGTCTTGCATCTCACTTCCTGCAGTTTCTCCAGATGCGCCGCGATCTTTCTCTTCCTTCAAGATCTATCCCCATCATATCCCCACCTTTTCTCTCCATCCCACCCTTGCTTATGTAGAACACTGTAGTGGTATCCTGGTTAATCCATTGCTCCATCTTCAAATCCATCATCCCACTCAGCAAACAGAAAGTCCTTTAGTGGTGAGAACCCATTCTTCTCCAAAGGTAGTGGGACTGTCAATAACACTACATCCATATATATAATATGTATTACACATATATACATGTATATTATACATACATGCACATGTATATTACACATATATCCACATATATATGTATATGCTCTGTATTACAGGGTATGTGTGTGCATGTGTGTCGTGTGTACACTGATTTTGGTGATCTTAGAAGGAGCATGAAAATAAATATAGTCAATCGCTTCTCGGCCTTTTGGCTAAGATCAAGTGAAAATAACTAGAGTCAAATACTGTGGCTCTGAGGGGTCACTTGTCCAGCACCCAGCCTTTAACTGGCTCAGGGTACCAGAGCACTATCACCGGTGTTATGTTGTCATTTGTATATCTTATATGTTAGGCTTGCTTTTACAAAGAAATGGTAAACTCCTTGAGGTCATGGTTCTATGACTCCCATGGTAACTGATATAGCCTGGGCACAAGAGTGCTGGATAAGTTTTTGCTCATTGAATGGTATGTGCAACATATAGTAGAATTGGGGCCAGGACCCATCATGAGATGTCTAAACATGAGCAGTGTTCAAGGAATGATGGGGATTTGGCCAGATCCTTAATTAACATGTGGATTCAGCAGTAGGTGGAGAAGATTATCTTGAAATCTGCTTCCGTTCCCCACAGGAAAGCACACTCTCTTATCGTCATGTTATGTCGCCAAGCACTCAAAGGAGTATTTGATGTAAAATCACGACCCACTTGCAAAACCCATGCAATTATCACCACTTTGTCTTTTTCTGATCTTGACTCAGCAGACACAGACTGAAGCAGCCTGGCAACCTGAAAAGAGCCTGGGGATTCAAGGCAGACGTTCTGTGGTTGGCTTTGAGCCTCACCTTTTAGTAGCAAGGTGACCTAAAGTCAGGCCCCTTCATTCTAAAATGGGGATGTAATTAGACCTCCCTCACAGGGTTGTGCCCTGACCAAATGAGATTCAGTCCAATAGTAAAAACTAATGGCAGGGAATAGAGTCCTCTAGAAATATTAGTTGTTATGACATGGGTGCCAGTTACTAAGAGAGGGCAAAATGGGAATATAGCACATTATCTACCATAGAAAATAGTACAAGAGAACTGAAAGGTACCAGTTTCCCATAATTTAGAATAGCAGCTGGTAAGTGCAGTGAGAAGGCGACAAACAAAGAGTTCTAAAAATCAGAGGAAGAAAAGATGAATTCCCACTGGGAAATTGGGGTGGAGAGGCTTCCTTAGGGAGGTAGTTTGTGATGCAAGTCCCTGCGATTTCAGTGATGCTGCGGGCTTCTCGTGATCTGGGTCATGGTAAGTCCCTCAAGGTAATTGGTCCTAAATTAACCATTCTTTAGAAAGGCTCTGTAGGAGACACTTCAGGTTTGTTCGGGGTTGTAGTGTTAGTGGGTGTCGTCAGGATTTTGAGAGCCAAGTTCAAATCCAGGCTCGGCCACTTTGGAGCTGCGTGATCCTATGCAGTCAGTGAACTCACCAACAAAGTGGGACTGCAAAGGATCTCCTCCATGTGGTCATTGTGCATGAGAGCAGAGAGCACAGAAAGAGTGTGGGTGCAGAGCCTGACTCGCCAGTGGTGCTTCCGCCGATGGAGGACCGGAAAGGCCTGACACGAGGAGTACAACGGGGAGGCTCCAAGTAGCAGTTGGCATTTCACAAATATTCACGGCTCTCTTGGGGAAGTGGTGGTGTTTCCTGAGAAACAGCTTGACAGATGGTTTAAATCTGTCCACTGCTGTCCCAAAATTCACTCATGAGGCATGCGAGTCCCATGTTGAAGTTTTGCTGTCGTATCTAGCAGCCCACACATATTTCCCAGGCCGCCTGGAAATCCCAGGTCCCGAAGAAGCATCCCTGTTTCTCTAGAAAATTAATGACTTTGTTTGCCTTGCCTTTTTAGGAAATGGAAAATATCTTGAACATATCGGTAAAATTAATCATTCTCTAAGTGGCAGTATAGGGCCACCATTCATCTTGGGTGGCTAAATACACGTCTCCTCTTTATCTCAGCCTATCCATTTCCTGCTTCCTTTGTGACATCCTTATGGCCCACCAGTCTGTGGATAGCTATAGCCCCACTGGAGAATTTAAATTCTTCCTGCCCTCCACCCCCGCCAAACAATCAACAGAGTGGACCCGTCTGGATCATTGGCTTGATTTTTGTCTTAGTCTCTTCATACTGCTAGATACAGCACACAACAGGATCCTACATACAGATAACAGAATCTTTCCCACAGTTCTGGATGCTGGAGGTCCAAGATCAAGGTACCGGCAGATTTGGTGGCTAAAGGGAACCCATTTCCAGGTTCATAGACATGGGGCAGAAGGGGCAGGGGAACTCCACTGGAGCTTCTTTAATAAAGGCACTTATCCCTTCCCTGAGG
The DNA here is from genome assembly GCF_009829155.1 of Mustela erminea. NCBI lineage: Eukaryota > Metazoa > Chordata > Mammalia > Carnivora > Mustelidae > Mustela > Mustela erminea. The sequence continues at coordinate 68,407,265 of NC_045627.1, forward strand.
ACCCCACCCTCCTGACCTAATCATCTCCCAAAGGCTCCACCTCCAAATGCCATCACACTGGCGATTAGGTTTCAACATAGGAATTTGCGGGGAACACAAACTTTCCATCTACAGCAATTTTCCAGTGAAAAACTTCTAACATCTTAGGGTTTTTAGGTACATACCATAGGTCAATTATAACCTTCTGGTCATTACATTGTAGAACACTTTACAGTTCCATGAAAGCATTTTATTATCTCATTTACTGCTCTGTAAGAGAAGGGTAATTATTTGTTCCCTTTTTATGGAACAATAGCCCTGAAACTCCAAGAGATTAGTTACCATGCCAGTTGCCTCTCTGATAACCAGTGGAGCTGAAACTAAAAGCATGGAGGTCGCGCACACCAGGACCGCACACCCTTCTTCCTTCTTCTTCTTTCCCACTATTTTGTATTTATTTTCTGAAATTCTGGAAAACTAGAGAAAAGACAGAGACTGGTATCTGGCTTGGGAAGATTTCAGTCACTGAGCTAACTTCATAACGTCAGCCTATAGAGAGGAAAAAGGCTGTGAGAGGTCTCAAGTCAAAGAGAAAACTTACTTAGGAGGAAGAAGACTATAGATGCTAGACTCCTTGCAATATCTGCTCCGGCCTCCTTGGCCCCATCTTTCCTGAAGCCACATGAAACTTGCAGTCTACCTAGACCAGGGCCATTTCTGAGAGGGGGAGCGAGGGGATGTTTTGCTGATGAATTTTTAACATGCCACTGTAGGGTTTCCATGGGTAGTGCTCGCTTGTTTGCTTGCTTTTTTTTTTTTTTTTAAAGGCAGCTCTGGTATCCTGATCTGGAACACTCAAAGTAGACTGTTTAGGTTTTGGCTTTTTAGCTATTATATTAATTATATTAAATATAATTATACATAGGTAGGTAGATAGATAGATATTCAAGGGGCTCCCACCTTTTGTGCTCCGAGATGACAATTCAAGTCCTTATCTGTTCTTTTTTATTTCTCTACTCACCTTTGCCTTTTCTGTCTCCCTGAACCCTCCCCCCCCAAAAAAAAAGAATGTTAGGAGAGGGAAGGCAAGGACTTCCATTCTGAAGGGTCAAATGTACATTCCAAGAACTTCTTCCCCTCCCTCTAAATCATGAAAGCCAGAACACAAAGATAAGTCTTGCAGCCATTAATGGTTCAATCTCTAGCACGAAACACATTGGCTTCATTGGGTTCATAGGTGTTGTCTCCATGAGATCATCCTGCCCAGAGGCCCCAGAAAAAATTTCAGTCCTCTCTCCCTGGTCTCTTCTGACCAGGTAGCCCATGTGGCGACACCAGCACTTCCTAAAGCCTCCAGTTGGCATATATAAACTGCCACCGTGGTCAGCCCCCAGTCAGCCCCTGGTCAAGGGGTGCAAGCAACTGCCTTCTATCTTGGCAGGTGCATGTTCTATGCAGTGAGCATGTAGCATGTGGCAGTTTCAGATCTAAGGCTCTTTACATCGGTACTGTGTTTACTCCTCATGATAGCATGTTGTTGGGTTGAATTGATGTCTCCACTTCCCAGAGGAAGAACTGGGAAGGTTAAAGTAATTACCTGTCCAAGATCACCAAACCAGCAAGTGGCAAAAGCAGGACTGAAACACAGGTCTGGGATCCCAACCAATGTACTATAATGCTAAAAAATCAGAGGGAGAGCCTTCTTTGAAAAAATGTAATTGGAAATGTACCAAGTCTGGACCTTGATTGTATTTGAAAAAACAGACTCAGAATCAGGCGACTGATTTTTCTCCTAGGGCCGTGGGTAGACCTGACATGAGTCTTTCCCCCTTTGCTTTTCTGACTCGCCACCTTTACTCTCCCTTCCTACCAATCCGAGTAGGCAGTGTAGGTTCCAAGAAGTCTTGGCAAGGGTCGGCCCAGGTGACAGTTCTTTGTCAGTATGTTTTGGCCAACCTTAGTATTCACCTTCTCTCCAGCACACCCCCGCCCCCACACATACTACAGATTGAGAGAACAATATTGGCTTCAGTGTCAACCATCTTCTTCCAAATCTATTCTTGGTGAGGTTATTTTGGGGGTGGTTATGTTAGGGCCCCAGTTAAATATTTTATTGTGTTAGGGCCCCAGTAAAAGATTTTATGTGCAAATCTGTTCCAAAGAGGTTTCAGCCTCAGCACAGTGTACAAGTGGTAGGTAATAGATAGACCCACTCTTTCTAGAAACAGGCAGATAAAACTGCATATTATGTTAATATCACACAGCCTCCAGGACATAAAATGAACAAACATCAGTTTGACAAACACTAAATTCAACATCAAGGAATCTAGCAGAGGAGATGGCTTGCTGGTAAGATGTCATGTGGTTCCAGAACTCTAGTGTGGTGCCTTAGCAAAACATTTCTGGAAAACGAGCGTAAGCTGGCAGGGGCAATGTAGCCTGCTGTGGAGAAGCCCCCAGGACCATCCCAACACTTAGAGCAACTTCCTAATGAGACCGATGGTTATTTATTGACTTTGTGGTCCAGCAGTGAAATCCTGCTCCTTTGTTCTTGAGAGAGAACTGTGATCTTTGAAGGAATTATGTAGGTGGAGAGGAAGAGAAAGGCCTAACAATGTCAAGATTTATTTTAAATAATCTGAATAGAATTAATGAGCAAAGAAATTGGAAAAGTTAATTGTGCATCCTAACAACTGTGCGGTTCCCTTTTGTTTCTTGAAGGAGGAGGGGCTGCTGCAGGGGCTGTGTGGGAGTCGCTAATGGAGGCCTGTACAGGTGGCCACTTCCCTTGTGTAGGCAGATTATTCACATCATATTGGGCCCAGCAAGGTCCTCTAGCTAGAAAACCTTCTAAATGTCATTTCCTGCTTTTCTTGTGCCAGCCAGAATTCTTTCCACTCTGGTCCCTCTTATTCACAAATGCTAGTAGGAGCACTGTTCACTCCCGTGCAACAATAGAGCATTGATTTCTGAGGGCTGAGGAATGGATATGATTCCTCACATAAAAAGATTGGCTTTGCTCATAGGCATCTTCCCTGGTGAAATGGGAAGTTGAGTGACACGGGATCCATTCTCCTCCACAGAGGTCTGGAAACCCGACGTAGCCTGAGGGACCAGCATAAGCTTTGCAGTCAGACAGACTTGGGCTCAAATTCCAGCTTCACCATTTACTTGCAGTGTGTCTTTGAGTATGTTGTATAACTTCTTGAGGTCTCAGTTTCTCACCTGAACATAAAATAGAAGGTTAGTGTGTGCAGAGGAACAGGGTTTGGTATATACTAAATACTCAGAGTATGTTATATTATTAATATTTATGCTTTGTAGGGTACTGCTAATGTTACTAAAAATAATAATAGTAATAGTAGTCATTACTAGTGTGGATATTAAATAATATCATGAATGTAAAGCACTTAACATAATAGATACCTGAAATGTTAAGTTTTGCTTCTCTTTTCAGATTACCTATGCCCAATTACAAGCTCTAGAGATATTACAAGTTTTCTTCTCTCTATGGCAGAAACAGACTCAACATGACTCCAGGCACTTTGGTTCCATCTTTCTTTCTTTCTTTCTTTCTTTCTTTCTTTCTTTCTTTGGCAGATTTCTCTCTCTCCTCCAGGGCAAGCCATCTTCCAGAATCAAGGAGAAATTAAAATAAGTAAATAAATAAATAAAAGATATGTCAGGTTAGACTTGGTTACGGTAAGAATGAGAACAAGTCAGAAGAGACAGATGTGTTTAATGGTCAGTGCATTTGTCCAAAGGAATCATTTTCACTGGCCAGGAGCCCAATTAAACCTGTAAAATGGAAATCCAGAAAATCAGATTAACGAGCCAGTCATTAGAGAGGAAAAGACCCAGCTAATTCAGTATTTAGCATGACGGATGGACCCAGAGCAAATAATTGGATGACATTCATCATATGTAAAATAAAAGGTGTCACTGAGAGGGAAAGTGGTAATAATCTCTGGGATTTACAATGCCAGCGGATTTGCTTGTGAGGAAGAGAAAAGTTCATCAAAATAGATTAATAGTCACTAAACTTTATTCTTTCTTTGTGTGTTGCCAGAGAGTTACACAAATAACAGTGGAGAAGCAGCAAAAGCATCAGCTTGGTATCCTTCCAACACTGTAAGGATTTGGTTTCCAAGTGGGGAGTGCTAGAAACAAGTTCCTGTGACCATCTAGGTACTTGGTGGGAATGGAGAGTTCTTCTCTCCATCCATGGATTAGTCTCTAAACAATGGAGGAAATCAAACTCCAAGGATCTCTGGTTGAGTGGATTAATCCTCACAATTCATTATTGACAAGTTAGTCAATGAGTGTTGAGCCCCTGCTCCGTACCTGACATTTTGGGGTTGCACTTATTCCTCTTTAAGGGCTTAGACATGGGGGAGAGTCACAGATGGGCTGTAACAATGAAAAGCTGTGTGATATCAAGCAAATTAGTTGACCACTCTCAGCCTCAATTTCCTGACTGGTAGAGGTATTATGTATTATATTATGTATAATTAGAATCAAATGAAGTATGGCGTATAAACTGCTCATTGTCCCATTTTCTGTGTAATCAGCTTTCATTGCATAGTAGCTATTATAAATCTAGTTATTACCTCGCGCTCTCTCTTCTATGAAGATTTCATTTTTAAGATACACCATCAATGTCATAACAGATTTTCTGGAATATGAAGAAAGGTTATATACACATGCTAATTACAGAGACTTTTATATGTTTTTTAAAAACATCTTGGAGTCAAGAAAATGTATTGCTGTTATAGTGAGATGAATGAGGTGAATGGAGACCCTTCTTGGTCATAGGAGGGGGAGAATAGGTCTAGAGCCAAACTTTGCTGGGTTCAAATTTATCTTATCTTGGGCAAGTCACTCAGTATCTTGTAGTCTCTGAAGGGTTGTCATGAGGATGAAACTGGATAATTTATATAATGGCTACATGCAGTTCTGGAGCATGGTAGATGAAACTCAATCAATGACCGTTGTGTCATTACTTTTATTATTATGTATTCACCAATCACTTGGCCATGAGGCCAGCACTTCCTAAGAATCAGGGAGGTTGAAACCTTATAAGAAGACATGGAGGAAAGATTGAAGGAATATGTGTCCCACAAGAGTGAATGTTGAGAGGGCTGTAGGAATAGAGAGAACAGAGGCCAAGAGTTGAGAGAGAAATTGTAATGAATTGGTAGCATCCAAAAACCCATCCATGAACCCATTGGCCTTACAGTGAGGTTAAATCATGAATTAGATGGTAGAAGATACAGAGAAGGATACAACCAGGACCAAGCAGAACTATGGGAGCCAGGTTGATATCACTGGGAGACACTCTGATTCTTAGATACTGGAAGAACCTCTAGCCTCCTGGGGCTTCATCAGCCCCTTAGTAGTTTGGATCTTCCCATCGTGTACCTGAAGTATAATCTCCATCTTGATTGCTCAAGCACAAAGTCTCTCACATGTGTGTGTAAGCGTGTAAGAGAGAAGGTCTGGGCTCTCTCACTCATTAGAAAAGACAATTCAGGTCAGGCATAGCTGGGCTGAGTTCCCAGATTGGTGGTGCCCATCACCCTGTTGAGGAGACCACTCTGTTCTGCTTTGGCTCTTGGTGATTTGGAAACCCCAAGGGACACAGTTTTGTTTGTGGAGCTGGTCAGATGCTCAGTGGTGCTCTTACCTTGTTCCCTATGGAACCTACTAGGTCTTCTCAGGAGAAGTTTCTTTTATTTGCTGTACTCTTGGCCAGCATTCACTAACAGGACTAGCCTTCTCTGATGCTGCTTTATTTCCCCAAGGCAAGCTTGGTGACATTCAGCGTGTCCTGTAGAGAGCTATTTTTTAAGCCTATGATAAGTGACTGGAGCATTTACTTTGGGATTTAAAAACGTTATCACTGGGTATGAAATCTCCTTTACGGGTGATGAAAATTGTTTAGAATTGGGTAGAGATTACGTAACACTGCAAATGTGCTAAATGCCACTGAATTTTACATTTTCAGATGGTTAATTTTATATAATAGGAATTTTGCCCCAATTAAAAAAAAAAACCACTTTATCATCATTTTCAACACAAAATCAGGAAAATAACTATATCTCAGAGGGAGGCCAGGGTCAGGATGGGTGTAGGGCACGGAGGCACAGAAGTGTATGTCAGTTGTCTTTAAAGTTCTAGTTCTGAGCTGCTCGGATTGGGGTCCCTGAACCAGCAGTATCAGCATCACCTGGAAACTTATTAGAAAAGACAATTCCTGGACCTCACCCTAAAGTGATCAACTCAAAGACTCTGAAGGTGGGGCCCAGATGTGTGAGTTTTAAGCAGCTTTCCAAGTGATTCTGATGCAGCTTAAGTTTAAAACTACTGTTCCAGTTCTTCGGTTGACAGGCGTGCATGTGTTGGTTTTATAATTTATAATTAAAACACTAATTCAAAAAGATGATACGCATGCCTATGTTTATTGCAGCATTACTGACAATAGCCGAATTATGGAAGCAGCCCAAGTGTCCATCAGTAGATGAGTAGCTAAAGAAGATGTGGTATAGATCTCTACAATGGAACATTACTCAGCCATAAAAAATAATGAGATCTAACCATTTGTAACAACGTGGATGGATCTAGAGAGTATTATGTTCAGTGAAATAAGTCAGTCGGAGAAAAACAAATACCATATGATTTCAGCCATATGTGGAATTTAAGAAACAAACAAATGAACAAAGAAGAAAAGACAAACCATAAAACAGACTCTTAACTATAAAGAACAAACAGATGGTTCCCAGAGGGGAGCTGAGTCGGGGGAATGGTGAAATAGGTGATGGGAATTAAGAGGATACTTATCTTGATGAGCACTGTGGAATATATAGAATTGTTGAATCCCTATATTGTATTCCTAAAACTAACATAACACTATATGTTAACTAAACTGGACTTAAAATAAGAAAGAGAGAGAGGGGGAGGAAGGGAGAGAGGGAGGAAGGAAAGAAGGAAGGAAATTAGACAAACAAATAAGATTAAGCAAGGACTGGTGATAACTGTGTATTTAGTACCAAAGGTTATATTTTAATCTGATTCTATGCAGTTGAAATTTATTTTAAAAAGAAAAAAAACTTCTGAGCAACTCATTGATCTTAATGTGAATGCCCCACCTCTAAGCCAGTGCAGAATGATACAGATTCAGAATAGATGTTTTATCAAAAAACAAAAACCAGGGGCACCTCAGTGGCTTAGTTGGTTAAGTATCTGCCTTCGGCTCAGGTCGTGATCCCAGGGTCCCAGGGACCAAACCGGTCTCTCCTCTTGATTCATAGCTTAAGTCTTTGCACCAAGTTTTTTCCAAGGTTCTGCCTTCACTCGGACTCTTAACATTTTCTCTGCCTGGCAGTCTCTGTGCTTCCAATCTGTGCAGAAATACAGGGAGCCATAGGAGATGCCATCTCTTGGAGGGAGGAGCAATGGGTAGCTTTCCATAGATGTGGCACCTCGCCTGCTCCCCGCAGCCACTGTGGATGGCCACCAGGTTTGGACTGGTGTGGGAGGACTGGCCTGTCTCCAGCAAGTGTGTGACGAGAACAAAGAGGGGGCCTCCAGCAGTTGCCTCCTCAGTATGGCAGCCAGGTTGCTGTTGTCCTGCTATTTTCTCTGAACAGGCTATGGTGACTTCCCTGGTGAATATTAATGTCCCCCCAAGTTAGGACGATTGGGCTGAAGCACCATCTGCAGAGCTGTGCCATGTTGACAGGGCTTTTCAACAAGCCCAGACCAGAGGACCATTTCTTGGAGTGGTTTCCAGGTTCCTATAAGAATCCATCCTTCCCAGGATTACAGAGCTTGACTCCCCCAGCCATCAGACAATAGAGCTGGGACTCACACTCAGGATTTCTCACCTTCCAATCCAGAGTTCTTCCTCTGACCCTTGATTCCTTTAGATCACCTGCACATGGAAAGGAACAAAAACTACCTTCTCAGTGCATGGATTTGTAAATATGAAGGGAAAAAAATGTGCTCAGAACAGAAATGAAATTAATTTCAAGTAACAAGAGCTTTTGAGCAATAGTAGTTATTCTGATTCAGAAAAAAAAAATTTCACAATCATGTCATGATTGCAATGGAATAGAAAATTATTTTAAGGCAAAATAAATTGATCATAGGTACATCTCACGTGAGTAGTTTCTGTTTGCAGTTGAAACTATGTATTATGTGTGTATGTAGGCAGAGCACAGTGACCAAATTCTGAGTGTCAACCATTGGGAAAGACTGTTGTCATTGCTTATTTGTTATCTGAGTGTTGTGACTTGGGAATACCTCAGTGCTGTGGGACTGGAGGCTCAGTGCCAGCAAGGGATACTCTCTGAAAGGTTATCACAAACCTATTGTGGCTGTTGATGGAGAAGCTAATACCTTCCAACTTGGCCATGATCCCTGGCCCCATCTGACTTCTCTGTGTTTCCCTTATGATCCAGGTGACAACTGGTGGAAGAGCCAGCTACTACGTGTCCTATCGGAGAGAGGCCTTTGCCCAGATAAAGCTGCCCAAGTACTCCCTGCCCAAGGTATGTCCACGCAGGGAGAGACTGCCATGTTAGACTGCAGGGAGGTTTGACCTCTGCCTGGGGGACAGCTGGCATTGAGCCTCACTTGCAACGGTGGGGCTCTGGCCTCTGCTGATGGCCCAGCCTGGGTGCTCTATTCTCTTCTCAGCGGGGCATGTAGGCAAGAGCTTTGATTCCCTGTCTCATACATCCTGTATAGTCTGGAGTCATTTCCCAGTGAAAGGAGAGCTATCACACAATCCCTTCTGGGAGTCCCTCCCTCATGCAAGGGCCTTACTGCCAAATAGAGGGACAGGTTCAGAAGGGCCCCGACAGGAGTCCAGACGCTATAGGTGTGTATGCACAAAGGTGCCCAGGTGAGTCTTGTGGAGTTCATGCTTCTCTCTACATTTTAATGCAAAATGTAAATGCACTGCCTATGTTTCTGCTCCCTTCTGCCATTATGAGTAATTAAAAAGGAATAATTTACTATAATGTTAATATCAAATGATGGCATTTTAACTCCTTTGTTGGAAGATCTTAAAACTTATCCTGTGGACTCCATCCCTTGTGAACAATGACTTCCTGGAGAAGAAGGATCTTAGAACTTCAGTCTAAACATGGACAGGATACAATTGCATCACCTAAAAAGGCTCCAAAAAAAGGCGAGGTTCTGGTTGGACACATATCAAATGTAATGTTGTAAAGCATCGGGTCTGTAAGCTGGTGCTGGGAAACAGCATGAAAGGCTGAATGACCACAGAGGTGGGAGGGATTATGGGACAAGAGGGTGGGTAATCATCACCCCTGGTTGTTTCATTCATTCATCATTCATTCATTCATTCATTCATTCATACATGCACACATAAATCCATTCATTCGTTTGCTCCTTCTTTTATTCAACTATTGAACTGTTCTTTCTCCCATTTTGGCTTTTACTCTGTGCCAGGCACTAAATTAAGCTCTATGGAGAGAGTACAAAAGAAGCCACAAATGGTCCCTGCCTTCGTGGAGCTTATATTCTGGTAGAGAAGAGAGACACTGAACAAGCAATTGTAGGTGTAGGGAGTGTTATAGGTATAGAAGTTCAAGGACCATTGTGACATAACGGGTAGAGCTTACCTATACAGATACTGAGGTCAAATTTCCTAAGAAAGTTAGGTTTAAGATGATGTAAGAGGATTAAGGAGTTAACCCTGCAAACATGGGTTGGGAAACCAATAGAAAAGGCACACATAGGCCCTATTTTAAGAGAGAGAATATGGTCCATTCAACAAACTAAACACCATCTCAAGAGGCTGGGTTGCAGAGAGAGGGGTAGAGAGGCTGATGGGATGAGCAGGGACTGCATTAAGTAGCCCCAGGGGCCATGGGATCAACTCCTCATTTTCTCTCCCCTGTCTGTGACTGGCTGGTAAGGGACCATTCTATAACATCGTGGTTGCAGGATGTCCCCATCAGATGTTCTAAACCCAGGCAGGAAAGCAGTATCTCTGCTAAGAAAAAAGGAGGATGGAGAAGTTTGTAATCAGGCTTTTTCTGAAGGAGAAAGACCTCTTGCAGTTAACTTGATGATTTCCACCTATTGGCTCAGGAGAAGTACTTCGGGAACTTTCCAAACCATATCCCCAGCGTAAGGCCTTTTCTGTCTCTGCACTGTGTGCATATCTCATGTATTTTTAACCTTCCAAGATAAACAAACAGTTTGCTCCCCTGGGCAGTGTGGCTGCAGGTGGGGACAAATGAAGCCTGGGATTGATCACAACCCTGGAACACTCCATTAACGGTCAGCAACCCCATGGCAATTTATCGTGGCAGAGTACCATCCGCGTGGCCCCTTTTATAGAACTCCATCCAGAGCAGCTTCATTAATACGAGGGCTGCTGTGAAAATAGCTGGATGGTTATCGATCCCCTTTATTAGCCAGCATTGGCTAGGATTTTCCCCAGCCTAGGCCAAGGAGGTGAGGACAGAGTGGGTGGGAGTGTTTAAAAATGGAAATGGCTTTTAAGCAAGTAGTTGCTGTTCCAGGAGCTGCCTCTGCTGTTGGGCGTCTTGCTTACAAAAACAAGGAGAACCCCCCTGTCATCACTGCCCTCACACACCTCCTCCCAGCCTGTCTGTTCAGAACACGCTCCCCTGGGGTGCTCTGTGGCTCGGAGCGTTTTGCAGAGAATGAAATGAACACCATTAATAATGAGTGGCATTATTAGGAGTGACAACCTTGTGCTGAGTCCTCCGTAACCAGTCCCTGGGCATGGGGGGAGGCAGGGAAGGGGCATGGAAGCCATGCACCAGCAGGGGGTGAGGGCACAAATGACGGAGAGCCGTGGTATAGCCTGGCTGAAAGGCAGTGGAGCTTCTGAGCAAGAAACCCTGAGCTTTCTTTCTAGCTCTGCCACTTGCTTATCCAGGAGCCCAGGTCTTTTTACCTGTGAAATGGGCATCATGATACCATTGAACTTTACTGAGCCCAGTGCTTCTGGAGAACAGCGAGATTTAAGAAATAACCAGCTCTTTTGTGTTCCTAGAAGTAGCTCACTGTAAAAACCCACTCTTCCCCAAGCCCCTCGCTAAGATACAGAAGCCTGCCTGTTTACCTTGGATAAGACCAAATTCTCATTCCTTATCTATAAATGGTTAACTGAACTCTTTGTCCCCACTGGGGGACAAACTGGACAAAATGCAGGCTAATTCAACTTGACCAGACTTTGGCTGGCTTTTCACCTCCTCCCCACCCCAGCCTCCGAACTTGGAGCCACTCTTGGGCGCTTAAGCAGGCGCTAGAACTCAGGACAACCCCTATTAACAAGCCTTCTGAAAATCGGCTAAGGAGGATGGTTTCCTGTTCAATGGCCCCTCTCCCACCACTTGCTCACCCTGCTCCCCATATCCAGTTCTCTCTAGCCTTGTTTTACTTTCTGTCCATAAAAATAATTCTCCCCTGCCATCACCCGGAGGGACTTGCAGATAGGATAGTCAGAGTGTTCTCCCTGTTGCTATAGTCTTGCACATAAAGGCTCTCGCTACCTAAGTCTGGGTTTGCTTTTAGTTGACAGTAGAAGATGTTTTATCCCATTTTGAATAATAAAAGGAAAGAGAGGGAAATATGCTTGAGAAAATTTATTATAATGATAATGACAGTGATATTAACCTTTTCTTTAATTTCCTTAGGACAATTTCCCTTAATTTTTACATTTCCCCAAATACTGATTTATCCTTCTTTGCTGTGTCACAGCCACACTTCTTAAAATGTTATCTGTAATTCTAATTTCTTTTGGTGCTTCCTATCTCCACTTCAACTCACTGTCAGCTGTATTCTGGTCTCCCACACTCCTCTCTCCTATTCCACCAAAATCCTCTAGCCATTGCTACCCGGGAACACCTCCAAGCCAAATCCAATGAACATTTCTACAACTTTTCTTTCTTTCTTTCCTTCCTTCCTTCCTTCTTTCTTTCTACTTTTCTGGAGCACTTGACACTGCTAGAAAAAAAAAAAAAATCCACACCTGATGCTCCTCCTCGTGGCATATTTTATTCTTTTTTTTTTTTTTAATGTTTAAGTGTGAGCCCCTCTAACCTCACATTTCATCTTTTTTTTTTTAATATTTTATTTATTTATTTGACAGACAGAGATCACAAGTAGGCAGAGAGGCAGGCAGAGAGAGAGGAGGAAGCAGGCTCCCCGCTGAGCAGAGAGCCCGATGTGGGACTCGATCCCAGGACCCTGAGATCACGACCCGAGCCGAAGGCAGCGGCCCAACCCACTGAGCCACCCAGGCTCCCCGTGGCACATTTTATTCTAATTCACTTTTCTGATTCCCCTTCTCCTGCCACCCTTAAATGTTGATGATCCTAAGTTCTCCTGGTGTTCTGCATGGTTCTTGGGTGACCTCCTCCCTTCTCGTCATATCGGTGACATCTATGTTCACAGTCCCATCTCATACCCATTGAACCCTGGACTACTTTTTCGAAGTACTTCCCCTGAAAAAAACCATTTTAAAACTCTAGACCTAAGCTCAGTATCTCTACCTTATATTATATCTCCAAAATTTCATCCCTTTCCTGTGTTTACTTACTCTACTCATTCATACAAAAACTTTTATTAGATATCCCCCATGTGCTACGGATATTTAGTAAGTGCTAGAAATGCAGTGATACATAAGAAAGACACAGTGTCTGCTCTTTGGGAGCTTATGAGCTAATGAGAGAGTGATGTAGAATAAATAATTATGCACATTAATTATGAGTATTTAATTATGATTGTATGAGCATGCTAATGAGAGAATTTTGTAGGTCACATACCTGACATATTAAAAATATGCCTTTTTCCTTTGTCGCCCTGTGGGTTCTGCTTCCCTGATATCTCACCAGTCCATTTCATAGGGTTCTCATAGAAAACCTGCTTCCTTAGTCCAGGCCCTCATGTATCACTACTGAGATGTTGCAGCCACCTTGTAAGCCTTCCCCCTGCCCCACTGAAATCCACCTTGGACTTTGTGATCTCACAGTTAAGCTGGCTTAGTGTAGCCAAATCTTTGCACTGGGCAGTTCTAATTATCCCCTTTTCCTCCTCAAAAATCTTGTGCTAGTTTTGTATTTCCTTCTGGGTAAAACTTAGGTGGGCCAATGCAGGGCCCCTTATGGTGGGGCCACTCTGTCCTCACCTCCCTCAGGGAAAAACTGCTTTCAAGCAAATCAGGTTTCACGCATTTTGATGGATGCCCCCTTGACCGCCCCCGTCTATAAGCCTTTGTATTCCCATCAGTACCCGTACCAGGGACCTTAGTCAGATTCACAGAAGGCAAGGAGGGCATGACATTCCCACCACCATTGGGCATCTGCTTGAGGTCATGTTGTACATCTTGGTTCTCTCTGTATTTCTATTATAATGTCTGGCGGATGGCAGATGCTGAATAGCGTGTGTTGTTATAGTGAATGAAGTTACATTCAGCCCAGATTACATGAAATGTTTCGATCACGGGGAAGTGTTTTCACCATTGTTTACCTATGAAGTCTCACTTTAGGTTTGCAAAAGGCAACTATGATTCTTCCAACTTAATGGGAGGGTATGAGGGAGTGTTATTTATAATTGTTCTCCAAATAAAAACATGATTGTGGTTATGTCTGATGCTGTCCAAAGTCCAGTTTATTGAAGTGCCAACCAGAATTTACTTACTGCTTTTCCCCCCTCTTCAGTCTCTCTCTTCATCACCCGTCAGATCTCGCTCTGCTTGTTCTCAAGAGTAGCAAGCACATCTTCGTTTTCTTCGGAAGGAGGTGACATATGCTTTGGGGTTAGATTGAGGTTGCAGGATTCAAGAAATATGGTTTATTATCATTCAGCTCTCTATTAGACCAGTATACTGAAAATGAATCATTTGTTCTTGAAGACATAATATTCTGGTTATTATTGGTTGATTCGTATTCAACTAGAAGATCTATTTGGAGAGAGGACACATAGCTCAGAGCTTTTTCAAGGAGTGATGACCCAGACTGCATGCACCTGACTTGTCTGGAAGGCTGGTCCAGATGGTAGGACTTAAGCCTTCCCAACCAGACACATTGACTCAGAACCTCAGGCAGTGGGACGTAGGAGTCTGCCTGCTTTTAAGATCTCCAGGTCATTTTGATGCATATTGAGTTATATTCCCACTGATAACAGAGTTCAGATAGTCTTGGGTTTAAATATTAGTAATGTCATTTATTAGCCAAGTGACTTAGGGAAATTAAGAATTTTTCAAGCCAACTTCCCAGGGTCCTGGTTACTAGCGAGCACCCTGTCCCCCGAGCCTGCTGTACGTGTAAGTCAGGTGATACACCCCACAGGCACAACAAGCCTGGCTGCCTTCCATCCTGACCGTGCCCCAGTGTTTTCAGTTTTTTTTCCCCCACTTCTTTTACATTAGTTTAGTCTAAAATAACTTAGCTCATTCATTTTTATAACCAAAACATCTGGGAAAAGCCCGGCATTTCTATTGCATTTTTAACAGGGTAAGTGAATTTAATCTGTATTTCCTGCAGCTGCTATTTCCCCTCCTACTGGGTTCTTGGGCTTTCATTCCACACCAACACAACACAATTTCATCACAGGGTTTTTAAGAGGAAGCCTTATTTCCATTTTCAAGCAGCTCAGCGGGATCCTGTAATTCTATAAGGTGTGTAAGCACAAATGAACTAGAGAAGTCTCAGTCAAAGCGACCTAGGGAGTTCAAGGCCAGATGATGAGATCTGGCAGATCCTCCAATAAAAAGAGCCAGAGCGCTTCTCACTTTTCCCACCTCCTTGTTGTCCAAATCGAATGAGCTTGCTCCTTCCAAAAAACGTCCTGGAGAAGTGCTCCACGGTTGTGAAATCCAGAAAGGATTTCAGCAATAAAAGAAGACATTGCTACCCTCTTTTATTGCTGAAATCCTTTCTGGGAAAGATTGGGCAAACAAAGTAAAAGCTAGACCCGGCCTGGTGATTTACTGTCAACTTCAGTTGCCTGAGCCCCTACTACAAGAGTTTGCCACCACGGTGACCAGGGTCTTCTCCTGCCTTCTCGGGTTGCCATTACTTTTTGGCGTATCTACCTGTGTAGTTACGCATTTTTTAACTCTTACATTATGTCCAGCATTTGTTGGTCTGTGCCAACAGTTCCTCCAGACAGCATGAATTCCTTAGCAAAGGACTTGAGTTTGTGATCATCTTTGTATAGCGCCTAGCCATGTATGAAAACTGGCTTTTATAAACTCTTCTGAGTTGTGAACTGATTAGATTTGATTGTAGAAATGTCCTAATCCAGGTATACAAACTAAAGTGACTTCAGGGACCAGGGTGTTAACATGAATATGTAAGGGGCAGGTCATAAGAACATTTGGGCACTTAAGGCTGAGGCTTCCTGAGTGCTGACTTCACCTAAAAGACTACACCGCTCAGGTATTCGGTAGAGGCTATGGTCAGACCGAACATTTATGATTCCCATTCATCTCATGGGTCATAGGGTTGCAACTTCCAATCCAGAGGCTTTCTCCCTCATATATATCCAGGTGGTTAGAAGCTCACAAGTAGGTTAGAGCTGTATGACAGGCATTCAACACTTGGTTCTGCCACTTACTGGCTTTATAATGGGAAGCAAGTTGGCAAACCCCTGTGTACCATATTTTATTCCTCAGTAAAATGGGACTAATACCGCCTCTATTGTAGAATTATTTGGATTTTTAACTGAAATAATACATTTAGATGACTTAGAATAGTGCTCAGATTGTAGATATTTTTAGCGGTAGCCCAACCTCTTCAATACATTGGTGAGAAAGTTGAAGCTCAGGGACACAGACACATTCTACACCATAGAGCTAACTTCTAGCTAAGACCCAGAACACTAAATTCAAGGTTGAGTTTCCTTTTTGGTATTGTCAATGATTTTCAAATATTATTTTATTAGTGGAAACTCCCTCATTACTCCCCAAATATCATGCAGAACTCTAGGATAAAACAGATTCAAGTGGTGCCCCTCTGGTTGAAACCGAGGTGGAAGCCAAAAGCCCTACCCACTGGCTCTGCCTCCCTGCCACCCTTCTTGCAAAGGATGACTCTGAAGATCCCAAAGAGAAGTTTTGCAGCCACTACACTAAAAAGTTTGAAAACATAAATGAAGATCTAAAGAAGGGATAAAGCCCTGTCTTCTCTTCATGTGTAAGTTTCCTGCAGCAAGGCCGTATGTCTCCGTTAGTGCTAACACTAACTTTCAGATATAAAAATAAAAAATGAAAGTGGATGAATCCCTTGAAGCCATGGAAAATGATACCCACCAAAGCCCCTTACACCCATCTTACTGTCACTTAGCAAGGAACAAAAATCACAAAGCTCTTAATTTATAGCCTTGGTCTGACACAGAATTGTTTAACATTGCCTATAACTCAGGCTTTTTCTCCCCCATTCATAAGTCATGGTAATTACCCTGGGCCCCCATGGGCAGAGGGATATGGAGATCTGCTGCCTTATAGGTGTTCCATCTTCTTCCAGGACATGCACATCATCAGTACTGATGAGAATCAAGTGTTTGCAGCCGTTCAAGAATGGAACCAGAATGACACGTACAACCTCTACATCTCAGACACACGTGGCATCTACTTCACTCTGGCCATGGAGAACATTAAGAGTAGCCGAGGTCTAATGGGAAACATTATTATTGAATTGTATGAGGTAGGTAGCCAAGTTGGTCCTGCACCAGGGTCTGCCTCTCTTTTGCAGGAGTTTTAATGGGATAAACATGAGCATTGCAGTCAGCCAGTCCTCCGGCAGAAGGCAGCTATACCCTTTATCAATTGTATGACTTTGGGCAAGGGACTTAGTTTCCCTATGCCTCCATCTCCTCACCCGTAAAAGGGGATTAAATATTTGCCAATGAGACGGTTGTGAGAATGAGAGAGAACATACGTAAAGCATCTAGTATGGTGGGTGACTCAGCAAACTTGAATAGATGGTGGCTGAAGTGGACATTCTTCTGTGGATGAGCACGATGACGAGCCAGACACCCAAGTATTTGACCTACATGGGCTCGCTTGAGTCCCGTTCTCACTTCTACGGACTCTGAATGGAGGTACGTATCTATTAGTAGATCTTCAATTGTTTGGAAATTTACCTCTCGTGAACAAGTTTTACAGGAAAAGAAGAGTGAATATCAGTGCTGGGGATGAGGGTTTCCCCGAAATGCCACCACATGCCAACATAGGTGCAGGGTGAAGAACTGACCTTGACTTACATTGAGTTGTTTAATATGATCACTGTACTGAGTTTTCAGTTAATATTGAGGTTTTGTTTTTAAATGTGATCACCAGTTAAAGAATAATTTCTCTAGGAAACCAAGTGACTGCCCAGAGGCACTAAAGAAAAACGAATTGTTTCAGTGACCCTAAAGCTGGGTCACTTTTTGTGTCTCTAGTGGCTGTGTGTGACCTTTGATGGCCTGGCCACAGTCCTCGCCTTGTTGGGATGATGGATTGATTTGAGTAAAGGGGTGTATTTCTTTATCCAGCAGTTATCAGTGATTGATGGTCAACCCTACACCTGCTGTGCTGGTGGAGATCATTCATTCGTGGAGGGAGGAGTTGTCTGTCATAAGTGGTACCCCCAGATGGTGTGGTGAGCTGCTCCCTTACTAGTTTTCATCTTTGAGGAGTGGGAGCAGCTTTCAGAACAGAAGGATCAGTGTAGGGGTTCCTGCTTTATAGTGGTGTCTTCTGAGCAGTGCCTGGCAGTGTTCTAGCATCCCTGCACTGGTGTCAAAGTTACTGAAGAGTAGTGAAAACATCAAGTTACTTTTTTAGGTAAGAGGACCACACAAAGGTCTGGGGGTGAATAGAAGTCTACTAAAAAGAGAGAGAGAGAAGTGAATGGCACTGGGTATAAAACAAATCCAGTAGAAATACCGTAATTTCCTAGGAGGTTGTTGCCAAGTGCTGATTCCCTTAACAAGATCCCCATTTGGGAAATGGCCCAGATTTTTTCTTAGAATTACAAAAACTGGTAAAGATGACTAAGGTGTGTAAAGAGATTTGGGAAGCTTAAATTTCCTTGACTCTAATCATACCTGGAGGCAGAAATATACTTTGTTATTGGGCAGTAAGTCACCTCTGGTTTGGATGAAATGTTCTTGGGACTGAGGTCATTGTAACCAGGTTCCTGTTCTTATAAGTGAGGCTATAGAGATGAGAGGATTATTCATACTTCTGTGGTCAGACTTCAGGAGAACAGGATAGACATTTGCAGCAGATGACCTTTCAATTTAGAGATCCCTGTGTCTCTGACCCTATTGATAAGGCAGGTGCATTTGGCACTGTGCTGTCCCTTTTGTAATAAAGAGTATATTGGTTTGCTCTGAATAGACACTCTGATCTGAACTGGAGCATGGATAAAAATGAAGAATGTGCCTAAATATATGTATATTTTGGTCTTGATCTAGCCAGTCTTGCATTCTTAGTCTTTTGGTGGAAAAATGCATGGTGTCATTTCATCTCTACAAAAGCAAGACAGACAACTTCTCTAAAACCAGTTCTTTTGTGTTTGTTCTCCATTTAATTTTATCAAGTTTCATTGTGCCCCTGCTTTGTGTTAAAGTCCATGAAGAAGGCAGGAGAGAGACTGATTCTTGCCCTGAGGAAGCTTGCAATCTAGTTTGTTGGGCTTTGAAGAAGTCGATGAACAAATTTCCTTTTTTGACCTGCCCAGATTGGAGTCAGTTGAGAGAAAGAAAAAGAGTGAGACAAATGGAGATCAAATGTCAGTTTTAATGCTTTGAAAAGTTATGTAGAAGCAGGTGGGCTTCCTAATCCTGCCTGACAGACCTGGATATACCCTTTTAGTCATATGCTTAAATAGCAAATCAAAAGCTCTCCCGTGGAAGCTTCTTCCTAGAACACCACTACAGTGGGGTACAGAGTATGTGTTCTTTGCAAGCAGATTCCCAAAATAGTGGACATGGGGATGAGTTGTATATGCCCAGTTCTTTTTTGCAATGTTACCAATCTGATCATCAGTCTTTTTGCCCTACAGAGGAAGAAGTGGAAGGTATTCCATATTTTAAGACCAGTGTGAGTCAAGAACTAGATGGATGGTATGTTTTGTAAGACCTTGACCCAGCCAATATAATTGCATAGAATAGATGCTCATCAGGTACAAGAATGAGTGCCAGATAGGTGGTTGGAGTTCAGATTCTAGAAAGCATTTAACACCAAGAGAATAAATTGTATCTGGACACTCTCTAGACCATGACCATATTGAAGGCTTTTAGAGGGTGATGCTATTTTGCACCTGGAGATGCATTCTGTGATTTGGAGATAAAGCTGAATTTAATTGGTCTCTAGGGGTCATTGGTTTTAACCTCCTTCACTAGAGATTCTCATAGAAACTGAGATTGTGTACCATATGGCCAGTTAGCGAAGAGACTATAATTTTTCTGGACTCTGAATGCCCTTGAGTAATGCAGCTGGGAAAACTAGTAAGCTTTCACATTCAATTCAACTAAATTAATACACTTCCATAGAGTGTGTTTTGCTTGATGAGATGAAGCTGGTGCGTGAGACTCACAATCTACTGGAAGGAAACATGACCCTATTAGGGTAAGACAGTGATCACTGACTAACTTGTATTAAAGCTGTGACTTTCTGTGTTGTAGAATCAGTAAAAAGGAAGGTTAATTCTAACTTGAGGAATTTGCGGGGGGTGGGAGGGACTTGAAGATGAATTGGCTTAAAGGATGAATTACTGGAACTTGGGAGAAAGGCATGTCTGGTGGAATCCCAACGTGATATGAGAACTAGAGTCTGATGAGTAGATGCCCATTTTTATGGAATATTCAGTGACTTTCGGACACAGTGGGGATAAATATTGCAGAGATCCTAGTAAAGAGCTGGATTGAAGAATTGGGCATTTTCTGATGGGCTCATATTTCTCTCTCTTTTTCTCTTATATCTACATACCTAGAAAATGATATTGGCTGTATCATGCAGTACCCTACGCCAAGTTAATGTATAACTTTATAGTATGATGTGATAGAATATTATACCTGTTGAACATTGCTGAAATGTCAGAGATGCTTTTAGGTCACACAGATGTGAATTGGCTTGGATGAGCACAACCACTTAAATCTACTTCCTAGTGTATCACTCCATCTTGCATGTGGCCTCCTCAAGCTTCTACTTGACCATGGGAAAGGGGCAAAGAAAATTAGAACTTACTTGAGAGCTCATCTTACAGTCTTGGCACTAAAAGACCTTGGAAACCATTGGATGGGAATCCACCACCACTGAACTCTCATTAAACTGAGTAAAGCAAAGACATTGTCTGTTTCCTGGTCTATTGGAATAGTCTCCTGCTATATAGAGTCCCTTCTCATTCTTCCTTTAATCCCCCTTTTTTTTTTCTCATTGTGGTTTTTTTTAAATTTTTTATTTTTTATAAACATATATTTTTATCCCCGGGGTACAGGTCTGTGAATCGCCAGGTTTACACACTTCACAGCACTCACCAAAGCACATACCCTCCCCAATGTCCATAACCCCACCCTCCTTCTCCCAAGCCCCTCCCCCCAGCAACCCTCAAGTTTGTCTTGTGAGATTAAGAGTCACTTATGGTTTGAATCCCTTTTTTCAAGTACAATAGTGACATGGATGTAATTATATAATCAGGTGAGAAAATAATTCTTGAAGTCCAAATAATAATCTCTTTTTTAAGGTGTCAGAGACTGTTCCATCAAAACAAGTCTGATGAGGACAATGAATATAATCTATTATGTGTGTTCACCATTATTCTGTGAAACTCTTTTCACACAGAGCTTTGTCATAGTTTCTTCATATCACTAACTCCAACCTACATTTCTTCTTAGTTGCTTTCCACTGATAAATCAAGAAACAAATATTCTTTCCAACACCCTCAATTATATTATGGAAACATACTCTGAGCTGCTGGTCAGGTGCATTTTCTTCAATATTTTCAAGGATATGAAGCACCCAACTCATACCTCATTATAACGATAACAACAGTGAATCAGGTAATGCCCAAAACCAGCGATGTTGACTAAATATATGAAGCCAACCACAGATGCACTTCTAAATGTTCCACCACCCACATTTTTTAAAAGTAGAAGAAAATGGTGAAGTTAATTGTAATAATATATTTTATTTAACCTAAGTATCTAAAATATTATCATTTTAGTATGTGCTCCATTTGAAAGATTACTAATGAGATCTTTTACATTTTTCTGTACTGAATCTCCAAAATTCTGAGTGTATTTTATACTTCCTCCTCATCTCAATTCATATGCTAAATTTTCACCAGAGATACTTGATCAGTATTTACATTTCATAAAATTTACAGTAGAAAAAGTAGATTCACATACCCAAGTTATTCCAAACATATTAAAAGTTTGCCAATAATAGAATCGGGTATCAGTTTTTAAATTGAAGTTCAAATTGATTCAAATAAAATGCAGTTAAACTTCAGTTCCTTACTCCCACCGGCCACATTTCAAGTGCTTGGTAGCCATATGATGGGTAGGCCATAGTATTGGTTTGGATAACTCTAAATTTTATATATATATATATTTTTTTCAATCATTGATATCATTGAGATATATATGTGTATACATATATAGTCAATCATTGGTCTCTCTCTATATATAGTCTAAATTTTATATATAGTCAATCATTGATCTATTGCCATATCTTTTTTTTTTTTTAAAGATTTTATTTATCTACTTGACAGAGATCACAAGCAGGCTGAGAGGCAGGAAGAGAGAGAGAGGAGGAAGCAGGCTCCCGCTGAGCAGAGAGCCCGATGCGGGGCTTGATCCCAGGACCCTGGGATCACGACCAGAGCCGAAGGCAGAGGCTTTAACCCACTGAGCCACCCAGGCGCCCCAATTGCCATATCTTTTTGTGGCAGGTATCATTCCCCCTGGTGCCTATGAGAGTACAGCGAGTACAGAGAATTTAGTAACTTGGCTTAGATCACGGAGATAGTAAAATGGTAGAGCTATGTTTGAACCAGTCCATGTATATTTGAATAAAAAGCCCAGGCTCTTCCCACTATGCATTTTTTAACATTAATTTTTTTAATTGAGGTCAAATTTATGTATAGTAAAATTTACCCTTTCTGTTATGCAGTCCTGTGAGTTTTGATAGGGGTATGCAGTTGTGTAACTACCACTATAATAAAGATAGAGAACTATCACCTCAAAATATTTCCTCTGATGACCTTTTTGTAGTCAACCACTCTCCCACCCCAAATCACTGCCAGACCAGTCTGATTCCTTTCTCTCTCCTATTTTGTCTTTTCTGGATTTTCATGTGATTGGAATTATACAATATGTAGTCTTTTGAGTTTGACTTCATTTACTTAGAATCAGGCATCTGAGAATCACCCATGTTGTTGAGTATCCGTACACATTCCATTTTTGGTTTTTAATTGCTGAGTGGTATCCTATTATGTGGATGTGCCCTAGTTTGTTTCCTCATTCACCACTGAAGGACATTGAAGTTGTTTCCAGTTCTGTGTGACAATAAATAAAATGAATATAAACATTCACGTGAACACAAATTTTTCTTTCTCATGGGTAAATACCTAGGAGTATGATTGCTTTGTTGAATGTGAAAGGCTTTGTTTATAAAAAGCCACCAAGTTGTTACTAAAGTGATATTCTCATTTTGTATTCCCACCAAAGATGTATCACATCTTCACCATCACTTGGTGTTATCAGGGGTGTGTGTGAGTGTGTGTGTGTGGCCACTGTGAGAGGAGCCTAGTCATGCCTTAGTGCCTTAGTGTGGATTTAATTTGAATTTCCTAATGACTACGTGGATCTCAGGAGGATGGGTAAAATGAGATTCTCTGAATCATCCTTAGTGTTCTGGTTTCTTTGCCCATCTTAGCGATGTTCCCTTGCTTTCTCTATCTCTGTTTTTGCTCCACACCCTTGCTTTATCATGAACTCGAGTGACCCATCCTTGGCCAGATGGACAGCTGCATACAGACTCCACAGGGATATCTTTCCGAGACTCACCTTCATTGGTTCCTCACCACCGGTTCCACTCTAGGGACAGCCCAAGGGAGACTGTGGTAATTGCTTTTCTCAGCAGAGCTCTGGTTTCTTTGTCCTAAGGGCCCAGGAAGGTGAGCAGCAGATGCCCGTGCCACCTGGACTCAGTGCTCTGCCAAGAGGCTGCTTTCAGCTTCCCTTCATACCTCAAATTGATTCCAGAAGGAAAGTGGGCCATGCAGACCTGTACTTGTGGGTGCCATCCCAAGCTGGTGCCCTTCTCTTTGAGCTGTGGGGCCCGCAGCTGCAAGCCATGCTTCTGATTTCAAACAACAGTAGGAGGAAACACAATCAGAGTTTATCAGATGCCTGGTACCTCCTGGGTGGAAGAGTTAAAATGGGTGTCTCATCCTCTAACTGCTTCATATCGTATGCAGTGAGGCTCAGTAGTGTTTCATGATGCTTTTGCTTTAGAGACATACATGTGCTTCCATGTGCACACATGCATGGCTACCTGGGTATGGGGACTAGGTTGAGGCATACATAACGTGCATTTTGTACTGGGGTTGCAGTCAAGAACTGTGAAAGCTGTTGGCCTAGGGCACACAGAAGCAAAGTGCCCTCTAAACTTACAGCCTATGTAAACATGATATGGACCCAAGAAGCAATATGGGTTTTGAGCAATCCGAATACAAATCAAAATTGTTCTGGTTCTCTTGGACTGGAGGGAGATGGCCGTGGCTCATATGCAACTTCAGGAGAAAGGCCTTCAGAGCTGCAGAAGGCTTCCTTGGAAATCTCTCCTTCCTGTGTCTTTTTAGACCCCATTCTCCAGATTTTGCTCTCAGAATATGTGGGGAATGCAAAAAATGCCCATCTGAGTGGTGTGGTGCTCAGGGAGAAAATATGGTAGTGACCATTCCGTTTGCCAAAGACACGCATCTGGAAGAACACAAGAGGCAGCTGAATGCCTAGTAATTCATGCCAGGAGGCATCCAGGGAGGAGGTAGTGGATGGGGGTGACAGGAGCCCCACAGGCGCAGGCTCAGAAGTCTGAGTTGGACTTGTGTATATTTTCTCCTGGGAGAGAGACACCAAGGCCCTGGGTATGTTTTGGAGGGGACCAGTTGAGTCAGCAGAGAGAGTTCTCTAGAAACATTATCTGGTGGTCCAGCAGAAACTGTACCAGCTGTGTCTAAAGAAAATACCAAAAGGCCTCCATCAGACAGACAGTTTGAAAGAAATACAGATTCCATTCTCTGTGAGGAATAATCGGTAGTCAGGTTTAAGAGAAATGCTTCTGTGGTTAGTTTTAAAGACTGAGGTGATGAGAGAGCCTCAGAGTCCCCAGATTACCATAGAAGATCCCAGTCTTCCTGAAATGACACTGATTTTAAGCTGCCAGGGTAGGGAGGGGTTTTCTGGGAAAGGACAGAACTCTGACACCAGTGCCCCCCCTCCTTGGCTTCTGTCCTTGCCCACCCTCTGTTCAAGTTAGGAATCTAATCAATTCCTTAGTTGGCCCTTTGTCAAATTCCCCTGGTGGTGTCCTTCCCAGATAACTTCTGTTCTCCACTTGACATTCTTTGTCTATGTTTTGCTTGTTTGTTTGTTTTTATCTGGGTTGGCATTCTTTTTCAAGGGCAGTCAGGTTACTTTAAAAAAAAAGTGAAAACAAAAACAAACTTCTCATTTCACCAACTAAATTATGTCATTAAAAAACAGTAAAAGAGCTCACTTCCACGAAATTCTTTTCCACTGGTATTCTATCCGTTAATTACTATCCTCAAAGAATGGAAAATAAATGCACTTAAAATTCTGAGTTTATATACATTTAAGTGATTTGACTTGCCTTTTGGCTTTGGAGCACGCTGGAATTGTACAGGAAGTTAGGGAATTTCTTTGACGTAGTACTGTCATTCACAGTATCTGTTCTTACTGCCCAAAAGGTAGACATGGAAGGAATCAAAGTTTGATTTGAATCTGCACTTACTCTAGAACTTTTCTGGATCATAAATTTCTTTTAATTCCCTAGCTTCTTGTTTCATGGTGATGATCTTCTCCCTTCTAAACATCAAGGGTATGCAAATTCATTAGATAGGAACTCTGGGAAGAGGGCTCTGCATCATCTCATGTAGCCATGGTTAGGCAGCTGAGGAAAAAGAGGAAGGGCAGGTTGATTCTGTCTGTTTCAAAGTGACCATTGGCTGAGACACAAAGATGACATGGAAGTTATGCAGGATCCCCCAGAGAGCCAGTGGCACAGCCAAAGATGGATGCCAGGTCACCAAGCTGGGTTAGCTGCCTGAAAACATCTGCTTCACTACTAATCAAGAAGTGAAACTTCCGGATTTAAGGATCAGAACTTTATGCTTCCAATATCTACCTACAAGCTCCTCCTGAGCAGAAGCACAATGCTCCCCAGAAAGGGGTAACTCCTTCAGTTGTTATAAACCAATGCCACCTCAGAGGGAATGTTAATAATTAAGGATAAGATCCTATGAACAGAATGTGGAAACACATAAAGTGGGAAAAAGCAGATGGGTAAAAGGGCGGTGGGACATCTGGGTCGGGGCAGGTGGTAGAGGGTGCAGAGATGAACTTAAACTTCTCTCAAAGACCACATGGTATATGGTATGTCTCACCATGTTCCTCTTCTCTTCTTTTATACCCCCAACACCCTGTCCCAGCACTTACCAGCATTTGGCCCAACATGGTTCTCCATCTCTTGCCCTTTTTCCTAGGTAGCAGGTATCAAAGGGATATTCTTGGCAAACAAGAAGGTGGAAGACCAGGTGAAGACATACATCACTTACAACAAGGGCAGAGACTGGCGCCTACTTCAAGCCCCAGATGTGGACCTGCATGGAAGTCCAGTACACTGCCTGCTGGTCAGTCGCCCAGTCTCACATGAAGTCCACAGGGCAAGCTGGTCACCTGGGGATGTCCCATCAGGGGCTTTTTTCTATCAGGCGGTCTTAGGAACTTAGCTGGTACTGGGCAGGGATTTCCCACAAGTCCCAGGGCGATGATCTATGGCCTCAGACTGCCAAACCACTTGGATGGAAAGTTCAATGGAAACTCACAGGCTTGTACTTAGAATACACTATGTTCTCTAATTCTTAGTACAATAAAGACATGTTTAAGAAATAGTGCCTGAGTTCCAGGGTTCTAGACAGAGCTCAGGAGTAGAAAACACACCTGCTAACTGATACTGATATGAAATAATTTGATGAGTGTGTGACAGATGTCAAGGTAAGCAGAAGTTGCTTTGCAAGCCCAGGAGAGATCAGGCTGGGGTGTCCCTGTGGGACAGTGGTTAATCCGTCAGCATTCTCAGGGTGTCCAGTATGTGGAATATTGGGGTAGGCACTCTGGAGGACATAATAAATAAGTAATTTCCTCTGCCCTCAGGTGTGGCAGCTCTAAGGTGGGGAGGGAAGACAAATCATTAACAGTGAAATTCGTGACCCTCAGTGCTTACAGCGGACCTATGTGAGAAACTCTTCCAAGGTCCCAGAAATGGTTACATTTCTCCTGAGCAAAAAAGTTGCCTTTTGCCATCGCTAAAAAGCTTTATTACCAACTTACCATACTGTAGACATTATGTTAAAAACCAGGAATATGGGGACAGATAGGGCCTTTCCTTTCCTTTCCTTTTTTTTTCCCCCTGTAGATTTTAATCTAACCCCCTCTTTTCTGCTGGTGTTCAGGAAGATCAGAGACAAATGCACCTCCAGGAGCTGGTCACAGTGTGGATTTCCTTTTTTCCTAGACCTTACCCATGGCTTCATCTTATTTTCTTAGCCTTATTTTCTCCTTTCCCCAATATCATCATTCTCTTGTATTTATTTATTATATAGGATACATCTCTATAAATCCCTCATCCTTTTTAAGAACACCCAAATAAGGATAAATAAGAAAATATATTTCTATTAGTTTTAAACAATGTCTTCAAACATTCTAGGTAAAATTCAAGTAACATTATAAACAGGAATCAGATAATAAAGGAGAAAGAGAAGCAATCTGGTTGAAGAATAGTATGGGGGCCTGGAGACTGTTCACTTAGCTTCCCCTCCGCATCCCTCCCAGTGGCCGCCTATAGCTCTAAAGAGCTGGATGTCATGGTCAAGATCAGAAACAAGGGAAGGTCAGGATCATTCTGTGGGAAGGAATGGTCAGGGAGGCTTCATGAGGCTGACTATGGACTGGACCTTGATGGATGGGGCGGAGATGAGGAAGGGAGGCCTACA
The DNA here is from genome assembly GCF_009829155.1 of Mustela erminea. Classification (NCBI taxonomy): domain Eukaryota; kingdom Metazoa; phylum Chordata; class Mammalia; order Carnivora; family Mustelidae; genus Mustela; species Mustela erminea. Next base: position 68,434,546 of record NC_045627.1, read on the forward strand.
GTTGGGATGGAGGCAGCTTCTGACATGAGCATACCCGCTGCCTCAGGCAGAAATGTCTCCTACCCAAATTTTAGTGGGCGGCTCTTTCTGGAAGCCTCATCTCTGGTGGGGCAGGATTGTGGGTCAGAAGTTTGCTGGAATGAAGCTGTTTTCTTCTCCGTTTCAGCCCTTCTGCTCCTTACACCTGCACTTGCAGATCTCTGAAAATCCATACTCCTCAGGAAGAATCTCTAGCAAGGAGACAGCCCCGGGACTCGTGGTGGCTACAGGTAAGAAAGACATTCCCTGTGCTTCTTCCTCCCTGATGCCTTCTGGAATACATTTATCACTTCTTTGGACTCATTTGAGCATTTTGGTGACAGTGATGAGCACTCTCCCCAGGAAATAAGCAGGGTCATGGCACCCCAGGGCCAGTCTTGTGACCCAGGAAAAGAGCTCAAGACACTTATAACTTCTAGGTTACCCGCTTTGCACACAGTCACAGAGCTGTCCCCTGTGCTTATTTAGCAAGAAGCGAAAGGTTTTCTCAAACTAAACTGACTGATCAGAAAGCTTGTTTGTCATGGGGAATTCTCACTTTAAGACACCTTTGGTATATGAACTTGCCAGCTCACCAAATATAAGTTGGGGTCGTTTTCTCTTTAGACAGAGGATTCTTTGCAAAGGCTTTCACCCCAGAGCTGTTTTTAATCAGGAGGTCTCTGGTGCATGTAAAGGTTTGTTTACACATGATTAACCACTTGGCTGAGAGCCTGGGGGAAAGGGCAGAAGAAACCTAAGGTTGCATTGTTGGAACCACTGTCCACTGAACATCAATCAGAAATGAAGATGAAGCAACTCTGAAATGAAAATGAAGGTGCCCGGGGAATGTGCTCTGATTAGCCTGCGTCTGATTTCTAGGCACCTTTCAGGAATACGTTGGTGGCATAAAGCAAGGCGGGCTTCTCATCTCCGAAGTCAGAGCTCTGGTGTTAGGCTTTTCTCTAATGAAAGCAGATAAATTCACATTGACTCCCTGAGATGGTACATTCTGTCTTGTCTCGTTAACCTGAAATTCTGGCTCCTAGAGTCACCACTCTCTTAGACACGACTTCCTTCCCTGTGCCGCCAGTGGCAGGAACTTTGAAATGCCACTGGGGACTCACCATGTGGATGAGATTTGCAGTGAGCATTCTAGGTCCTTCTGTCAACCCCGTAGGAATTGAATCCCCATATTGAACACCACTGGCTTCAGGATAGGCTTCAGCCCTGGTTAGTGAGAGATGAGGGCAGGTTCTGTTGCTATTCTGGCTTGGGGAGTGATCCCCACACTTCTTAATTGGTTCGGACCTCCCAACTTGTGGGTTGGACACCCTGGCTTGGAGTAGAAGCAACATAGAAAACAGTAATCAAAAAAAAAAAAAAAGAAAAGAAAAAAAGAAAGAAAAAGAGTAATCAATAATGAAAGTTAATATTATTTACTATTTAGTATGCCAACTGTATAGCCAGGCATTGTCCTGTGTGACTTAACCACTCTGAACTTCAGTATTTTCAGTGGCAAAGTGTGGTTGACAGTACTGACATAACAGAATTGAAGGGTTAAATGAAGAACTGCATTTAGGGTACTCGGACAGTGCCTGGGACGTGTCGAATGCTCAGTACACATTAGCTCTTATCATCAGTAATATTACAGAAATTTAACCCTGGTCGTCTCGTAAAAATCAAAGATAGGAGAGTCCACAAGATCCGGAAGAGTGCTCAGAGCATAGTGAGGTGGGATTAGCTGTAGATTTACCTGAGACTATCATGTGCCCTTAAATTAGTCAAATATTACGTCTTTATAAATGAACAAACATGGATACGTTAAATAAACATTTGTTTTTGAAAGTTTTTGTCCATGGACACCCGACCCTTGAACAATGTGGGAGTTCAGGGTGCCAACCCTCCTGTAGTCAAAAACCCACATATAATATTTGAGTCCCTGAAACTTTACTAATAACCTGCTGTTGACCAGAAGCCTTACCAATAATATAAAGAGTCAATTAACACATATTTTATATGTTATATGTATTATATACTATATTCTTACAATAAAGTAGACTAGAGGAAAGAAAGTGTTATTAAGAAAATCATGAGAAAGAGAAAATCCATTTACAGCACTATACTGTATTTACTGAAAAAGAAAATCACAAGTGGACCCACAGAGTTCAAATTCATGTTGTTCAAGGGTCAACTGTATATCAGAATTTACCAATGCCTTTTACTCTGCGCTTTGTAACTCTCATAACTTTGTGTGGCTCCTTGCCATAAAAATGTCGTGGGGGCGTTGGGAGGGGTTTAACACAGCTGAAGCGATCCCGATGAAAAGCCAGCCCTAGATCGCTGGCACATGCCTCCTCATGCCTGGCTTCTCCTTACCCTGCTCACCAGCTCTCCCTGAGAGGTGGTTCGCTCGTAGGAAAATAATTATGAAGTCAAGCAAGGATGTCTTCAGTGGCCGGCATGGAGCCTGTCTCTCCAGGGCCCTCTCAAACATCCGGTCATTTCACCTGCTTCTGGGCGTCCGTGACCCTGGGCTCCCTCCCTTCTGCTCGCGCCTCCAGCTGCTCACCGACCACCTCTTCCCCTTCACTCTGAGGTGTGGTCTCAGGGGAGCTGCGCGGAGGCCAGGATTCATCTCTAACTCCTGTTGAGGCCGTCTCAGAAGGCAGATGGAATTCTGGTCCGGAGAGTCGGACCGTTGCTTTTAGCCAACAGGTGCACGAGGGTTCTAAATATTCTTACCACTGTGCTTTGAAGCTAGGCATTTTCACAGTGCCTTACAGTGTGCGGAGCTTTCACTGTGCCTCAACTACACAATAGCTCTACGACGCCGAGAAGGTGATGACTCTTCTCAGTCTACAGATGAGGAACTGGGGGATGAAGAGGAAGTGGTGTTGGGCCCACACCAGTCCTCACTCGGACTCCAGTTCTCTTCTGTCCCGCCAGCCCTGGTCCTGAGTCCCTTCATGTGCCTGCCCCATGCTACCCCTGGCTCCCTACCGGGCTTCCCAGAAACTGAAGCTCCTCGGAGGCACATTCCTCCCTCCAGGGCATTGTGCACTGTCTGCTTCCTCTTTCCCCAAGCCCTTAATCCCCTGAATGGGTGTCTGGGCTGGTGAGAAAAACATCTCTTACTCTAGAGGACTCCAGAATTCTCTCCCTCTCTTTATGCTTTTATTTTTGCCCCCAACCCATGTCTTTAACTAAGGAGCAGAGAAGGATAGCCCTGAGAGGAAATGGGAGATTTTACAAGTTGTTTAAAGTTGCCAAAAAGGATAGTGGAACCTCCAGGATTTACCAGCTAAGCCACTGGTGAGAGAAGCTCTGTGTTCCTCCCTGTGTGTCTCCTTCCTCTCTCTCATTGTACCACGTAAGTGGGGAACAGCTACCTCTTCTTCCAACCTGACCAGAGACTGCTTCGGGGAGCCTCCTGGTTTCGAATTTTCCTTCTCTGACACCAGAAACCAAATTATTCCTATCCAAGATTCCCCATGGGGCCACTTAAGGACTGCCCACGTTCTAAGAGCCAAGTGTCCTGCATACATCTTTTCTGTTCCTCCCTCTGGGAATGAAGGTTCTGGTTTCTGTGGTCAGCAGCATTTCTTTCAGGGCTCCTTTCAACTGACAGAAGATATGTCCAAAAACAGACTTCACTGGGAGCCTTAGATTCTCATTACCACAAAACCTCCAAAATCAGTCTGGTGAAACTTTGAAAGGGGCTTAGGGAGTTGACCGAAACAGCTTCTGCAGAGGCTACAGGGTAATGAGACAGGCCCTAAGAAGCCATGATGAGGACAGCAGATTCCAGCTCAAGAGTGACTCTGCCCCTGCCTCCGTCTCTCGCTCTCTACCGTGTTGGTAGACATTACTGATTGATCACCATGCTCTGTTCTTTGGAAACCAAATCTGGCTTCAGAATCCTTCTTAACAGGCAGCCATCACCAAACGATGGGAGTTGACATTTTCTGCCCCATCCCTCTTTTCTTTCTTCATCTGTGCCTTCCAGAAACTGTTCTGGAGAGTTGAATTCCAGATTCCAGACAGATCTCCACAGAGCTGCTCTCTGTGCCTCTCCCGGCTCCTCTCGTACCTACTGCCTGAGCTGTGAGCCCCGGGGTTATTTTTGGAAGCCTGAGTGTCAAAACAAGTTGGCTAGCTGTGTGCGCCCTGGTGCTGATGGGAGCTTGACAAGCTGTAGCCTGGCTTTAATTTCTCATTTTGAAGCATTAAATGTCAGGAGCTCAATTAACATTTTCATTATTGCATTTTTATTGTGCTCTTATTTAGGCTACAGATGTGTGGGAGCTAACATTCCCTTCCTGCTATTTTTAAAGAAAAAAAATATCAGCCAAAATGATAAATTCTTACATCTTTAGGGTACTTTCCTTGTTCTTGATACCTCCCCAAATGCTCATCAACATCGGAACATGATGTAATCATTTGTTGATTCATTCATCCATTCCACAATTATTTATTGAGCAAATGACTACTACATTTGGGGCACTGTTCTGGGCTCTGAGGTGGGGGAGTGCTCATGGGGTATCATTGGGCAATGTAGGTAGACTAGAAAATCTTGATCACTAACTTTTTTTAATGAACATAATCACAAGGTAATTTTGTGCAAGGGGAAGAAAAAGAATGGGAAAGATAGAATGAAGGGGTGATACGATGGAGGCATTTAGATTGGCACAAACCAGGTGCCACCTTCTCCTGTCATCCTTGATGGCCGTGATCTGCTGAATATTTTCATTTTATTCTGGGCAACCTGTAAACTTGCTTACATAGTCTATAATATTGGGTCATACAACTGCCTGGTACTCAAGGGACAAGTGGACATGTTTAAGTTCAATACAACTCACATGTATACGCATGGACCCACACACAGGCACACACACAGACACACACCAGTTTTCCTTAGGTTACAGTTATACATGAGGAGGAGGGTGACCTTAGGTCCACCTTCTCCGTGCATGTTTACTGTTCCACTTTTTGCCACCTTCAGGGAACACCTATCACAATCAATTTTAAGAGACTGTTGGTAAGAGCATGAATTGTTCAAGAGATCCAAGCTCATTGATATCGAGTCTTTGAGTCTTAACCATTTAAAAATGCATTCCTGTCCTATTATTTACTTTGGTTTCCATATTGTTTTTTTCTTCTTGCTGTGTTTTTGATATGGCACCAAAAAAGCACTACACACATCAACTTTATTTTCATTTATTTTAAAGAAATTCTTAACAATTAATTAATCATTGTTTTTAGTAGTTTCTACACCCAACGGGGAGCTCAAACCCATGACACCAAGATCAAGAGTCACATCTTTTCTGACTGCGCCAGCTCCACAGCCCCACATCAACCGTAAACATAACTTGGAAAACCTTAACTCTCTGCCACCTTCCCCCCAAGTCCCAAATCAGCGATTACAAACAATCTGCTTATGTTTCAGGCAACATTGGCCCGGAGCTCTCATATACTGATATTGGTGTGTTCATCTCTTCTGATGGGGGCAACACATGGAGACAGGTAACTGGGAGAACTGGGGCAGGGATGAGGCATTTAGGGCAAGTTCTGCCAACATCTCTTTTCCTGTAAATTCTCAGGCTCAGTATGACTGTGGTTGCAAAAAAACATGGAAGAAGCTGTTCAGTTTGGTCCATTTTTGCTGACAGATGGGCAGTGGGGTAAAATGAAAGCATTGGGCAAGGAACAGAAAGAGCTGGAATTTTTTAATTTTTTTCCATTCTTTCATTCAGTGTAAGTATGGGACAGCCATTGGATGCTAAGTACTCTGCTGGTCCTGGGGATACAACTGATGAAATGATGTGCTATGGATCTGGGTAGATGGGACCCTTTACCTTGCTGGATCTGTTTCTTTATTTACAAGATGAGTAAGTTGGAATATTAAAAACACAAAGCTGTGGAAGTCTCTGGTGGGTTAAGTATTATGTAGGCCCAACCTAAAGGAAGTATGAAACAGATTAACAGATACATATCTACATGAAAAATTAATTCAGTTTTACAAACATTTGTAGCACACTGTCCAATAGAACTTCCTTCAAGGATGGAAATCGTTCTGTGTCTGTGCCATCCCATGTGGCTATTGAACATTTGAAATGTGGCTAGTGTGACAGAGGAACTGAATTTTTTATTTTATTTTAATCAATTTAAATTTAAATAGTCTCACGTGGCCACTGTATTAAACAACACAGATTTATACAATGTCAGGTAGGTGTCAAGTACAAACCTGAGGAGGCAATTGAATACTTTGGAGTCCCTTTCTTTAAGGAGTACAAAATTAAGTAGAGAAAACAGCTTCATAAATAACTAACTATAGTTTAGAATGATTTTTTTTTTTTAAGAGAGAGAATGCCCATGAGCAGGGGGGATAGGCAGTGACAGAGGGAGAGAATCTTAAGAATTTTAAGAGAGTCTTATGTGGGGCTTGATCTCATGACCCTGAGATCATGACCTGAGACCGAATCAAGAGCTGGATGCTTAACTGACTAAGCCACCCAGGTGCCCCTGATATTTTAGTGGCATTTTTAGCCTGCAGGGAAAAGGGAGGAATTGATTCTACTTGAGGAAACTGGGAAAGACTTCACAAGAAGAGTTGACTTTTCACTAAGTCTGAAAGGTGAGAAGGTTTTCAGCTGAGGAAGATGAAGGAGGAGCACTGAACATCTTGATGCAGGTGCGACCACCGTCTACTATCTAGTTGGACAAGTTCCACTTTTGGATCTCTTAGTGAAGCTGTCATCACCATCACCAGCATCACCAGCATCACCCCCATTGCTACCACTGTCACCACTACCACTATCAGAAGAAAAATCTACCAAGCCCACCAGATGCAACCAGCTATTTTAAGTACTATAAGGCATACAACAAAAAATAGTTAAGGTTCCTACCCACGGGCCATAATTAGGTAGATGAGGAGCAGACACATCATTCAGAACATATCTTCAGAATATAAGATAATCTCTTAAGTGTCAAATGAGGATGGAAACTGGAACATCAACTCTTCTGGTACGGAAACTCCCAACAACAAACCATTGTCTCTCCAACTCAAGAAATAGCTCACCTGGCCGAGTGGCCACTGCAACATTCCTTCCTTATGTTGCCACTACTTTGGTTTTCTTTTTCTTTTTCCTGTTAGCTAGGGATTCCAGTTTCCACCCCAGTTTTGCACAGGGCAATTGTTAGCAGTGGCCAGAGTGATCGAGAGGAAAGTGAAAAGTGAATGGTGTCCCTGTCTTCCCCATGCTGAGACTCTGAGACTCCTCATCCACAGACTTCAGTCCAGCATCTCCATTATGTGTCTTATCACAGAGCCCACATTTGAGCTTTGGAGAGAAAATGCTGGCTTTATAGGTTCAGAGTCCCTGTTTCTATTTGATATACAAATGAATCACCCTGAGGTCCTTTTTGCATTAAGACTACCATTAATGTGGACATTTTTATTTCCTTGAAAGGCAAATGTGAGAAAGGAAACCAGTTGAGAGGTTAGGCCTGAGAATCCATTTACTTTTTCTCTGTGGTGTTCCTGGGGGCATATGTACAGGGGACCCCATTCCTCCTAATCTCTCTCTTTTAAATAGACTTCCTTACCTTTTCTACTATGGTTCACTTAACCCACCATCCCAACCTCTCCATCCAGTCTATAGGAAACACCCGTAGTGGTTAAGAGCCAGAGGAATTGTCCAATTCCAGTTTCCTCTAGAAATCTAAAGAAGGGTTGGTTTTCTGCTGCAGAAATGTTTTTTCCTGTTTCAGGTTGGAGATATGATAGTTGTATATAACAGAAGCATCGATACATGTGGGATTACATTTGGAGTTCTCATTGCTCAGAGCCTAGCATCATAGTAGGTGCTTAGGAAATGCCTCTGGGTAGATGGATGGATGGATCTCTGAATGTGTGAATGAATGAGTGGATGGATGAATAAGTAAAGGACAAAGAGATGAATCAAGAGTGAGTAACTCTAGGTCTCTTGAAGCACTGTGTTGCAATGTACCTTCAGAGTAAAGATCCTCAAGGGTCAAACTTAGGCCTTCATCCACCTTGCATGGAAACCTAGGAGGTGGTGGCTCAGTGTAAGAAATTGGTCATAATGTATACATTAGTGTCTACAGAAATTATCTTTACATTCCTAGACAGTTTATGAACAACACTGTAAGACACAGACCAATTATAAATTAGCAAAAATCTGCTTAGATGCAAAAGAAGAAAGAGCTGAGTAGTAACTTACTTGGATGCAAAGATGGGGAAACATTTTTGAAGTCATATTTTCTTTTGTGTTATCTAACTGCACATCTTGTTATCTCAACTCTTTGTAGCATACTGGTTCATAGTACTAGTGGAGGGAGCCCTGGAAATGCCATTTGAGTGGACTTAGGAGAATTATTTGTTCTCTCCAAAGCCCATGTCTTCATCTATTAAGTGGGGATGATAGTACTTGCCAAACTACCTGATAGGGTTGTTGAAAAGCTCAGAACCTAGATGAAACAATGTGAAAGATTTTGTAAACTGTCAAGCACTATGCAAATGTAAGGTGTTGCTATGATTGTTGTTGTTGTTGTTGTTGTTCCAGATCTTTGATGAAGAGTACAATGTCTGGTTCCTAGACTGGGGTGGCGCCCTCGTGGCCATGAAACACACACCTCTACCAGTCAGACATTTGTGGTAAGGACAGCTCCCTACCCTATTAATGAGCAATTTTTTAGTGGAAAGTGTTGGAATAAGTTTTTCTGCATGACTTTGTACCCATTTACCGATTTCCTCTTTCATTTATTCATCCATCCTTCCATTTAATATATCTCCCATCATCTAACTCTTAGGTAGCAGTGATAGGCCTGCAGATAACTTAGATGGGAAGTGTAACGATTAGAGCGAGGTAGTAGGAATGGGGACTCATATAAGCAGAAAAGACCAGGAATAGCCTGTGAGTTCAAACAGCTGAAATTAGGAATCCAAAATACAGGAAATGAAAATTGCTGCAAGAAGAATGTTAGGTTCATATATATATGAACCTGTTATATAGCAGACACAAAATTCAGTTCTAGGTAAGTTGTGTTTGCAATGTCTGTGAATGTTCAAGCAGAGATGATAGTTTCTCAGGTATATTCATCTGAATGTCAGTACAGAGGTCTGGGCTGACACTCCAGATTTGGAGTCATTAGTCATTAGATGGTAGGTAAAGCCATGGCAGTGGGTTCAATGCCTCAGAAGAGTGGGTACAACAAGGAGAAACCAGTGGGACATAGTTGAGTGTCAGCACAGAGGACAGAAAATAAATTATGGAACAGACCAAGAAGAAGTAGACAAAACAATAAAAACACAGGAGAAATATTTTCATGGTTGCTGAAGAAAAGGATGATCAATTCTATAATCAGACCAAATTAGTTATGGAATGAAAAACAATATAGGATTAAGCAATATAGAGGAGTAAAGGAGGTCATTAGTGATCTGTGTCAGAGTAGATTCAAAAGAGAAGTGGGATTGAAAGGTAGATTACAATAGATTTATGAATGATGAATGAATGAATGATAAGCAATGGAGTGAAGTGGGAACACTGTAGATAATTTTCAATAAAATTGATTATGGAATGAGGTTGAGTGTGTATGTGTAAGACCCTCCAGTGAGGACAAAGATCTGTGAAAATATATTTTGATGGTGATGGTGAGAAATATCTGTGAGAATATGTGATGATGATGATGATGATGATGATGATGTTGATGATGGTGATGATGTTGATGATGATGATGATGATTCTGTTGTTGGTTTTTTTTTTTTTTTTTTGGCTTTTGGCAGGGAATGAATGAGTACAATATGTGTTTATATGCCGAAGGGGAAGAATTTCAGGCTTCCAATGCAGCAAAGTAAATATTTGAGAGTGAATATTTGACAGTAAGGGTATGCCAGCTAGAGTGCTGTTGTTGGGATGAGCCATGAGCTGGAGGATGGACTCTGGCTTAACTCCCAGATCCTTGATTTTGGGAGACTAACACTTTTAAAGTCAGAGGTTTACTGGGAAACATCAGACTGTAATCAGGAAAAGCCATAGGACTTCTAGGTGCCAAATTCAAGCTTCAGTCACCTTGGCAAGGACTCAGGAGGGTTTCTCTCAGTTATTAAGTTAAACCATATCATCTTGCCATTTTTTTGGTCAAAAATGGTTAAATACATCAGTTTCTTAGAGCTCAAGCTAACATAAATCCCTGTGGTTTTTATCTATCACTCTGTCTTCAGAGAGATAATGAGGTTAGGGGCTCCAGTGGCGCAATCGGTTAGCGCTCCGTACTTATACGAGATAATGAGGTTAAAGTTTTTTAAAAAGTACATGGAGTCACTGGAAGGAAAAGTGCTCTATCAACTCAAGAATAAGCATATACAAGTTCTCACTGTTATTCTTTACCATCCTTTTACTACTGATTATATACTTTTTGGGTAGAATCAGAAGTGTGTAATTACTTAATACTAATGATAATCAGGAGTTTTTGAGGAATTATATTCCAGGCACCATTCTAAACCCTTTACATGAATTATCTCAGTTAGTTCTTTAACAATCCAACAACCTTACGTGTGTGGATACTCTTTTTAATCACATATTTATAATGGCATTGAAATGCAGACATAATAAATTCTTGGCTCAAGGATACACAGCTAGTACCTGGCGGCACTAAGTTGGATCTCTGTTACAGATGTTCTTTTGTTTTAAATGAATTTTCCAGATACTTTAATGAGTACTCAGAGGCTTATCACATGGCCCCAGCTCTCTGGGAGGTCATAGTTAAGATAAGGAGCTTAAGTAGTCCACATATCACCAGAAATCCAAACAATGCCTGCTAAAGGATGCTGGCCATATGTATTGCTGGGATCTTAGCAGAGGATGGAGTCCTGCCTAGTGTATAAGGGGGTCTTCAGGTAGCTGCTGACATGAGAGTTAGTTCTTGAAAAAGGCTGCCAGGAGTCAGAGGGCTGATGAAAGGCAAGCCAAGGGAAGAGAAACTGTGACCAAAACCTGTGATTCAGGAAAAGTAGGAAGTGTTCAGAAAATATAGTTGATTGGAATCAAAGGTGGGAGTAAATTAGGGTGCATAGGACTCAGAAGAACTTAAATGCCAGGTTGAGCCTGTAGGTAATTCCTTCTTCTGCAAAGACCTGCCTCCTTGTGGAGGGAAGAGCTTCTCTATTGAGGACTGAATAGCACTTGTACTCTCAGACAGGATAACTTGACTCTTAAAACAAGTTCAGTTGTTTGTTTTTTAACCAAGAAAGGCAACATTTTTTAGCCCTTATCATGACATTCTAAGAACTTCCATTGATGTCTCAATAAGAAAATTGGTAGATGACCTGAGGACAGATATAGCTGAGCAGAATTCTTCCAGTTATGTCTCAAGAGAAGGGTGTGGCAACCTCATCTCACACTTGACCATCACCCTCCTGCTCTTTCTCCCTCATTATGGTAGGAAACTGGTACTTACTTAGTGATTGATTTCTAGAGTCTTTTGCACAAAAGTTTCCTTGTTCTAAGGAAAAGAGGAATTTGGTGGTGTTATTTCCTTCTGGGGAGAGGAAAAGCAAGTATATCTGGCATGGAACAGAGGGACTAGAGAGTTTTGGTTTTGGTTCATCTTCCATCCTTACACCTGACCATTCAGTCTGATCTGTAGTAGTTTCTCACCCAAGACCTGATCACTTCCAAAAGGAACATTTGTCTGGGAATTTCTGGAGGGTAACCATCCAAGCTGTGAGAATTGTTTAAATTTCTCTCAGGGATATCTAAGTAGGATAAAATTGTGCCTCTCTAAGTCAGGAATACAAAGCCTTGCTCCATGAAATCTTTTTTGTTGGTAGAAGATGTTGGTAAAGCTCAGAAAAAATAGCTACATTCCCATTCAACTTCCTCTTACGATAATGTTAACACCTCCCTCCCTGTGTTTGCCTACTCCAACTTACAAAGTATTAAACGTGATTTTTCACACTAAGCTTTTGAGATAGAATTTTCTCCATTTAATGGATGTCGACACTGCCATTTGTCATAAATGCTACAAATGTTCCCTTGAACTTAACCACCACCCATGATTTCTGCTTACTTGCCTACCTGTGAATGCCATTCTCTGAAATAATCTCTGCGATGGTTAAAGCCAGCTCTCGAAGCTGTGTGTTGGAACACAAATAACCCATTCAAAAATTCTCCTTTGCACTTCTCTTTCAAAGGCTAAGTAAGTGTTTTGGAAGGATTTGACCATACCATTATCACCAGTGTTCCTTATGAGATTCGGGACTGATTTTTGTCTCATGCATATAAATTGCAAGCTTGTGAAACTCAAGCAGTTTCTTCATCACCAGTGACTTCTAATTAAGTCACAACCTTCAATGTAAACAAATAGCTCATTTTAAGTGAGAGAAAAGTTATCAGTTCATTGTTATTTTCTGGGTAGGCCTCAAACTGACATTATATTTAACACAGATGTATATATATATATATATATTTGCATAGAAAAAAAACCCACACCAGCCTACCCACTCTTACACAAGGGTATAGTGGTTCTCGAATTTAAATAATAGCTACATTGCCTTTCAGAGAAAAGAGGAGTCATAATTGAAAAGCTGAGGAAATGTTAGCTAGACTAATAAGGCATGCTGTTTCCCATAAATTGAAATGATAGGTAGCTAGATACACATGAAGACAAAACAGCATACAAATGAGCCCATCTATTTGTGACCGTGTACATTTGGATGCATAGAGATTAGAGCCTAAGTGCTGTTTCAGGTAAGCCTCCATCCAGTGTTATCTTTAGACCATGAATGCATTAGGGTGAAATGAATAATGGAACCCTATGGAATGCAGTGCTCTAATGAAGACTCACAATAGACAGAGCTACTAATTGGCAGGTAGATGGGGGTCCTACCACTTACTTAGCCTTGACAAGCTGTCAGTGTCTCCTTTCAATAAGATGTTCTTGGAAACAGGAAATGAAATATCACCTGGCCCTTTGTGTTCCTTTGGTTTTCTATAACTGGTGGTGAGCATTGGTGTCTTGTCCAAAGGCACATTCTGTAAACAGTAGTCATAACCAATACATGCCTCTGAAAAGGGAAGTGCATGTGCTGTTGTGAAGAACTTCCAGGTCTCTAAAAAGAACTTCCAGGTCTCTGATCAAATAAGACCAAGTGATGCAACTAACCAAAGGGAGGAATACTGATTCACCGTGACCACTATAACTCTATTTCTGTGCTAGAGACTTCTGGGAGGACTTGGTTATTCTTGGAAGATTCTGTTCCTTTTAGTGGATTTGATGTCAATGTCATAAAGTCATAGATGCTGGAATAAGAAAGGGTCTTAGAGAGTGTGTAGTTTGGCTTCACACCTAGCGTAGCAGATACTTCCGTGACACCCAAAGGATCACCCTCCTTCACCACAATGGCGCAGGGCTGAACAACTCGCATATACCCAAGACAGAGTTCCCATCTCATATAATGGCTGTAGCTGTTAGAAAGATTGTTTTTATGCTGAGCAATAGTGAATCTACTTATAATTAATGTCCATTAGTATCTGTTCGGCTACCCAGAGCTATGCTGAGTAAGTCTGATCCAGCATTCCACATGATTTTTAGAGCTGGAAGGGACCTCAAGAGATCGCTTTGTCTAATCTTCTGAGTTTTGGAAAATGATCAGATATGCAACTCAAGATCAGTTTTATGCATTTATGCATTCATTCCTAACACACTGAGCATAAATTATCTATCCAGCATCAGCTTAAGGGCTGAGTTGTAAAAGTGAACAAGACAAAAAACTTGGAAGCTTAAATTCTTGTGCACAAATATTTGTTCTTTTTAGAACAGTTGTGAGAATGGAAATATTTTCTCCTTTATTTTATCTGTATTTTTCATTAATATCTTTATGCATCCAATGACTGATTTCTTTCACAGACATTTCCCCTTTTCAGTTGTTAAAAAATAGGTTTTTTTATATGTTTAACTACATTTTTCCTACTAAAGAGAATTAAAAGGCAATGGTAATTAATTCAGCTCTGTTCTTCCTTTCCCTAAGCTCTCTTCAATTCATATAAACCATTTCTAGAACAACCTGTTTTTTACCTTTAATCACATTGTTTGTCAGTTTTTCTACAATGATTGTAACTAAACATAGTATTTAGGATTTAGTAGAAGGATGATTTCTTCTATTATGCATGTTATCTATCTGTGAACACACTAGATTTACAGTGGCTTGATTACCTCTCACAATAGTGTCATTTTTAGAAAAATAACTTAATGATTGACAGTGACCCCAGTTGTTTTCAGCTTGAACTTACCATTAGTTCCTCATTTCTCTTCTCTGGATGTGGGGCTTTTTTTTCTTTCTAGTTAAACATTCTGCTTTAAGTTGGTCCTACCTTATGAGTAACTTCGAAATCTTTATTCCCAACTTTGATTACTTCCCAGAAATTTGGATCCCTCCATCTAAAGTTCTTCTTGACAGTGTGTCACAACATGCGAGTCCAAAAAACATCTAAACCTTGAAGTGGACCAATAAAAACAAGCAAAAAGCTTTGCTTCTCGGGTTCTTCCCATTTCTCCACCTCAACTGCTTAATCATGAAAATCTGTGTTGTCCATGATTTCTTACTTTTGCTCAAACAAACCAGTGTACATTTTATTACCAAATCCTATTGACTTCACTTATAAAAATATTCTTTCCATCTCTTTCTTTTTAGACTACTGTAACCTTTACCCAGACCCCTTTCTCACATGGTCTTTTACAATTGTTACTCTCCCCCAGTTCATCTCCTTGTATTCACTTTGAATCTTGAGAATCTATTCCCCATAAAGAAATGAAAATTGTGTTTTAAAGTTTAAATCAAAACATACCTCTTTCATTTCATCTGGAAATAAGGTCCCTCATATTCTGCCCAGCCTAATTTTCGGACTCCATTTCTTTCTCCTAATCTACTTTCCCACTGATCTACAGCCACTGACCGTCTTTCTGCCCTTCCCACACAGCAGCCTCCTTTCATCCTTTCCATCTTCCCTCTGGAATGGCTCTCACCTGGGTCTTTGCATAGATTGTTCCTTATTATCCTTCAGATCTCAGTTTATTTAGTTATTTATTAGAATATTTTATTTATTTGAGAGAGAGCATGTGAGTGAGAGAGCAGAAGTAGGGGAGCAGCAGAGGGAAAGGAGAAGCAGACTCCCTGCTGAGCAGGGAGCCTGATGTGGGACTCAGTTGAAGGATCCTGGGATCATGACCTGAGCCAAAGGCAGATGCTTAATTGACTGAGCTACCCAGGTACCCCTGATCTCAGTTTAAATGTCACCTCTTAAAAGACGACTCTCTTGAATTTTCAATACAAAGTAGTTACTCTCTATCACTATCACATCACTCTGTTTTAATTGTCTCATGATGTGTATTTATAGCTCATATTTTCTATTTCTCATATTTTTTAAATAAGTATTTTCTTCTTTTTTTTTGTTTTTTTTTTAAATTAATTAATTAATTTTCAGCATAACAGTATTCATTATTTTTTCACCACACCCAGTACTCTATGCAATCCGTGCCCTCTCTAATACCCACCCCCCCCACCCCTTCAAAACCCTCAGATTGTTTTTCAGAGTCCATAGTCTCTCATGATTCACCTCCCCTTCCAATTTCCCCCAACTCCCTTCTCCTCTCTAACTCCCCATGTCCTCCATGCTTTTTGTTATGCTCCACAAATAAGTGAAACCATATGATAATTGACTCTGTCTGCTTGACTTATTCCACTCAGCATAATCTCTTCGAGTCCCATCCATGTTGCTACAAAAGTTGGGTATTCATCCTTTCTGATGGAGGCATAATACTCCATCGTGTATATGGACCACATTTTCCTTATCCATTCGTCCATTGAAGGGCATCTTGGTTCTTTCCATAGTTTGGTGACCGTGGCCATTGCTGCTATAAACATTGGGGTACAGATGGCCCTTCTTTTCATTTTCTTCTTTTTTAAGATTTTGTTTATTTTTCAGAGAGAGAGAGCACAAAGCAGGGTGAGCGGCAAGCAGAGAGAGAATTAGACTCCCAGCTGAGCAAGGAGCCCGATGTGGGACTCAATCCCAGGCCCTTTAGGATCATGACCTGAGCCGAAGGCCGATGCTTAACCAACTGAGCCACCCAGCCTTCCCACAACTCATATTTTTTAATCCATTTGTCTGAATGTTATTTGTCTCCTCAAGTTAGAATATAAGTTCCACTTGAGCTAGAGCCTGCCCTTTCCTGTTCACCACTAGATCCTTTGAACAGAGGCCACTGCCAGACCAGGCACATAGGCATCAACAAATATTTGACAAAGGAAACTTATTTTATTTTGATATTATAGTCTTGTCTTGCCACTATTCAGAGATCCATTGGAACTTTACATCTGTCTCTCTGAGTAGTGGCAAACCAATTTCACCTTCACCTATGGACTTAATAAAGAATTCCCAATTCCTTTGTCTCTGCCCTCAAGGGGCTACTACACTGAAATGGGGGAAAGAAGGTGCATCCCTTGGGGATACCATTCACTGTAGTTACTTCAGAGCATTAAAGAAAACTTCTAGCAATCAGAGAAGACTAGCTCTCACAAATGGCAGGTCGTGCAGACCCAAATTTCTGATACCTAAGAGATTAAATTTTCTCATGTCATATTTTGTGGAGTTTGTTTAGAGAGTTTTATTTGTTTTGTTTTTAATAATTACCTCAACTCAAATATTCAAGAGTTAGAAATTACTGATCTCATAAAATCACCTGATTTTATGAAGCACAGTCCTGAGCTTCCAAGTTGTTGGTTGACCGTAAGTGAAAACCATGGGATCCATTCTCGCCCTGGCTCTGTAGGGCTGTCCCCTTGCTTATGCCTTTAAGCATGGGTTATAACAGACATTGGACTTCAGTTACTGTGTATGCTAGCTTTCCCACCTGGATTTTGGCATTTCTTAGTTTTTCTTCTCATCTCATTCTTCTATCTAACCCATGCTGCTTCTCCTTCCATATGAGTTCATTTCATACAACAGACCTTATCTTCCACTTTTTCTTTCTAACTTGGCCTTGGCTTTTCCTTGGCACCTCCATCTCAGAGCTAGAAGGCTGTGATGGTCGCTCCTTGTCTACTCTGTGGTATTTTGTCTTTTCATTGTACAAAGTAACAATGACTATCTTCTGCCTCATTCTCAATGGCAGTGGCATGAAGGCTTCTCCTGCCCTGGGATGCTCCTAGTACCCACTGCTCTTTACTCTCAGAAGAAAGGACAGAGGCCTTCAACTCACTTTGGCTTCTTCCTATCAATACAGTAACTAGTTTATCCCAAGTGACCCACACAGAAAACTAAACAAATGATTTCTTGTCTCCTAGGCTTCTCTCGTAGTTAACTATTCAGTGGCCACAGCATACTAAAAAAAAAAAAAACAAAAAAAAAACTGTAATTATTTTAGGAACTAAGCACGTCCATGGCAAGAAAGGTAAAGTCCATTCCCAGTCATGCTTTTGTTTTCCCTTTTACTATAAGAAACTCATTTTTAAGAAAAACCATTCAGATCTGCCCAACATTCTCTGCGTCAGCTTGATGGTCATGTAAGCTTCAGCCTATAAAGAAAAAAGTCTGAAATGACCAAATTCTTTAAGAAGTTAAGACAGTATTGTTAACTGTCATCATGTTGTACATTAGATACCTGGAATTCGTTCCTCTTGCATAACAGTAACTTTGAACCCTTTGACCAACGTGTCTTCATTTCTCCCTCCTGCCCCTACCCTGCCACCCCTGTTTGATCAAACCAGTTTGATTGTGGTGATCTTTTCACAATATATACATATATCAAAATATTAAGTTGTACACTGTAAATGCATACAATTTTTTCATGTCAAAAGTAAGTCAATAAAATTACTTTAAAAAAGTTAAGACAGACACTGATAATTTGTGAACTCATAAAACCTTAGTGTCCGACTGTCTGCTTTCTTTTTTTGGTGAATATAGACTTAGGTGTGCCACAAATTTAAAAAAAAAAACCATATTGAGAAAGTATAAGATAGAAAGCGAAAGCATGCTTCAAAAAAAATGGATGGATTGGAAGGGTGTGGTAAATCATTCTTTTGTTTATTTATTCATTTAACATTTATATAGTGCCAAGGAGGTTCCCATTTTTCTACTAGGTACTAGGAATGCAAAAATAAATAGTATGACCTTTGACCTCAACTCAAAGTTTACTGGAAAAATCAGACCTTTATTTATTAAATATCAGGTAAGAAACATTATAATAAAGATGTATGGGTGGTTTTAAGGAGTCATTCGAAAAAGCAGACATATATGACCAGTGAACTCCCAAGATTATACTTTCGAATGGGTGGATTTAAAGTCCATTAAGAAGTCATCATTCAGCATTATTAAGGGGAGAAGCCTCAGAGTTCCTACAGTTGAACTCAGAGAATCCTGAGTTATGGAGTCAGGGAAGAATGAAGATTTAATTTAGCCAAGAAGGATCGCAGCGACTGAAGCAAGTAAAGCTGCCTTGGGGAAGGAGGAGGGTCAGGTACTCGATAATATCAACAAAGGGAAAAAAGCCCGCACTCAAAATTGCCCCAGTCTCCTCCACTGGTAACACTTCCCTTTAAAGAGTTTCAGGTGTTACAACCACAAAGGGCTGGACCTTTTCTTGCCATTGGACAAAAGTTAGCACAGCATTGCCTGGTTCATCTTAGACACTCAGCACTCATCTCTAAAAGCTCCTGAAAGTAGCACTGGGGAGGGAAAATGATCCTAGCCTTCATTCTGAACAAATAGGAAATTTTTTTTTTTTTTTTTTTTTTTTAGTTTGATCTGAAAGACACACACCTCCCCTCCCTTAGGGTACACCCTGCACTACTCAATTTATCTGTGTCAGAAACTCCAAGGACTGAATTGATTGTGCTGTAAATTGAACCTCGGGTTCTATTCTGAGTACTTGAAACGTGACACTATCCACTCAGCCCTCATGTTTGGGCTGGTTTTTGTTGTTTTTGATTCTAATATGTTGAAATATTTCTGCATCTTTGGTGCTGTCTAAGACTGGGCCAGGAAATGTAGTTTTGATCAACTCTCATAATAATGTGGGGAGATGTTAAAGGTGAGTATCTATTGATAATTTAGACTGCCAGAAAGTGAGAAGCAGAGGAGACTTTAATAACCTGAAAAATGGTTGCAAAGGAGTGTGGTTTGATTTTCAGCTGTCTCTTCCCTGTATTTGTTTCTAACCCAGGGTGAGTTTTGACGAGGGCCACTCCTGGGACAAGTATGGCTTCACTTCGGTTCCTCTCTTTGTTGACGGGGCTCTGGTGGAGGCGGGAGTGGAGACCCAAATCATGACGTGAGTACTTATTCTGCTGTGCTGATAGGAGCCTGAGACATGGGTTCTTTCTCCGCTGAGGCCACAGGTTTTCCTGGGGAACCCCAAAACATTCCAGTCTGGTCCCTGGTTTCCTCATCTGTAAAGTGGAAATATATGTTCTTATACCCACCAACTCAGAAAGCTACCGACAACATCTAAAAAGCTAGGCTCTTAAGTGACCAGTTGCTTCTAACAGTATTTAGGATATTCTTTTTCTTTTTTTTTTTTAAGATTTTATTTATTTATTTGGCAGACAGAGATCACAAATAGGCAGAGAGGTAGGCAGAGAGAGAGAGAGAGGAAGAAGCAGGCTCCCTCCTAAGCAGAGAGACCAATGCGGGGCTCGATCCCAGGACCCTGGGATTCTGACCTGAGCCAAAGGCAGAGGCTTTAACCCACTGAGCCACCCAGGTGCCCCTTTAGGATATTCTAGCAAATTTACATGTATCCCAAATCCAAGCAAACAGAAAGCTTCAGTCTTTAGACATGTCCTGTTTCTTTCCAGAATGGTCCAGTAGGGATCAAGGGACAGGGACAGCTATAGCAAATAAAACAGCCAGCATACTGGAATAAGGGAATATTTTAAGGGAAATTCCTGGAGTCTGTGACACACATATACACACACACACACAGAGTTGTCATTCTGTATTTTTCTCTGTTCCTTTACACCGAGAATAGATGATCTTTAAGTTATAAAAATCCTCAGAGTGCTTTCTGAATATTAAAGAAAAATTTAATGATTTGGTACTAGTTTTTAAAAGTCTAACTCCATCTCCCTATGTCCTCCATGTTATTTGTTATGCTCCACAAATAAGTGAAACCATATGATAATTGACTCTATCTGCTTGACTTATTTCACTCAGCATAATCTCTTCCAGTCCCGTCCATGTTGCTACAAAAGTTGGGTATTCATCCTTTCTGATGGAGGCATAATACTCCATAGTGTATGTGGACCACATCTTCTTTATCCATTCGTCCACTGAAGGGCATCTTGGTTCTTTCCACAGAAAGAACCATTGCTGCTATAAACACTGGGGTACAGATGGCCCTTCTTTTCACTACATCTGAGGGTAAATACCCAGTAGTGGGGAGATGGAGAGGAAAAGGGAGTTGAGGGAAATTGGAAGGGGAGGTGAACCATGAGAGACTATGGACTCTGAGAAACAACCTGAGGGTCTTGAAGGGGCAGGGGGTGGGAGGTTGGGGGAACAAGGTGGTGGGTATTAGGGAAGACACATATTGCATGGAGCACTGGGTGTGGTGCAAAAACAATGAATACTGCTACACTGAAAAGAAATAATAAAAAAAAGAAATGTTATAAATGTTATAAAGTTGTTCAATTAAAAAGTTAAAAATAATCTTGAAAAAAAAATAAATGGTTTTATATCTGTAAAAAGAAGGAAAAGAAGTCTGTCTAACTCTAATTCCTAAAGAGCTAATCACCTATGTGTGTTTGTGTGCACATGGATAATGAGGGGAATATGGGGGGATGGTCATGGTAGCCCTCCACCAGCCAATACCACCATCACCTCCTGCACTTTGAAGTGACTAGAACATTGTACACCTTCATCTTCATTGAGCGGACTGAAGGGAGTCACTTGGCAAGATTAAGGAAACCTGCCATGTTGTGGGGTTGACACAGAGGCGCCCACAGAACACTTCTCTGCTGGTTTGAGGGAAGAGTGGTAGTCTTCTTCCCCTAGGGAATCCTGCTATTCTTTGGGAAGCTTTGCGTTCATGAATGTCTTTATAGTTTGAATCAGTCTTTTCCTGAATGAGACTTACGGGCTTGGAGGAGGAGGCCAATACAGGGCAAATGGCTAGTTTTGTACTTTCTTTTCCTGAGAGTATCAGTTTAAAAAAGTCTGTGACAACTGCAGCTGTGTGTCCAAGTGTCATAGTCTGGACCCCAAATTGACTTCTTTGCCATGTTCCACCTCTTTAGGTCCATTCTGACACCCAGAGTGTTGACTGGCCAGTCCTCTGGGCTTTCCAAGTAACAGAAAATACTCAGCTGTGTTGAAAACTGGTGCACAAATTGGGAAGAACAAAGGGACAAAAATCTCACCCCCCGTTTCGGGTACCCGAGCTCAGATTCTGTGCAATCCAGTAGCTATGACTTACCTGTCTGGTAGCTAGCCATGCTGGATCTTCATTTCTAAGATTGAATCAATCCTTCTGCTTCTTTTTAAAATGTTGAAATCCTAAAAATCTCCTTTTTAGCAAGCTTAGCAGAAGCCTGCAAGGATCTCATATCTATAGGACTTGTCTAGAGAAAAAGTCCAGGATTCCCAGTGCCCTCATTATTACAAAAAAGGTTTATAATAGAAAACCTGAATGGTTACACAGAATGCCTTTAAAACACTTAGGACAGGTGCAAGAAAGAGTGATTTTAAATTCTCTTCTTTAATTCTCTCTGAATTTTCTAAATTGCCAGGGAAATATTTTCTTTGAACTCCAAGGGTGGTGAACGTGTCTTTTACAGACTTAACACTCATTTTTGAGCATCTGCTATGTTTTAGGTGCTGGGTTGGGTCCCAGAGCTCTGTGGTTGAAAATGGAAAGATAGGATATCAAGCCCTAGGAAAAGCTGCTCTGATCCTCCCAAGGGGTATATTGCATTAGTAACTGATATCTGTAGATGTGCACCTGTGTTATGGGAAGACTTCTCTGGGCAGTTCTGTTGTAAAATGTGAGCAAGGATGTCCCATAGAATTTGCTGCTCAGGATGTAAGGCTGTTTTTTGAGTTTTGTCCAGTACTTTCTTCCCATTTTCTTAAAATACACCCTCTATAGAATTGTCTCACCAACTCATTTCTAGTTAAAGTTTCTGAACAAACAGACTCTTATTGTTAGGCTGAGAAATCACTTTATTAAGAGTTAACAATACTGTATGCAAGTGTAGCCATATAAGCATACACAGTATTTAAGATACAGCATATTATTACTGATGCTTAGAGCCTAAAGTTTCATCATTGGGCAGATACCCAGCAATAATGTGTAGCCTAAGTTCTGGATGTTTAAAGCAAGTATTGTAGTATAAATATTATTTCTAAAATAGAAGCGATTTGGTAAATATATAGATATACCTGTATCATAAGTATATATATGCAAGTGTATGTGTATACTGATGCACACACACACACACACATACATGTATGTATATACAGAGATAGGTAACAGAGATACAGTGAAAGAGAAAGCACAAGGATTTAGGGTCCTGGCAAGATCTTTGTAAGGTTATACTGTAAAAGAATAATAATAATAAACCTTAAAAAATTGTTACCTGTATGGTAGAGACTGTTCTAGAAGGACAAATCAGAAATTCCTGTCTTCGTAAAGTTTGTGTGCTTGTGCATTAAATAAATGTAAATACAAATGACTCTGTTATTTTACCTAGAATACTCTGCCAGGAGATTAAGATGTTTTCTTAAAAATTCTGGGATGCATATGAACTACTGGGAATACCACCATCTTTGTTCAGGAGGATCTCTGACAGGAGCTAACTTTGGCAAATTATTTCCTGTCCTTTGTTTGGTCACTAGCTATGAAAAAGAAAACCTTCCTCTTTTCTAGGACTTCCTGATACTGCCATCAAAGAGTTAAAGTATTGAATTCTAAATTCCATAAGGCAAAAGGTATACACATTCAAGAAGGTTGTATAGTTGGCCTGAATTTATTAAACCAGATGTGGCTGCTCATCACAGTCAAACCTGACATGGTCCTAGAATGCCCAGTACTTGGGTAGTGAAGAGATATATATGGTTCTAAAGTAAGGTATTCCTTGATTTTGTGTGAAAGACACATACTGGTCCCTCCTTTTTTTTTTTTTTAAGCTTTCTCCTCCTCCTGTAATAAGACTTATCCTGCATCTTCTTGGATGGAACCTCTTTAAACTCATTGCATGCTTCTCTTGGGCATTACTTTGAATAATATCCCATGTACACCAACCTCTACATGACCGGGCATTCCCTAGCAAGTCTAAGGGTACAGTTTAAATTCTGTGTTCATCTAATCTTAAATGGTAATAATTTTTTTCTCAGCTTCAGATGGAGTTTAGCTGGTCACATGGATACGAGGGAGATTGACCTCAGGGCCAAACCATTTACTGAAAAGACGAGATAACACTCCTATTTTCCTTTCCTCCCCACTACAACTGCACAAGAGCAGGAAAAGCTTCTGCCCCCTCTACCTTCTTCATCAAGATACTTTAAATGCTAGCAAGTAGAAAAGGTGCGAGGGTAGAGCATAACTGTCTTACATAGAATTTGGGACAGACAGGTACTTGTCTTCTCATGAAATTAAGATGAGTTTGGATGCAGTTGTCCAACCAAGTATAAGCAATTCAGGCTGCCTGTTTTCAACTTTTTATTAAATCCAAGTGTCTCCAGTATGAAAATGATCCAGATGTTGTCAGGGCTCTTCAGACAACCACAAGTATGAGCCCTGGAAAGACTGTCATGAGGCGATTTCTGTCTCTGCCTTAGATTTGAAAATGACTTTAAAACGAGGTGACCCAATAGGGCCAAGCAGAGCTTTTACCTCGTGGAATGACAATGACATGGATTGAAGTAGGAGTTCAAAAAACTTGCTATATCCCCTAAGCACTATGAGGGCAAGGGGCCCATTTGGGGACAAGTATGCTTACTCTTGGCCATTTAATCAAAAACTCGCTCATGATGTAGGCTATTTGACTCTGTATTTTTCTCCTCATGGCTAACCCTGACTCTCTGGCTCAGCTATGGTCAGGGAGGAAGAAAGGCTTGCTCATTCTCACTAAGGTTTGATTGGCTTATCTCGTTACCTTCATTTGGAGGATTTAAATATTTATCAGTTTAGAATAGTTCATTTTATATGTCCTCTTGACAGGGCTACAGGGTACCTAGATATTTGGTCAAACATTATTCTTCATGTTTCTGTGAGCGTGTTTTTGGATAAGACTAACATTTAAATCAGTAGACCTCCTAAAGCAGATTGCCCTCCCTAATATGGATGGGTCTTATCCCATCAGTTACAAGTATGAATAGAACAAAAAGCCTGACCTTTCCCTGAGCAAGAAAGAATTCTGACTGCCTGGCTGCCTTTGAACTAGGAGATGGCTTTTTCTGGCATTTAATTCCAACTAAAAAAAAATCCATTCTTCCCGGGTTTCAAGCCTAGAACTACTCTTATCAGCTCTCCTGGGTTTCTAGGTTGCAGACTCACCCCACAGATCTTGGGACTTGTCAGCCTTCATAACTGTGTAAGCCAGTTGCTTATAGTAAATTCTTTTTTCTCTCTATCTATATATATTTATGTACACACACACACACACACACACACACACACACACTTGACCTTTTAACAATACAGGTTTGACCTGCATGGGTCTAGTTACACATGGATTTTTTTTTTTCAATAGATATGGTACAGTACTATAAATATATTTTCACTTTCTTATGATCTTTTTTCTCTAGCTGACTTTATCGTAAGAATACGGTCTATAATACATATAACATACGTAATATGTGTTCGTTGACTTCATGTTATCGGTAAGACTTCCAGTCAACAGTAGACATACTAATAGTTAAGTTTTGGGGGAGTCAAAAGTAATACACAGATTTTTAGCCATGCAGAATCTTGATGCCCCTAATCCCTGCATTATTCAAGGGTCAATTCTATATACATATCTTATTGGTTCTGTTTCTCTGGAGAGCTCTGAATAATACACAGTTCATTATTGAAAATTGTGTAAGAAGATTCTAATATCTTTCAGACTCTGTTAGAGAGAATTAAAGAGGTAAATACCATTCTTTTTACCTACAGGGATCACTTGGGCCAATGTGTTGGGGGAGAGAGATGCACCAACCATCAAAGAACCCTAGTTGTATAACTGGGATATGAGTAAAAGGAAGTGAAGACTTCACATACACAAAAGAGTGTCAGTTGAGTTGGTCTTGAAATTTCAATAGCAGTTTACCTGAAAAGCCAATCAATGGGTATAGAATGAAAGCTCAAAGAAAGCAGAAATTTTTCATCATTTTGTTGAGGACTTTGACTTCAGTACTACTCCTGAAAGGGGAATTACCACATTGTAGGAAATCAGTAATTATTTGTTGAAAGAATTACTGATTTGAAGACAAAGAACAGAAACAAAACAATGAGCCATGGAAGAGCACATGGCTAGGTGTCAAGGGATTGATACTGGGAGGGTTCTTAAGTTATGTTTAGGTATTTGGTCTTATCCAAAGTGATGTTCTTGAAATTAAAAATGTGGTAATGCCCTCCTCTTCTCAAAACCCATGGAAGGCTCTCCATTGCCTTTATGATAAAATCCAAACTCACTGAATGGCCTAGAGATATCTACACTGACCACATGACCGGGACCTCACTTCTGGCCCCACACTCTGATTGCCTTTCTCTGATCCATTTGCGCCTTCCTGCCCCAAGATTTGTGTGTGTGTGTATCTGCCTGGAAGTTGCTTGCACTCCACACTTGAACAACCAAACTTCTAGGTATCTTTCAGGTCACAGCTTAAGGGTCAGCTCTTCTAGTGTACCTTCTTTATCCCATTAGATCACACTGGGGACCCCCTTCCTATATCCTGTCTTACCCCTCAGTAGTTTACCTTCACAATGCTTTCAACAATAAATATTAATGAAAATGGCATTTTTGTAACTTCCTCCTTCACCTTCAACTGCCCTCAAGACAGAGACAGACATGCATGTGTATGTGAGTAAACACATACATGACTTTTAAACTTTATGAGGGAGGATCTTTGTGTATTTTGTCCTGTGGGTGCCATATGTTTATCAGCTTTGTGCTTGCACTAAGGATTTAATGGCATACATGTATTGAATGAGTAAATGAATGAATTAACAAGCATATTTTATGGTCCCCAATAATCTTTTTTTAAAAATTGTATTTATTTGAGAGAGAAAATTAGAGAGAGAGAGAGAATGAGTGGGAGGAGGGGCAAAAGGAGAGGCAAACTCCCTGGTGAGCAGGGAGCCCAACTTGGGACTTAATACCAGGACTCTGGGATCATGACCTGAGCTGAAGGCAAACACTTAACCAACTGAGCCACCCAGGTGCCCGGTCCCCAGTAATCTTACCACTGTTGTGATTGTAGAGATCTCCCGGGACTCTGAAGTACTATGATTAGAATCTAGTAGTTGCAAGTTATGAGGATGTAGGGGTTGGGTCAGAGTCAGAGTCTTGTGTATGCAGTCTATGGAGGATGGTGATGCAGGGGGTGGAATGATGCATGGGTGCAACAGGACAGCTGGAGAATGGGGACCCTCCTGGGAGTGATCCCTGATTTCCTCCACCTTTCACAAGAGTCCACCGGCTTCCACTTCACCTGGAGACCAGTGCTTGGGCAGCACAGTACCTTCCAACACTAGCTCGACAGGGGAATTTGTGTGAGAGAGACGGTCCCCGGCTTGCAGGCATGAGATTTGCTTACTTTCATTGCTCTTTTCTCCACTGTCTTTTCAAATGTTATTATTTCAACATTTCCTTGGTAACCTTGACAGGAACCATCTAGTCTAGCCTAATTCATTGTGAAATGTGACCATTCATATTACTTCAGGCTGAGAATAGGGCTGGATGATTGACAAGCCAGAGGGCCTATTGCCATCTCAGGCAGTGGCTCTCTAGTTGCTGAGATCCTATGCTGCTGGGGCATTCCAGCATCTTCGGTGTATTATTTGCCCCCAAAATAGTCCTTTAAAGAAAACTCTTTTTGCTGTGGCTTAGATGTGGAATCAGATGGGAAACACTGCTTTCCTGCATCCTCAAAACTACATTTGAAATCCTTTCTTGGTATGAAATATTTGACCTCATGGGCTGTGATTCAGCTGATCTTTTATAGGAGCCAGGGACCACCTGGCAGCCTCTCAGAGTGGAAAAAACAAAAAAACAAACAAAAATAAAACCAAGGAAACCAAGAGGGAAGTCCTGCCTCCCTGGAAGAAAGTGGACACTTCTTGCCAAGAGTAAGAAGTATCTTCTTACCAACCTGTGTCTGCCCAACACCCACTTTTGTGCCAGGTATCTGAGCACTTTCCCAAATTTAATTGCATAGATTTCTCCCAACAACCCCACCAGATACAACAGATTGTTATCACTGGGCAGATGTGCTCTGAGAAATTGAGGCTCTGAGAAATTCAGTGCTCAGCTCACACATTCAGGAAGAGGCAGATTGAGAGCAAGGAATGTGAATTTCAAACATCAGGCTCAGAGCTGAAGTTGGAGGAAAGATACTAGAGTTCACCAGTGTTTGTTCAGTAAAGGGGCATGGTGTGTGGGGCTAGAGTGGCGGGACGTTATTCACGAAGTATGGAGGGATGGCCAGTGTGCTTGACACCAAGTCACAGCAGACTCATTCAAACACAATCTGTTTGAAAAGATATGATGAACATGTGCTAGACATGGAGAACAATGAGATTGGAAGGTATGAGACTAATTGTAGTTGTCATTGGATATCAAAGAAGGGATTGAAGATAAAATAGCTAGAAGAGGCTTTGTGGCTCTGCAGTGAGGAAGGAGAGAGGGAGAATTATGAGCAAACATGGAACAGTAGACCATGCCTGGCCTGCAGATGGGAGAGTGAGTGGTAAGAAGGTTAGAGATGCTTATGGCAAATTGTCTAGGCCAAATGCCTTGTTGACTCCTTGGATAAATGCAGTTCTAATTGGCATAAATCTCTGATCCATTGTTCTACCAGCAGAACTAATAGCCATAGTGAAGGGAGAAAGAGAGAGAACATTTTGCCTAGAAAATTATGCACATCCTGAAGATGCTGAGGTTAAAAAAAAAAAAAAATGAAGACCTTCTTTCCACCTAAGAGACTGTGACCACATGCTTAGCAGGGAACGTGCTCTCAAATCTAGCCTTGGCGCCACACCAAGACCCAACTCTGAGCATAAATGCATTGTTTAGCCTCTGGTAACTGCATCCGATAAAGTCATTGGAAATGAACTAGCGCTGCTTCCATTGATCTGTTTTTCAATTCTCTGTTGTTTGCTGGAAGAGTCCGATTTTACTTTGCCCAAAGTAAGTCATTCGAGTAATTGGTAAATCCAGTGGAACTCTGAAGTCATTGCCTCTCAGGCCGGCTGCTGGGTTCACATCCTTCACATTGTCAGCTGACTTCCATCATCCCACAAGCACCCTCCTGTGTGTGCCAAGGAACACAAAAGCAGCATGTGTGCCAGCGTGGGGATTTTGGGGGTGTCCCTGGGATGGACGGGAGGCTGGCTACAGCCTGGAAGGAAAAGCCTTATTCTGAGTAACAAACTGCTGTGTGGGCTGGAGTGGCGGCCAAGAGCTTGAGTGTTGGAGCACCACGCTCTGGGGAGAGGGCTCAGGGTACCACTTACCACCCATGTGACCTTAGAAGCTTCACTTGCTCTCCCTCTGAGCTTGGCTCTCCTGACATGGATTTGGGAATTAAGTGAAATAATCTCCTCAGGGGGACATTAGAGATGTTTATAGTCTCTGTCTTCTAATGAGCAAGAAATGGTTCATTTTCAGGGAAGAATTTTGGCCTCCTAGACAGGGGTTGACAGAGATTTTCCCTAATGATTTTCGCTTTTGCTGGTCATGGGGTCTTTGATGCACCTACTTGACTCCCGATCTAGGGTAAAAAAAAAAAAAGCCACTCACTCATAGCCATTGATTTGGTCAACAGTGTGTTCCAATAAAACTAGAGAGGGCACGGATTGCATGGAGCACTGGGTGTGGTGCAAAAACAAGGAATACTGTTATGCTGGGGGAAAAAAAAGAAAACTTTATCAGTGGACACTGAAATGTGAATTGCATGCGGTTTTTACATGTCAAAAATACCATTCTTCATTTGCTTTTCTTTCCCCAACCATTTAAACTGTAAAAACCATTGTTAGCTTGTAGGCCTTCCAGAATGGAGAGCAGGCCAGATTTGTCCCACAGGTTGTAATCTGTGGACCCCAAATGAGAAGGTACATGGAACTTAATGTATTGTGACTTGTTACAAATATAATTTGAATTTTTGACCCAGTTTTTACAAACTGCCCCCGCTCACAACCTATATCTCCAGTCATACCCCTTTTTGAAAAGATTGAACAGGCAGATCATTGGGAATGCCTTAGAAGTTGCCTCATTTCTTACCCTAACCACACAGGCAGGGCACCTCTTTCAGGAAGCCCTCCTCAATTCCTTCAGCTCTTACTGCTTTTCACTGGATTTCTTTCTTAAGCTTCAGGGTTTGGCTCACAGGTATGCTTAATTTGGTCTTCACTTTTTTTTTGTTTTAATGCAGCCCAAATTTGCAAATTTGGAAATATCTGGCAGCATTGAATCCAAATGCCTGTAGTCTGACAATTTTCTAGAGCTGCAGAAAAGTTGCCCGCTTTGGTCTGGGCATACCCTACCTCTCACCTGATGTACAGGTGTCTACTCCCATGCTTCAGCTCACTCATGGTCCATTTAAGCTGCCCTTCTGGCTCCTGTGAGATTTTCAATTTGTGATTTCCACAATAGATGTAGCCACAGTTTCATACCTATATTGTTTCTTGCCGTTCTCTTTGAGAGTTTCATACATGCCATAATAAAGTATAAAGAGTAATTTCATAAGCATCAGTGTACTAACCACCTGGAATTAATAAATATTAACACACTCTGACCTGGGATTCGGATTTTTTTTTAATGAATATGCAGGGAATTCCCAGGAGAACCGGTCTTCTCATTATTGTTCCATTTGAGATCCTTTCCCTTTACTCCCTACAGAGATCAGTGACTGCTATGAATTTGATGCATATTCTTCTAGCGCATTTGTTGGTACATTCAGTACGTATTTAATTATCCACAGAAATATATGTAGTGTTGCTTTATGTGTCTTTAAAGTGTATAATTTATTTAAGTGCTGTCATTCTCCTACAGGGGTCTGTCACTCAATATTATCTCTCTTGGGGCATATCCATCTGGTCCAGACACTTTTAATACTATATGGCATTCTTTCATGATAGGAATACACACAGTTTATTTCTCCATTCTCTTATCAGTGGACATTTAGGTTGTTTCCAGTTTTGGACTGGTTTCAGCAGTACTGTTCTGTCTCTGCACATGCCCCCAAGTGCCTACATAGAATTCTCAGAACCTTATACCTACAAGTGGGATGGCTAGGTGATGGCGAATTGCCATTGTTTTTGTTTTTGCACTGTTATCTGAGTGTTTTTTATATTGGTCACCTCTGCAGTGGGAGTCTGTGAGAATCATAGGGTTTGCAACTGTCTTATTGGTCATCTCTCAGAGGCCTGAACATGGAGACTTGTGCACCACTGGTGCTCAGCAGATACATGGTGAGTTAATAATGCCATTGGACCACACTCCAAACATTTAAGGGCAAGGGCTGAATTTTATGTCTGTAGGGTTCCTTTCATCTCTTGCTTTGGAACTTGACATGAAGTAAGAGATTGGGAAGTGTAATGCCATGGGGAAACCAGGTCGTTTTCCTTCTCCTTTCTTCGATCTCTTTTGATTTCCATATATTTCCTCCTGTTTGGAACGTCCACCTTCTCCCTCTGTGTCATCTCTTAGATTCCCCTTCTTACCCCAACTCCTGACTCTTCGTCTAGTTTCGCAGACCACAGGTTCCATAGCCCACAGTTATGGACTTCTAACTTTCAAACCCATTGAAGGAACTTATTAAGATTTGAGAAAAGAATTGAGGTTGTTTGGACATAGAATGATTCTTTAAATTCATTGTAAAAACTCAGCTTTCTTTCCTATGCCTTGTTGTTGCCTTTTAGTTTCTTTCTTATTCTCCCCTCCACTCTCTGCCTCTTCCAGGTCCTATTTTCAAACCTTCTATGCCCTGCCTCTGTCTGCCATCTCACAGATCAGAGCATTTTGCTGCAGGGACCAGCTCTGCTCACAGGATCCCTTGCTGCTGGTCCCCTGCCTATTTCTATTAAGGTCTGGTTCATGTCTCACTTTCACTCAGTGCACTCCCACTGCAGCTGTTGACCTCCTTTAGTGCTAAGCCCATCTACACCCTAATGGGAGAACAATCAGGTGACATGTACACACACCAGTAGCCAAGGATGCAGCCTGAATTTCTGGAGACTGACAACTGTGGGCTGCTGATGGCTGGCCTTCCCAGATCACGGCTTTCAGCTTTGATATGAAATCGGTCCTCAGCAGCTGCCTCCGTGCAAGCAGAGAGGAAGGCTCATGGAGCAGGAGGCAAGAGGAGGCCTGGGGAGACTTGGCCTTCCAGGGAGAACTAGGTATTTAGAAAAAGGACTCAGGGATCCACATGTATCAAGCCCCTGTTGCAAGAATATTTATTACTTCTTTATTCAGCAGGGTGCCTTGCATGCCCACTACAAAGCAGACACTGTTCTGAGAGTTCCAGGAGCCGGGCTAAGGCATACACAAGACAGTCAAGGGCTCTGCTGATGGGACGTTTATGTTCTAAAGCCTCTTCCACACTCTAGAGAAGAAAGATAAGTTTTGTATGAGGTTTATTTCAGGCTAGGGTTTGTGGAATATGTTCTATAATCCAGTTAGGAGCTTTTAATGGTGTGATGGTGGTGAACCACATGGTGGCGGGGGGGAGGGGTAGAGAGAGAGAGAGAGAGAGAGAGATTGCTATAAACCTCAGGGAAACTCTAACTTCCAACAATTCCAACCCTGGTTTCTGATTATTGCTTACATCCTAGTCTGAGAAAGGACAACACTGTGAATGAATAGAAGAGAACCTCGCAGAATATTAAAAAGAGTGGTTACCTCCAGTGGAGCTTTTATTTTCTCATCTATACATTTTTATAGTTTTCGATTTTTATATAATGAGAAAAGGGAAATCATTTATCAAATTGTACATGTGAGAAAAAATAAATATCTCCCAGATAAATAAAGGGAGGAGCTGCATTTAAGTATATTTAGGTGATTGTGTGAGTCACACTTACTCTATCTTTGAGGTTATGACCTACAAGAAGGGAGAGTCTTAACTACCCACTGTCACTTCCCAGTGCTAACTAATGCTCTGAGCAAATTAATACAAAATCATTTCAAATAAACAGGCGACTGGCATCCAATCAAAGACCAGAATGGAAAATAGACAAATCCTACTCATAAAATGAAAATTCAGGAAATTGCTAGATAGTGGCTTCTGATGAAGCGGTGCTCTAAATAATTTCTTCAAGGTCATCTGGTTAATTTATGATGCATTTGTAAGTTATTGTGTATTTAAAAATTAATGAAAGATTTAATTATAGCAGGGTTGCCTGTGACCTTTTCTGAAATGACTTCATCATAAATCTGCAGGCATTTCAGAACTGTTTTCCAGGTTTCTAATAATTTGCTCTCAAATTAATGACATCCAGCCAGTGAAAGGAGTCAAGGCTGAGTAAAAGGATTGAGTTGGGATTTGTGGTTTCCTAGCAATGGCTAATTCTGAGTCCTGGACGGAGGTGGCAGAGAACATGGTTTGTGACTCACCGGAATCCACAGCAGGTTTAACTGTTTACTTAGAGGAATGAGAAATAAATCCAGTGTGTCAATAGGGGAAATTGCAGGTAGCCAGACGAGGTCATTGCAGAAGATTTGATTTGGGGCACATTTATCTACATGTCAGTGTGGAGGTAGTACCTGGATTGGTGGGAGAATTCTTCTTCCCTGAAACCCATGGGGGTTCTCCCTCATTTATAAATTGAAGGCTTATGCCTGCCCTCCAGCTTACCAGCCCCCTGTGAAGCTCAACTTAGACTCCATCACCCTAGTGTCTCTGACCTTCCTCAATCTGACTGAGACCTGCTAAATGGTCTTTGGAGAGAAGCAGGCTTACTTCCCTGGAAACCAGGGACATCATTGTCTCCTGTTATTCTGATGATTCATTTGACTCAATAAAATATACAGAGGAAAATGCTAAACCTTAACAAATCAAAGAAAATCCTCTCTCTTAAAAGAAGCTGGGGTGTACATCTGTAGTTCTAGATTAGCAGGCTAGACTTTGGAAAATCCAGAGCATCCTTTAGACACAGAAGCCTGAAGGAAAAGCCAGCAAAATGTAGAAGGTGAGCCTTGGCTGAAGACTTCCTTTTTTGCCATAGCCCCAGATACAATCTCTAGTCTACTCTGAGTTGCACCAAGTAATGACTCACAGCACTACTGTTATACATGGCACACCATGACTCAGCCTGCATCCTGCAAAGGTTTCCCATGAAAAGAAATCAGTGTGGGAGGAAGAGTTGGGTTTTTGGAGACTTGGGTCCTAGTTCCTTGTGTTCTTGAGCAGGCTACTACTTTGTTTTCCCCAGCCAACTTGTGGAGGGGTTGGGTCAGATGTTCATCCCTAAGGACCCTTGGATGACTAAGACTTTATAATTCTGTTTGTCTTTTTCCATGCCCCGTAGACTCCCAACTAGAGTTGGAACCAATAACAGTGGTCATAGTTCAGGTTCAAATACATAATTGCCCACATTGTAGATGCTTAGATCTTGAGACAAATTGGGTCATAATTGAAGCTCTCTGGATACATCTTCTCTGCAGATTTCTCTTTTCTTCCTTCCTCCAACTGTGCTTTCAGTTTTATATATTTCATAGGGTTTCTGCCTTTTGTGCAGGCAGACTATAATGAGCTGGTACTAAGAGGACCCCCATGCCCATATCTCAGTGCCAAACTGTGCAGTCAAATGATTTCTAATGAATCATGAAACACTTAAAACGGTGTATGAGCCTTGCTAAAAGTATAGTGCTGAAACTGTGTTATTATATTAGTAGCAACTGCCTAAGTTGGACTGGCCTTGACACCTACTTGCTGTATAATTCTTCTTGGGTGAGTTAATTAACTTCTTTGAGCCTTAGTTTCCCTTTCTATAAAATGGGAATAATAAATGAAGGAAGGTAGTCTATACAAAGTAGTTAATAAATTAGAAGTGTTCAATAAATTACCACTATTATTAGTATTTCTAATTATTATTGTTGTTATTTGATTGTCTTTCCTAGGGTACCTACTGTTCATAGTCTTGTAGAGATCATGGGGATATAAATGCATTTGGCATACTATCTGCCCACAAATTTCTCAGGCATCCAGCAAAGGACATAAAGTAAATTATCATAATTAGGTACTAATATATAAAACTATTAACAGTTGGTTAAAATTATTTACATCTTCACTTATATAAAACACTATATATGCCACATATTTAAACCTCAGATCTCCATTAGGTACTGTTATTATCCTCATTCAGGAAACTGAAGTCTAATTAATCCAAGTAAGGAACTTTCTTTAGGTTTGGGATTGGCACTCACATCTTGCTCTCTATCATGCCAATATCTTTGTGTTTGATTACTTCATCCTACTGGCTCTCAGACAATAAATATATGACAAGTACTTACAATGTGGAAGGTACGGTGTATGTAAGTTGCAAACTTCCAAGAGTTTAAAATCTAGCAAGGAGGATAAGACACTTAAGTATATAGTATATGTATTTTGATCCCTATTGGAAGTACTAAGGCTAATATGCAAAATACAGGAAAAAAAATGCTATCAGAATTCAGAGGAAAGATAATTTATTTTTCTTCCTAAGGAAAGGATTGCAGAAAGAGGGAAGATCAGGGAGAACATAAGAGAAAAGCTAGCATTTGAGAGGCACCTGGGTGGCTCAATTGGTTAAGCATCTGTCTTCAGCTCAGATCATGATCTCAGAGTTTGGAGATCAAGTCCGGCATGGTGCTTCTTGATCAGCAGGGAGTCTCCTGTTTCCCTTGCTTTACACACACACACACACACACACACACTCTCTCTCTCTCTCTCTCTCTCTCCCCCTCTCTGACAAATAAATAAATAAATATAATCTTATTTTTAAAGTTAGCGTTTGAGTTAAAAGTAAAAAGAATAATCCATCGAGAAGATAAAACAATCTCAAAACCTGTATGCTGTTGTGATTACATAATACAAAAAAAAAAAAAACATAAAAAAACTCAAAGAGAAATGGAAGATTTGTAATCTCACAGGGAAATATTTTAAAAATTTCACATGGAAACCAATAGACCAAGCAGTCAAAAGTTGGTATGATTTTGATAAATAATACTACTAGCAAGCTTTATTTAAAAGACCTGTATATGACCCTCCACTCAACAAATAGAGAATATGTATTTTTTAAACCAACACTTAATTTTTTTTAACTGACCACACACTGGGCCACATGGAAATTCTGGACTAATTCCAAAGAACTGAAATAATTGAGATTATGTTCTCTCTAAATGTTATAATACTCCATAGTG
This sequence comes from Mustela erminea, assembly GCF_009829155.1. Taxonomy (NCBI): domain Eukaryota; kingdom Metazoa; phylum Chordata; class Mammalia; order Carnivora; family Mustelidae; genus Mustela; species Mustela erminea. The sequence goes on from NC_045627.1 coordinate 68,470,190, forward strand.
TATATGGACCACATCTTCCTTATCCATTCATCCGTTGAAGAACCAAGATGCCCTTCAACAGACGAATGGATAAGGAAGATGTGGTCCATACACACAATGGAGTATTATGCTTCCATCAGAAAGGATGAATACCCAACTTTTGTAGCAACATGGATGGGACTGGAAGAGATTATGCTGAGTGAAATAAGTCAAGCTGAGAGAGTCAATTATCATATGGTTTCACTTATTTGTGGAGCATAACAAATAGCATGGAGGACAAGGGGTGTTAGAGAGGAGAAGGGAGTTGGGGTAAATTGGAAGGGGAGGTGAATCATGAGAGACTATGGACTCTGTAAAACAATCTGAGGGGTTTGAAGTGGCGTGGGGGTGGGAGGTTGGGGTACCAGGTGGTGGGTATTAGAGAGGGTACGGATTGCATGGAGCACTGGGTGTGGTGAAAAAATAATGAATACTGTTTTTCTGAAAATTAATTTAAAAAAAATTTTTAAACAAAACGATAAGGAAAATAAAGCGAAAAAAACCTCATAAGTTTGGAAACAAAATTCTGGGTTATTTAGGATTACTTTTATTTTTTAAAGAGGAAGTCAGAATGGCTGCTATGAAATATTTAAATTTGAAAAGCTCTTCCTCACCGTCTTCCACCCTAACCCATTATTTCCCATCACCATGCCCATTATTTGACTTGAGACTTGTAGAATGAGTAGGATTTGGACAAGATAAGGTGTGGGAACAGCGTCCCAAGTGGAGGAAAAGCAGGCACTAGGAAATCCTGCTACTTTTGGTGAAACAAATGCAATTCTCTTTGAGCACAAGTAGCTTTGGAGAGTAGCAGGAGGCAATACTGCAGAGGTGTCTGGAGGCTATTGCAGCGTGGCTTTTGAATCAAACCCAAAGGTCTTAGCATGATATTCATGACTATGTCTTATGAGAGTCCGAGGACAAGAGTAAGTACCTTGGGAGTTTTCTGCATAGAGGTTGAACTTGCCAAAATGAAAGGATGGCCATGGTTAAGTGTAGGAACTAAGAAAAAGAAGGCTTAAGTTACAACATTCAGAGATGGGAAAAGGATGAGGTGGTTAGAAGTACATTTAGAGAAGTAAGAGGAAGACAAAGAGAACATGGTGTCACTGAAGCAGAGGGGTAGAGAAACTGAGGAAAATCCTCTGCCTTTGTAGAAGAAGGTCACCATCTGCTCACACAGGAAGTCAAAATGTAGAAGGACAGATCACTTAGCCTTGCAATATCTAAGGAATGCTTCTAAGAGGAGGTAGCATTTAGAATGAGCTTGGGACAGGCAGAGAATGGAAGAGTGAAGAGCATGGCAAAAACAAGGTGTTGAATTAGGTTTCTAGCCTGATGACTGAGAACTCAGTTGAGTCAGCCACAGGGAGAGGAAAGTCAGGAAGGAACTAGCCTTGTTCTCTTTCTTAAGATTTTCTTCAGGCAGATAGAAGTGGGGGAAGTTGGTGATTAGAAGAGTTTGAAATTCAAGTGCAGGAGTCTCTGAGAAAAATAAAGGAAAGGGCAGGGTGGTTCTAGGGCAGGTGGAGAGCAACACAGTATTGTCCTAGTTGAGTTCCATCAAATGTTCTCTCAAAAATTAGTCCTCAGTAAAGTACAAATCTGATTCTCTAAGCACCATTTGTTCTTTCTTTTGCACCTGTCTAGTGGTTTTCTAGTAATACATCCTTGTTCTTTTCCTCTCTGAAGGACTGTGATCCACCACTCTCTCTTAGAAACTTGTGTTGGCTTTCACAACTATGTATGAAGGTTGGTATAATTGGAGGTGGGGAGAAAGAACTACACAGGAGAGAATCAGGTGACCCAGAATTGCTTTCCCATAAAGACAAAAACATCTTTACAGGGCCTGCTCTTCTAATTACATTTAGTGTGGCGTTGTTTCTACCTAAATTATAGCAATTATATACCAAGATCCCCTTTGAAATCATTTAATTAATGAGTAGCTAACCCTTGGTGTGTATGGAATTCTAATGAAGTTTTTTTTTTTTAATTTTTGTAAACCACTTCCCTCCCTCAGATTAATCACTCACCTCCCCAAAAATCTCACTCAAGTCTGGATTGTGGATTAGACAGAGTATGTTAGTTAGGGCTCCAGAAAATCATAGTTGTTTGTGGAAATACACTCACAGTCCAGGATAACAAAGACAGAAAAATCACTGCTGTTTCTCTCTTAAGAAGGAGAGAAATATGTTTTTGTCTTTCTAAGCCCCAAAGGACATGCAGCTCAACCATGTTCTTTGGCCCAGAAATAGGGGCAGTTAAAGCTATTACCCCAATTTTGGAAGAAGTGAATGACTTTGATAGATTAATTCTATCCATTAATCAACCCAGAACTATTTAATGAGCATCTGTTATATGGAAGAAGTGTCAGCGGAGACAAAGATGAATGACTCTAGTAGATAAATCCTTTGTGTATGGGGTCACCAGGAGATAGATGACTTATACACCTGGAGTTAGATATAGGGAGTGAAAGAAAAGAGAAAAAAAAAAACTCTTGGAAATTATCTTGATAGTGTCCTATTCCACCTGGATTCTTCATCCCATCCCTGGGAGTGTATGTGTCACTGATTAAAGTCATCTTCCGTAAGGAAGCTGAAGGCTTGAGAGATTAAGTGATTTGCTCAAGGTCGCCAAGCTAATTTAGTGGCAGACCAGAACTAAGGAAAGATGTCTTCTATTTCTTTGCCTCATAATCTTGCCACCATGACCATCTATATGCTAGAAGTCAAGTAATAGCATAAGAGCATAGGAGGACACTGTCTGACCCAGAGTCACATTTGTAGTATAGACAGCTGTCACCAGAGGAGTTTAAAGAAAGAAAGAGGTGGTCTCTTAGGTTTATACAGCCCAAGAAAGTGAATCTGAAGTGGAGCCAAGATCTCTCATGAAAAATCCAGGTGGCAAGGTAAAAAGAAAAAAAAAAAAACAGAAATAATAAATTTTAATTGATTTTTCCTGAAAATCCATATAGTGAGAAAATGGCTTAGAGAATTCATCAATTTTATTCTGTGGTTGGGAACAACCTCTTCAAGGGATCTAAAGGGATGGCTACCTGTTTCCAGACAGTCATTTGTATTTATGTAGGAGGTATCTACTTTCTCCTAGGCTCTGTATCAAATATCACACATGCGCCCACGTGCGCGCACACACACACACACACACACCACAAAGCCCTGCATTTGAGGTTAACACATACCTTGAAAAAAGGATATTGAGCCCAAACCTATCAAAAGCTCTTGATGAGCAGGGCCTTGGTTATGAGTGTGGGGGAGTTCCAGCAATATGCTGGTGATGGTAATGAACATTTGTTGTCCATTGGAATTTTCAAGATTTCCCATACATTATCTCACATGATAGGATTTTGTTACGTTAGTGAAAATACACTTCAAGTTAAGATGGGGGTCTAGGAATGCATTTCCATAGAAGAGGCTGAAAATAGTTTATCTCGGTAATTGCAAGGAAGTGGAACTATGGAAGATAGTGGATTTGGGCATACTGGAAATTACCTTTTTTTTTGCCAAAGACTTGAGAATGAAACCACACTCTCAAATTCCTTGTTCCTCAATAAACAATTACCATTCTTTGTCAAGCATCTACCATTGAAAGGCCATATGGCATACAAAGAAGTAAAGGAGCATTGCCAGCCTTACGGAGCTTTCTAATTGGTTGACATATACTAGACCAAAGATGGAATTAAATTCTAGTTAAGTGTTTCTAGAGGTGTGTTTCTTAAGGTTGGTCCTGGGACCAGCATGGGCATCACCCAGGGAGTTTTTAGAAAGGCAAATAATCAGGCACTCGAAACATACAAGTCTGTGTATGAGATTATCTGTATTTAACAAGCCCTCTAGGTGATTCCCATGCAGACAGTGGAGATCCTCTGGTAGAGACGTAGTAGGACTATTTGAGCTTCTGAGGAAAGAGCTGTTGTTGCTAGAACAGTCACAGAAAACTTTCTGAAAGAAGTAGCATCTGATTTGGGAATTATATTATCCTTTTAGAGATATTCCATGTCTTTGGTTCCTCCACCCTGCCTCTCTTGGGTTTCATATTAAACTGGTGTATAAACCACAGTACTCCCCCAAAGCATACCATGAATGAAAGGAGTATGCTGTGCCTACTTTATTGGCGATGAGCTTTGTAACTTTAGAGAAACATTTCCAATGGGCAAGAAACTATTATTTGGGAAATTCTTTTATTATTAATCAGAAGTAATCTGGGCTTTCTCTATCCCTAATCCACCTTGTAGGTGCTTATCAACCCAAAATGAGGACATAGTGATGGTCACCTTGGTTTCTCTGCTGGGTTCTCACTTTGACAAATCCTATTGTGAATGTTAACATCTGTTCTAAGAGTAGTTATGAAAAGGGACGAGAAATGCTTGAATTTAAATTAGTCCTTATTTTTATCTCCTGCTAAGTTTGCTGCATTTCTGTCATTTCCTTGGCTTCCATGGGCTCTAATCAGAAGAGCTGTGAATGAATGTGTATTGGGCAGAATTAGGGAAGCCAGATAAATGCAAAAGAGAGACCGTGTATCAGTTGCCTGTCCCCTACAGGAGAGGACCCATGATGAACATTTTTCTTCCCAGAATTGATCATGGATGGAGAGATGGGGAGTACATTAATGTCTGAAAGTTGCCAAGGGGTTTTAGCAGGTCTTCCTGACCATACTTGGGGTCCAATGCAAAAATGAGCAAAGCTCATAATCCTAACACTAGATATTTAAATGGCATGTGAAAGTGATCACATGGAGGAGCAGATGAGCACTCACCCAAGTAAAAATATTAGCGTATCAATTTACAATTTGGGGAAAGGCCTGGGAAACACCATTGATCATGGATGGAGAGATGGGGAGTACATTAATGTCTGAAAGTTGCCAAGGGGTTTTAGCAGGTCTTCCTGAACATACTTGGGGTCCAATGCAAAAATGAGCAAAGCTCATAATCCTAACACTAGATATTTAAATGGCATGTGAAAGTGATCACATGGAGGAGCAGATGAGCACTCACCCAAGTAAAAATATTAGCGTATCAATTTACAATTTGGGGAAAGGCCCGGGATAGACGCCAAAGAAATCTAGATGAAAGGATATGCCTGGCAAGACTGCAGGAGAGAAGAGACTAGATTACACATGTCCTAACTGGGCCCCCATTTTTGTGTTCAGTTCTGAAATGAGCTCTCTGAGCGCAGAAACAGATAACCCAAAGAGTTGGGAAGACAACATCATGGACATCCATAGAGGGTCTGGGTCAGTGAGGCTGGACCCCTGAAGGACACTTGCATTCTGCTCAGTAGCAGCCCTGGGAAATGGATAAACCTGAGTTTGAGGTTCTGTGTTTATTCAGTCTGAGCATTCCTTTCCTCTGTGGGCAATTTTGTCCATTTGAAAGCTCTCTCACTTTTTGTAAATGTTTGCAATTTTCCATTTTGTTAGTTTTTTATATTCAAGCGATCTCCCCAGGGTGCCCCCTTGTTGGTCTTCCTTCCCCTGCCCCTTCCTGTGTCATCTCCTGGTTAACTGACCAGTGTTTTCACACCACTCCATAGCTAGGTAGATGAAAAGTGGTCTTGAATCATATCACCATCTGTACGAACTTCCTGTGGCTGCTGTAACAAATCACCACAAATTAGGTAGCTAAACAACTAGAAATTAATTCAGTTCTGAAGGCCAGAGTCCAAGTTCGAAGTGGCAGTAAGGCAGCACTGCCTCTAGAGGGAAGGGAAGAGGTCCTCTGCTTCGTCCATCTTCTGGGGGTTCCAGGAGTTCCTCGGCTTGTGGTCACAGAACTCCAGTCCTCACTTCTTCTTCGCATGGCCTCCTTCTCTCTGTGTGTCACCTTCTTTGTATCACTTACAAGGATGCTTATCCTTAGGGCCCACCTTGATAATCTAGGATGATTTCCTCTCAAGATCTTTAACTTACTTATGTCTGCAAAGGTCCAGATAAGGTCACAGTCACAGTTTACAGGGAATAGAACATGCTCATGTCCCTTGGAAGAGCCACTCTGCAATCCAGTACTCTCTTTTCAGTGGTCCTTAAGCTTAAGGAACTATGAACTCCTTTGAAAATCTGATAAAATAGATGTAATTTCTCCATAATAAGTACACATGGGCCAATAAATGCATATTTTTATTTAAGATTTCAGAAGATTGAATGGTGACATCCAAAACTAACTACCATTTTTCTTTGCGATCTAGTTAATATAAAATCAACCTGGATATTGCCTGTTTCATTCTTGGTAATATACAAAATGTAGTAATTAATGCATTCTAAGATCATCTTAAATATTTATGGTTTCTCTGAATTATTTACTTATATTAATCAAATTATATATGAAAAACCTTAAGCTGCCCCATTATCATTATTATTATTGTTGTTGTTGTTATTTTTTATTATTATTATTATTTAACCTGAGTTGCATCAAGCATTATTGTTTCCTTTATTCAATACTTATGTAGTTGCCAGAGGGAGGACCTGACATCTCTCTCTGTGACTCCACATGTTATTCAATTCAGCCTCTCCCTTCAGTCTGTCAAGATCTTTCTGTGTCCTGATTCTGCCATGAAGCATATTGACTGTTTCTTCCAGCTTTGTGTCATCAGAAAATATGATTTCCAATGATGACCATTATTTTCATGTCTTCAAGTCATTAATAAAAATGACGAACAGGAAAGAGCAGACAGCAGAATCTTGTAGCTGACTACTCACGCCTTCCCTCCTGGTTGATTGTAATGCTTTAATTAGGTACCGTTCAGCCACATAATTTTACTGGCACCTGGCTCATATTTTTTCATCTTTTCTTTAAGACTATTACGGCAAACCATGTCAGATGCCTTGCTGATATCTAGGTAAATCATGTGCCTCATATTTCCTTCTTCTGTCTGCCTAGTAATCCTTTCATAGAAAGGAACAGGATTAATTGGGCATGATGTATTTTGTGATCCATGAAATTTAACTGTAAACTATTTGGAGTAGGTGAAAGTGTTTCGCTTGACATCACTAATATTCTTCTACTCAGAGTGTACCAATCAGGGAAGACTTACTAGAGGAGGAGGCATTTGAATGTGGGAGGATGGGCTGGATAAAGACAGAAGAAGACATTCATCCAAGTCTCCTCCCCCTGTTTTTGTTTGTTTGTTTGTTTGTTTGTTTCTTCTGATGGTCTTTCAATATAACTCTCTCTTCAAACAAGTAGAAATTTTTAAGGTATAACTGCTTTGTTAGAGATTTAAAAGGCACTGACTCCTGTCATCTTCATGAAATGAATTGAGACTAACAGGTGAAAGTACTTCAGTGGTGACCTGGCATGGATGTATTGGATTTGGAGACCACTGGATACAGCACGAATGAAGGAGAACAGAGAGAACCCAGGGAGGGGGTGCTTCCATTCACTCTGCTTCACACGATATTGGCCACAAAACCCATGATACTCTAGCCCCATGGCCTCTGCTACTCAGTGCTGAGCTAAGATTCCTATAAAGACCATATGTTTTTGGTTTTGTTCTTTTAGAATAGTTGGCACACAGTTTGCGCTAGTTTCAGGTGTACGACATAGTGATTCAGCGTCCCCATACGGTACGCTACCATCTGTCACCATGCTACGTGATTATGGTATCCTCGACTGTATTTCCTATGCTGTGCCTTTTATCCCCATGACTTATTCACCTCAAAGCCTGTTTAATCTTTTAGACAAAACTCTGAAAAATTGTATTTAACTTCTAAACTGATAAAACATTAAAGGCATTTCCCAAGGTGTAATGTAAGCTAAACAATCCTATTTATTTGTCCATTTCACAATTTTCGTCCACTCTTACCCCTCCCAAAGTGACTGAACTCATCCTTCAGATAGCAGCAGGGGCTGTCCCTTGAGGAGAGTTAGTCTCTTAGGTGTCACTGTGGGAACATCTGGCTGTGGGGAGAAGAGAATCCAGGGCTGGGAGCGTGATTAAGATTTGCTCACATGGAAGCTGTCCAATGCCCTGAAAGGCTCCTGTTGGTTCAGATTCCCAGAGTGATTGGTCTCCCCTTCATAGCACTATGATAGATGTCTTGTGTCGTAATTATAAGATGTGCCACCCGAGTGGAATACAGATGATCAGTCTTTTTTTCTATTTTTCTAGAAACAATTGATCATTCGTATGTACAGGGCTATCAACTTCTGGGCTTTGAAAAGGGCAGTATTGATCATCTAAGTCACACAGATGGTATGCTTCTTTACCATACATAAATATGAGATCCTTTCACGAGGCTACTGTGATTTTCCAGGGAAGGAGGAAGGAGTGATATTCATGTGAATTAAGCATTGGAGATTTTAACTAAAACACACTTAGATCTAGTCAGAATTTTGGAACTGGCATCCATGCTTGAGATTAGCTAACTCACCCCCCTCCAACGTACATATGTACAATTTACTTTGCAAATGAAAACTTGAGTCCCTGTTAGTAGACATCAGTAGATAAAACACCTGTGCTTGCATTAAGGAGAAAAAAAAAGGCTACATGTCAAATTATGCACAATGGTTCTATCTGGGTAGAAAATTTTGAGCTATTGGGTGAATTTTTTCCTTCATATCTTTCTGTGTTTTCCTTCATATTTTTCTGTGCTTCCTATAAAGCACATATATTACTTTTGCAATTGAACAAATGGCCAGTTTTAAACTCTCTGTGAATACCATGTCATTTGGCTAGAGTTATAAAATAGTGCGCTTTGCCCTCGGTGACCCTCAAAGACCTCGTTTTGGAAGAACCTGTTGAATCCAGACTGCAATACAATCCTCTCTCCCTCTAGTCTTTGTGCATTAGTGACTGACTAGGAGGCTCTCTCTGCTTGTCTCTCCCATGCCTCCCCTAAACACTTAGAGTTTTTGGCCACTTCAGCCTCCGTTCTGAATGGCAGTTGGTGAAAGTGGACTACAAATCTATCTTCAGCCGGCGGTGCACTAAGGAGGACTATCAGACCTGGCACCTGCTCAATCAGGTACACCAGAGGGCAGGGGCACACTGGCTTCTAGGGGGAAGAGCTACTACAAGCCCTGTTTGGTCATTTCTGGGCCTTCCTATTCGGAGGTGGAAAGTAGCGTGCCATCCAAAGATAATAGTAGATTTGGGGGGAAGGGTTGGAGTCCACATATCCAGGTCCAGCATAGACAGATGGTATTTCAGGACCCCTTTTCACCCTTGGATCCCCATCGACCCATTGCAGTCACCAAATCACCTAGGAGTGAGGTAACAATGATAAGCTGGGGCTTTAGCTCTATCCGTGGAGAAATAAGCCCGGACAGCCGGGAGACCTTCTAGTAGTTTCACCATCTCATCTTTCAGTGGGGCGATGAGAACATCTGTTAGGCCAGCCCCTGTAAGAGTCCCTGAAGCACTGGAAACAAGACCACAGAGAAAGGGTGAGGGATGGAAGTGAGTAGCTCTAGGAGTAGCAGATATTTGTAGCTATGCAACATAAGCAGAATCCTACATTCTCAGAACAATTAGGTTCATGTAATTTGTACCAACTTCTCCTCTTTTTGCACTTGCTTAGAAATAAGGACTTGGGCATGGTTGCTTATCAGAGAGAGGGAACTTTTGGGACCAGCTTTAATTTTACTCTGAAGATGGTGTAAAAACTATGCCGGAAGTAGGTTCTTTTCCACTAGAATTTATGCTGAGGTCATTTAGGTAATTTGGAGATCTGTGAGGATGGCTTAGAACCTTTGCATTCTCTCTGAAGGTGGAAAAGAAACAAGAGGAAGTAGACATCATTGGCTAGGTCGGGTGAAGGGTAGGGATGGGACAGCTCCATGGTCTTCCTCTTGAGTGGTAGTAAAAGACTGGCCCCTTTGCCCTTGAGGCTCCTAAATGGTTACTGGGAAAGAGATTGCTACACGGTGTAACTAAAAGAGAATTAAAAGGCTAATGTTTCTTATAGAGAAGCTGGTTTATGTCATCTCCTTTGTGTTTTCCTGCCTCTCTCACTATGGACTTTCTTTCCAAGGGGGAGCCCTGTGTCATGGGAGAAAGGAAAATATTCAAGAAACGCAAGCCAGGAGCTCAGTGTGCCCTGGGCCGAGATTCCTCAGGGACGGTGATCTCAGAACCCTGTGTCTGTGCCGACTGGGACTTTGAATGGTGAGTCTCTTGGCATCTCATTGTCAGTTTCAGCCAGACATTAACTTGTTGCGGGATGGAGATGAGGATGGAGGTTTGGGAGAAAGTCATGACCCAAAGGTGAGAGGTGTGTTTGCTGGCCTGTGGGTCTGATGGCTCCAGTTCCTGGGTCAGACAAGAAGTCCACATCCCTGGAAGGAGGACAGAAGGAGACATTTTCACAGGGAAGCTCAGTGTTCTATAAGAGCAGCATGTCCAAGGGATCTCATTTTCAGTTAGCAGCTCTGGGAAAGTACCAGAGAGGTTGGGTGGGGCACTGACAGAGCTCTGAGGGCTGCCGCAGACAGCTACCTCCAGACACATTAGCTCAAACAGTGATTTTTCCACAGGAACTCTCTCTCTTTTCATCATTTTCCCCTCTAATGACAACCATAAAGACCAACTAAATCGCACGTACTAACCAAAGATTCACAAATTTCCAAATTTACCTCCAGCTCTGACCTCACTGACCTCTAGGATGGAGACATATGTGTTCATGTTCGTACTCAGTCACCATGTCCCCTGGAATTTGCTAGTAGAGATTTCAGACTCGGTGTGGCCCAGGGTGAGATCTTCCTGAACCTTTACTATTGGGAGAAGTTTTTCAGCTCTTGTTTGGACCGGTTTTCCAAACTCTATAAAACATGCAGTTGATAAAATCAAGATCCCAGGAGAGCTTGATTTTTCCCTTACCCTCAGGTTTAGGCCATCTGCAAGTCCTTGTGAGTCTTTATGTCTAGAACACATTCATTCATTCATTCATTCATTCATTCATTTGTATTTATTTATTTACTTGTGAGAGAGAGTGTGGGCAGGGGAAGGGGTAGAAGGGACATGGAAAAGGAGAGAGAATCTCCAGTAGGCACCCTGCTGAGCGTGGAGCCCAAAGCGGGGCTTGATCCCACAGTCCCGAGATCATGACCTGAGCCAAAACCAAGAGTCAGACACTTAACTGACTGAGCCCCCCCTGCCCCCAAGGCATCCCTCCAGAAAATATTTTAACCCAAAGCTCCTCTGGCCATATCTACCGCAACCTGGCCACTGCAACAGTCTGTGGTCTCTGTTTCCACCCTCATTGCCCTAAAACCTTTCCTCCTCACAGCAACCAAAATTAGACTGTAGAAACCCAAATCAGATATTATCACTCCTACACTTAAAACATTCCAGTGGCTTCCACTCTTGCTTAAAATATCATGCCATCTTCCTTCCTTGCCTTGCTCCTCTCTAGCTGATGTGGCCTGCTATCATTGTGCCTTAATTTCTCACCATTCTCCCCTCATTCACCATTTTGCAGCCACATTACCATCTTCTTTCTGTATCTTAATTAATCCAGGCTCATTGCTAGCAGAGACGACAGCAACTGTAAGGATTTCTTCCAGATCTCAGCAAGACTGGTGCTGCTGGATAGCTCACATCTCGACAAAAATATCAGCTTCAGAAATGCTTTTTTTTTTTAATTTATAAATTATTTTTATTAACATATAATGTATTATTTGGCCCAGGGGTAGAGGTCTGTGAATTATCAGGCTTCCACACTTCCCAGCACTCACCATTTTCAGAAATGCTGTCTGAGACCACCTGGTCTCACCTACACCCTGTCACTCTGACACCTCCCCCAATTTCATGGTCTCCGTGGTAATCATCATGTGGAGTGATCATGTTTCCTGATTGCTTTATTATCACCTGCCTTCCCCTGACAGAATGCATGTGCCATGAGGGCGGGGACTCTCGACTCGCCCATAGTAGATTAAATAGTTGCACCATGTTCCTAAATGTTGCTCCTTTTAGGAGAGTCAACAAATGTCCCAAGTCTGGGCATGGGTGATCCCCTTGGTGATCCCACTCTGATCCCAGCTGGGTGAATTCCTCTTCTACATCACAGTCAGAAGTTGAAATTCAATCTGGATATTTCCATAAACAGTTCCAGGTTAAAAGACAAAGCTAAGGGCTTGGGCATCAGTATATAAACACAGCAGGGCAGTGACAGAGTTGCATTTGGGCTTTTCTGGTGTTGAACGGCAGAAGTAAATCCAGATGGGTGCAGAACAGCTACTCCTACCCAGCAACCTCATCCAGCCTGTTTCTGAAGCTTGCTTTGTGCTGGAAGCCATCCGTGGTTCCCCTCTTTCTACCAGGGCCATAACTGGTCACTGCAAGCCAGCTAGAAGACTGTGGCTGCTCCCCAGCTACACTTCATCCCTGAACTCATGCCTTTGAAAGCTTGACCTCACTGAGAATCATTCCAATGGGATACGCTAAATGGAATTAAATTTGAATGTCAGCGTCCTATCTGTGACACTTCTGACCCTTTGGAGACAGAGGATGTTTTCACACTTGGGAAGACTAATTTTCAATTATTAACCACAATCCAGCAAAATTGTCATAGCAATGTACACAGTAGGTTCCTGCTAATTATGCTGCATGACATATGGATGTCAGCTTGAATATTAAGAATATGAGTTTCAGTCTTCCTTGTGTCCCTTCTGTCCCTGTGCCTCCTGGAGGCACACTGTCTTCACATGCCTAGCTACGTTTTCTCCTGTGTCTCTCTGAGCTGTAATAGATTCTCACCTGCTGTTGGGAAACCCCAGAATGGAGAAAGAAGAATTGTAACATATTTTTTTTTCAGGAGTTCCATTAGCATTTACTAGTCTGGAAAAAAAAAAAAATCCCAGCTCTGATATTCACAGTTTTTGACCTTGGGAAATTTTCTTAATCTCTATGATTTCGCCTTCTTGGCTGTAAAGTACAAATACAGATCATGTATCCTACTGGTTGCTAGGGATCTCACTGGTTGCTAGGGAGGAGTCAGTGAATTAATCTGCATCATTAATGTAGGTAAGGGGTCCCTCCTAGTGGTGTAAACATCCATATGGTAGCTGTTGTTGCTGCTGTTGTTAATCTTGTATCCCAGAGTTAAGTGGTCCCCATGGTATTTTTACCAAGTAAACCAGAGCTTATAGATCCAAATGGGTCCTGTCTACAAAGTAGTACCTTTGGGTGTCATCTATTCACTCATTATTGGCGGCATTGCTTAAAATATTTCTGATTTCTTCCTTGGGAACTGCTATCAGAATGCATCTGTGAGGAGTGCCTGGTGGCTCACTTGGTTAAACGTCTGCCTTTGGCTCAGGTCATGGTCCCAGGGTCCTGGGATCAAGCCCCACCTTGGGTTCCTTGCTCAACAGGGAGTCTGCTTCTCCCTCTCCCTCTGCTGTTCCCCCTGCTTGTGCGCTCTCTATCTCTCTCTGTGTCAAATAAATAAAATCTTTTGTTTAAAAAAAGAATGCATCTGTGAGTGAAGCAGGAAAAAATAAAAAGGCTTTGCAAGGTACTCTTTGGTTCTCACACTTGTATTGGTAGAGGTACCAACTGGATCCAACACTCTGTAATATCAACATTGTTACTATGGCATTTTAATGAGAAGAAAAGGAGCATCTGGAATGAAAGTTACTTGGCTAAGATCACCTAACAGAGAAATCTGGAGTTTGAATGCAAGTCTAGCTAATCCTATGTTCTCTCCCATATATCATACTATTTCTTAAGAAATCAAACAAGTCTTTGTTATTAGAGTCACCTATGTTTCAGAGGAAACAGTTCCCAAAGTTTAGTTATTCTAAAGTTACAATTCATCCTCAAATGACTTAGGTTAACTGCTGTTGATACAAATTAATCTGGAATGTCCTGTTAACTTTAACACAATCTCAGATAAAGTAGTTTTGACCATTGGTACTGAAATTCTAATAGGCATATGGTGTTCAAGAAGACTTTATAGAATTTTGAGGGGAGGTGGTATTTGAAGTATTATATGGTAGGTAGTCTTTCTACTGTCAATTGTATCTCATGAATGTAGAAGAGAATATGGAGGTTCCTAAAGAAATTTTTTTTTTAAAGATTTTTATTTATTTATTTGACAGACAGACATCACAAGTAGGCAGAGAGGCAGGCAGAGAGAGAGGAGGAAGCAGGCTCCCTGCCAAGCAGAGAGCCCGATGCGGGGCTCGATCCCAGGACCCCGAGATCATGACCTGAGCCGAAGGCAGAGGCTTTAACCCACTGAGCCACCCAGGCGCCCCCTAAAGAAATTTTTAAAATAGAATTACTGGGGCACCTGGGTGGCTCAGTGGGTTAAAGCCTCTGCCTTTGGCTCAGGTCATGGCCCCAGAGTCCTGGGATCGAGGCCTGCATTGGGCTCTCTGCTCAGCGGGGAGCCTGCTTCCCCTCTCTCTCTGCCTGCCACTCTGCCTGCCTGTGATCTTCATCTGTCAGATAAATAAAGTCTTAAAAAAAATAGAATTACTATATGATCCAATAATTTCACTACTGGATATATAACTGAAGAAAACAGATAGAAACACTAATTGAAAAAAATATATATATATATACACACACCCCTATGTTTATTACAGCATTATTTACAATAGCCAAATTATAGAAGCAGCTGAGATATGGCCATCAATAGCTGAATGGCTAGAGAAGATAGAGGATATATATGGGATATAGGATATATCTAGGCCTATATATCTCTGTCTATATAGATAGATAAAGGATATCTCTATTTATAAGACTATTACTCAGCCATAAAAAAAAGAATAAAATCTTGCCAGTTACAACATGGATGGACCTAGAAAGTATAATGCTAAGTGAAATAAGTCAGTCAGAAGAAGACAGATACCATGTGATTTCACTCATATGTGGAATCTAAGAAACAAAACAATGAACAAACAAGAAAAAAAAAAGGCAAAAGGACTCCTAAAAATAGAAAAAAACTGGTGATTGCCAGAGGGGAGGTTGGTGGGGGGATGAGTGAAATAGAAGATGGGGATTAAGAGGACACTTATCTTGTTGAGCCCTGAGAAGTATATACAATTGAATCATTATATTGTGCACCAGAAACTAATAGAACACTGTGTTAGTTTTACTTGAATAATAATAACAAAAAAGAACCACTTGAGTTGGAGGTAGGATAAACAGACATACAAGACTTGAGGCTGGGTTAGTGGTCAGAATCTGCGAGTAAGAGCAAAAAATAATCATGTGACCTAAAGAGTATTTTTGCACTACTTTTGAATATGGAAGAGACAGTTTCATTTCTGAAGTTTCTGTTGTCTTTCTATAGTGGTTTTTATAGACAATAGAACTGAATATTTGAGATTGTTTTGTTTTTAAGTGAACGTCAATAAGCATAGGTATTGATTTAATAATACAGTTTTTCCATCAAATATCGTTTGTTTGTCTCCAGTGTCCTTGCTGGAAATCGGTGCCTAGCAACAATCTCATAGCCTTGTGTCCTTTTCAGTGGTCCTTCCTACTAGAAAGTATTATTAGCTAAAGAATCTGAAAAGCCTGGCTCAGTTAGTGTAAGTAATTATGACGCACATTCTACCTACTTGTTTGCCTAAGCCAAATCAGGTCATGTTCCTTTGATTGGTTCAGGCAACTTTTAGGTGTCAGAGACAGCAGGGAGAGGGAGTAACCTACTTTGATCAGATGGATGGAGGTAGGATGAGGGGATGAGAAGGAGGGAGTAAATGTCTTCATTTTGGTGGAAAAGTTAAAGAGTATAGCCTGGGATCCAGAAAGGGAGGATATCTTTCTTTTTTTGAAGAGGGAAGTTGTATAGATTCTCAAAAGCCTTTATTTGTAGGATAACATGCACCCTTCTACCCAGAGTGCATGTCAGAAATAAGCATGACTTTTGCATGAATAGTGATGTTTCTGGTCAGCAGCTTCATGCTTATTCTAGAGTGCCACTTCCATTGTGGCTTTGGTGAAGAGCCAGGGATAAATCCGCCCTGAGAATTAAGTTTGTCAAGGACTAGCAGGTAGTCAGAAAAAGGAGCTTAAGGGTCCTGCTCTGAAGTCATATGAAGCTCCTAGAAAAGAGCTGCCTTCTGAGAGAGGCAAATACCTTTCTTCAGCAAGAACCAGGTTGAACCAGAAATTATGCCTAGTCATTCCTTTTTCTTATTCATCCCACCACTCACTCAGCAGTAACTCTTGCTCAATACCTACTATGCACCAAGTCCTTTAGATGGATTATCTTACTTAATCTTCTCAACCAGCCTCGGGAAGGTGAGTCTGTTATGGTAGGCCTTTTATAGATGAAGACTTGGAGACACAGAGAGGTTAAGTAACTCCTTCAAAATCGTAATATTCTGACCCCAGAGTCCTAAGTCTTGGTGTTTCCTTCCATGGGCAGTATGGTTCCAGATCCACATAGTGAGTTTATCCTGTGGTAATGCAGAAGAGAGGGGGAAGAGATAAGGGAATGCTATTGTCCATAAGTGCAGATGTGTCTGAAATCCATCCAACAACAAGTATTCTGCATATAGAGCCCAATTATATGTTTTTTCTGTAGACGAGCATTGTAGAAAAGGCAAAGATGAACCAGAATTTTGAACTCAAAGAAAACATAACAGCAAATAATGATATAACTAGGTACTAAATTGTACAATCCAGGCCAATCCTGTCTAATGTAGTAGTCACCAGTAACATGTAGTTATTTGCATTAAAATGAAATAAAATTAAACGTTCCATTCTTCAGTTGCACTAACCACATTTGGTATTTAGTGCTCACATGTGGCCAGTGGCTACCATACTGGATAGCATAGATGTAGAAGAGGTGGTTGTTTCAGACAGCACTGGTCCTATCTGTAAGTGCCAGGGATGATGCAAGCAAAGAGTGTTGAAGACTGGAGTAATGGTGGAAGCCTTCCTGTAGCAGGTGATGTGTAGACTTGCTGTCAAGTATAAGGAATAAGGGCAGCACCTCAGAAAATGCAGATGTATGAGACTGTTGAGTAGAGGAATGAGTTGAGGGTTGAGTTGTTGATGAGTAGATGGATGGGGGAAGATGGCCAGCATGGGGTTTGATAAGGAGAAATATCTGAGGGGTGTTTGTTGGGTTATTCAAACAGTTTCTGAAATAGTTTGGATGTAATCATCTTTCTCTATGCCTGTATTAGGCTTATGCCCTAGTGAAATGCTGATGGTGTTCATTATTATTCCATTGTTTGTGCTGATGTTTTTGTTGGGGTTGCTCCAGTTTGTTGAGTGTTCACTCTGCACCTGCCAAAAATTTCTATCTGTCCAATCCCAAACCAGCAGGCGATCCTGTCTCCCAAAATGAGACAGAAACACCCGAGGATGACTATTCCTGGAATCTCAACTGCCAAATGGGAGAATGGAGGAACTGGGGGTCCGTGAAGCAGTGATAGGGCTGCGCATGGTCTGAGAGTAGGACAGCCCCAAGAGGTGGGCCAGAAGAAACCATGACTTCTGGGCGGCCTCAAAGAGTCTCAGAACGTCTTTCCCAGGGACCACGTCCTCCCTTATTAAGTGGGTGCTCCATGAGTGTGTACAAATGTTTTTCGAGGGTTGGGAGTCTCCATTATCACCTCCATGTGCCATTGTAAGCTGTGTACAATCTTGAACATATCACCTCTCTTTTGCTTCTCCCTTCCAACCTACCAACTAAGAGGATCAGGACCAAGGAATACCAGCGTGGCTCCCAGTTCTGATATGCAGAAGTTTTGTGATTTCTGAAGTTTTCTGTTCCTTCTTTAGACCGTCTAAGGTTTTTCCCTGAACGGGATTTGAAGGACATACATCTCCTGGAAATGGACACGTTCCCCCCTAATTTTTTAGAAGTTCTAAACCCTTTTATAGTCAAGAAAGATGCAGAGGTGACTTATTTCTGGAAGGAAACTGCTTATGTGTTTGCAGAAGCTGTGGCAGCATACTTCCCTGAGGCAAATCAGACTTTCTGGCACATTCTTTCCAAATGTCACAATTCAACAGAAAAACACCTTTTCCCCAGGAAGTTGGAGCAGCAGCTGGAACTGCTTATTTGTTGAAATCATGCAAACTCTAGAGCTGGGGGGTAGGTTGGGCAGTATGAGATTTTAATATACATTTAGCAGAAGTTAATGAAGAAATCCACAGCTCAGGGGCAGCCAGTGATGTTTCTGTTAATGTTATTAAATATTAATGAGTTGCTTTTTCTCTTTGGGGCTAAACAGCATGCCTGATGCACCTTTTTAAATTACTGCATCCCTAACAGGTAGCAGAGCTGAACAGAACTGCTTAAGATGGTTACATTTAGGAAGGAGCATTAAGACATTTCTCTTCTTCCCAAAGCTGTTTAGGAGGGCACCCTTCCTTCAAAGGTTACTAATATTTCTTAGGGTTAGCAGAACATTCAATAGCTTTAGCTCATAGAGCAACTGGGGAATTTTCTGGAAGAAGTGCAGATAACACCACAGCCCAAACGTTTCTACAGATAAGCAATGTTTAGAAATCAGATATTCAGTGCTGTGCTGGTAAATATTTAACTACAGGCTCTCTTAGAACAAATAAATAAGTAAGCCCTCATTAGTAGCATTTGCTGATTGTTATAAGTATCCCCAAATGTGTCCGATTTTGAGACACCAATGTAACATTAGTGAATACAGAATTGAGAAGAGCTGTCCAGTAGCACAACATTATATAGTATTTCTACCATACAGGCACATAAATGTAAATAACCTCAGGAGCATAGATAAAATAATAATACATAATGTTTTATATATAACAATATTTTTATAATAATAAATGTAGCAAAATCATGAGGCATCTGTGTGTTCACTACCTTTCAAATATAATTTATTTAAAATGTGAAATAACTTTTAAGTTTTTTTTTTTTTTTAAGATTTTAGTTATTATTTGAGAGAGAGAGAGTGAGAAACAGCATGAGAGGGGAGAGGGTCAGAGGGAGAAGCAGGCTCCCTGCTGAGTGGGACTTGGTTCTAGGACTCCAGGATCATGACCTGAGCCTTTGGCACACACTTAAACAACTGAGTCACCCAGGTGCGCCCCCCACCACCTTTTCTCAAAAATATTTTATTTATCTACTTATTTGAGAGAGAGAGAGTGAGAAACAGCATGAGAAGGGAGAGGGTCAGAGTGAAGTAACTTAAGTTTTGGTACTGGCTGTGTTTAACAACCATCAATGATCTTGCAAAATTCCTGAACTTTTAAGTCCATTCTCATGAGCAGTTACAAGCTGCTACAAAGTCCCCAGTGAACTTGCCAGTTGGGAGATCTGTAATCATTGATCAGGACGCACGGCAAAAGATTTGCTTGACAGACCTCTCCCTTTCTTCTTTTCTTCCAGTTTCGTATAAACATGCCATATCTTGAGATACGGTCTTGAGATTAATGGTCTTGCCTGCTACCTTTCTAGCCCAGGCCTCTGTAGCACACTTGGGATGCTTTCTCTGGTCCACACTGGAAGGTCAACTATGGGCTCATATCTGCCTGCAGAGATAGACCCAATGCAGAGGCATAATTAGTGTGATTACTTTTAAGCATAATTGGAGTATTCATTCACTCAGTAAATATTTAGCACCCCAACATCCTAAGTACTGTTCTGAACTCTTACATGGGCAAACAAAATGAACAGAGGTCTCTGTAGCTTCAATGTTTCCAACATGCTATGGTCACAAATATTTTGTCTGGGAAATCAGGGAAGGCCTCATCTGACCTAGATATTGAAGAAGGATACTTAGCAAACTACTAGACACAGACAAGGTAGAGTGTTTCAAGGCCAGAGACTAACACATGCAGAGGCAAAGAGGGTTGAAAAGTTGGCCTCGATTGTTCAGGTAGGTGTCTGGTGTGGAGGAAGATGGTGAGGAGGTAGAATGTGGTGACGCTGGGAGGACATTTTATATAATCTCATCAGTGAGGTGGTGCTTCTTGTTGGTACCACTTCATACTGTATTACCATGTTCTGCTTCCTGCTGTATGTCCTTTGGTTGGATTTGAGGCATGTTGTATCCCTCTCCCCAAAGACTTGAAGTCCTTGAGGGCAAGGACTGTTGCACTTCTTTCCCAGGACAGTGCACATATTGAGTAATAAATAAACATGGACTTGAACTTGTATTCCTATCTCCTTTCCATTCCTACCCTAGTCACACACATAGACCAAAATTTGCCTCCATTTTCATTGGGCTTTAATTAAATCTTGGCTCAAAGAACATTGGAGCAGAAAAAGAAAGGAGGGGTAGGTCTGGAGAGAGTGATCTTCCTTGCTGTTTTATGTTTCATTAACACTCAGTGGATCAATATTCAAATGTCCAGGCTGTTCTGCCTGGCCTGTGGGTTTCAGGAAACCCTTGGATGCTTAACTTAGAAGCATGAATTCTCCTGCCAAGTGAAGCTACCCTCACTGACCTCTGGTTGGTTTCAAGAGCAATAATACTTACTTTATTACCTTTTTTCTACCCTGACATTTATGCACCTGGGAGCCTTATGAAACTCCCAAGAAGTAAGGAAACACCATTCGCATTTCAGATGGGGGCCCTCCTCTCTACACTGGTCTATTACTTCTTCATTTTGAAATGGGAGGGAAGAAGGGAAAATCATACCTGACTTTCTTTTTTATTATAGCGAGGCTTTTATGAAAACACAGAAAAGAACCATGATTTTGTGGTGTTCTTATAGGGAAACGGGAGCTGTGTTATATGTATTTGAGACAGTTTGAATGGCTGTTTGTTTTACAGGAATGCAAATGTATATATTTGTTTGAGGAAGAATTTGTAGGAAAAGTTAAAATAAAAACTGTGAAATTAATTTTGGAATAACACCTGTGGAATCTTACCCAGAAATGAATCTTGACCTTTAAAATCATCTTGGTTGTCATTATCACTTACTTCTGTCAGTAATTTTACTGTGATCCAGAGGATTCTTTTAAGCTTCTAGCATCCCTGATACCCAACGTCAGCCACTGTACCTGCTATAGGATATACATCAATACCTTTTTTAAACCTGGAATCTTCATTTGATAATACAGTTCTGCACACTGGATTTCCAATGATTGAGGATTATTTCTAAACCTCAAACTCCATTCACAAAGTCTGAATATTTGCTCTTTGCCAGGAATATTTGAAAAATGCATTGTAGCTTTTTGGATGGCTGTAGGATGTATTTGTGTTTGTGTATGGGGGGGGAGGGTGTTTTAGCGTTTATGCGTCTATACCAGTGAGCAACATTCATTTTCTGGACAGTGACTATGGCTATGAGAGACATGGAGAGAGCCAGTGTGTCCCAGCTTTCTGGTACAACCCAGCATCCCCATCAAAGGACTGCAGTCTTGGTCAAAGCTACCTAAACAGCACTGGGTAAGTAAAACACCTAAAGAAACTCTACTCACTATTCTTCTGTTTCCCTAGATTGCCATTAAAGGTAGCATTTCTGTTGAAGCGAGTTGGAGCATAGAGAGTTTGTTTACAAGGGGCTTCTGAGAAAGGCTGAGGAGTTCTTTACCTTTTTTGGAAATACCTGAAGAGATTTCTGACTACTATATTCAGTGCCTTTTTCCATTTGCCTCTGACAGACCATAGCTATGGTTTTGGTCAGGCCTTCTCTTCTGGAAAGAGATGCCACTTTATTTTGGGGGCCCTGAGGGAAATAAATTAATACAAGTGGTAGCCACATATTACAGGGCTCTCCAGGGATAGATGGACTAAGGCTCTTCTTGGCTGGTGCTAGAAACTGAAACTAAAAATTCAAAAGTCCCATTCTAGGGCTCCCTGGGATAAGAAGATCAAGCCCCACACTTTCTCTAATGGCCCAATGACGTGTGTGTTTCTCTTCCTGCTGACTTACAATTATTCAGGTGTTTGAAAAAATATTGCCTTAAAGACTTGTTGTCTTCTGCTCTCCTTTGCTGGAAGAGAGTTGGAAAATGGATCGGTGGTCTGAGACAGCATTTTTCAGATTTTAATGTGCTATGAATCACCCAGTAGTCTTGTTAAAATGCAGCTTCTGATTTGGTAGATCTGGGCTGGGACTGAGATTCCTCATTTCTGAGAAGCTCCAGAAATGTTATCATTGGTGTCCTGGGACGACTCTTTTGAGTAGCAGAGGATAAAGGTGTTCTGGACTCCGGCCTCAACTCCTTCAATGGGTATTCTGCCATTTCACGTCGGTTACTCACCATCTCAGTACTTTTACCTTCTCTGGTTATAAAATATTGGTTGGTAGGTACTGTCTACTCAAGTGATGTCTAAAGAGGGTTAAAAAAAAAAGTGATGGAAGAGATGTACTGAGTGGTGTAAGCTACCACCAAGAATTTTTAGCTCAATATTTGGTTCTAGGGGACTGTTGCTGGGCCTTGAACTGGGGCTTAAGCACTTTTAATGTAATTTTATTGTAAATGTCGGGTTCAGGCATTGAAGCCATTCACATTACAGATCCAGCAGCATGAACTTAGAGATACAGTATCAGAAAACATAGTGTTATGAACTTTGAGGAAGAGGAATATGATGGGCACAGGTGGTCAGCTAGGCCACCAAATTACATTTCAACATCTCTTATGATCATGTGACACGTTTAGGTATACCCAATTTGAAGTGACTTAGGTATAACTCCAAATAAGGTAAAATCCCAAATAGCCAACCAAATAAATCAGGGAGCTTAAAAAGAAGGATAGTTTGTATTTTTTCAAAAGACTCACAGCAAATATCTACACACATCTCTAGTTTGCTTAAATGTTGGCTTATATGACTTATATAGTTGTCAACTATAGTTGACTATAGGCTTATAGTTGTCAACCAGCTGGCCAATTGAGGTTGAAGAAGAAGAGTAGAGGATATCCAGTTTGCTTTAGAATATGATACCCACCAAAATACCTGCTAGAAGTAAAAATTAAATATCTTGAAAATTACTGGAAGTTAGCAAAAAAGTGTATGTTGATCACAGAAGTTTGATGTTGTAGAGTAGTACTGACCAAAAGAACTATAATATGACCCACAGATGTAATTTAAAATTTTCTAGTAGCTACATTAAAAAAAAAAAATTTAAAGGCAAAGTTGATTTTAATAGTGTATTTTCTTTAACCTGATATGTCCACGATAGTATCATTTCAACATGCAAGACTAACCACATTTTAAGTGCTCAGTAGCCACAGGTAGAAAGTGGTTAGTGTATTGGACAGCACAGCTCTAGACCCATTATGAGTTCAGCAGGCAATTAAAAATAATATGTATCTACAAGGGGATATGTTGTAATTCTATCTGAGGCAGTTACTACACACAACATTTGCTTAACATCCTCCTGAGATCTTGGGATGGAGATGTAGGGCTGGTAGTTCAGCAGTGTTTGGGGGGTGGGAAGTGGAGAAAGGACCAGGAAGAATATCAGGTATAGTGGAAGATAAATGTCATTCATAAAAGATTTTGTTTTGTCTGCCTTCAACTGAAGGGCTATCAGAAGAAGGCAATGTGGATGGTTGGGTTAATTACTCCTGACATATAGGGTAAAAGAAGACGGGATATGATGATGGTGGTGGTGCATTTATATTATGCGGGTTTACCAGAAGGTTGATTACATGACGCCTTATAGATAGTGGAAATAATGTCCGTCCTACAGGTCAGGATGGTGGACAAGCCATTGGCTCAACTTCCCATGCTCAGATCAGTGGTCAAGTGACGTGATGTGTCATCACTATGCACAAAGAGGCCCTTGTCCTAAAAAGCCACAGTGCTTTGTGGGGAGGTTTCCCATGCTAATAACTTCTCTGAGCAACGTCCTTCGGATCTGGCATTTGTGGGAAGTGAAATATTAGCAAGAAGAGAAAAGAGGCTATAAAATAGCCCAGTAGCTCTGGAGCCAGGACTAGTATGTACGAAAGGATGGGTTGATGTCCTGGGGGTAGAGGGAAGGCAGGAAGAGGCTTCCCAATGAATCAGAGTGAGGGGTCTGACCTTCTCGCTGCTGTCGAGCTACAGAGAGAGCTGGAGACGGCCTTAGGGAAATACCAACAAGGCCCTCCCTCACAGAAAGGAACACCTGCTTTTCTTGCTCCGCTAGTCCAGTGGCTTCAGCTCCTTCCAATGCACCTGTGAGTCAGGCATTGATTTTTCTTGGCTGGTTTAGACACTGATCTGATCCGTGGCTCACCAGGTGGGATCAATAATAATGTTGAAAGAGCTGCTCTTCCTCAGATGGAGGGGTAACAGTTCCTCAGCTTTGTTAGTTGAGACTCCGTTTTTAGGAGCCACTGTGTGAAACATCTCTCAGTCTGGTTTTCTTGCACTCTTTTTCTAACCTGTGCACATGTACACACGCACACACGCACACACACATACCCCCCCCCCCACCACGGACAACTGTCAATACTCCTCAGGTACCGGCGGATTGTGTCCAACAACTGCACGGACGGGCTGCGGGAGAAGTACACGGCCAAGGCCCAGATGTGTCCCGGAAAAGCCCCTCGTGGCCTCCATGTGGTGACAACTGACGGACGCCTGGTGGCAGAGCAAGGGCATAACGCGACCTTCATCATCCTCATGGAGGAGGTTGGTGTTGTCCTGGGTCTCTAAGGTCATAACTCACTTTCCAGAGAGGGAAGAAAAAGATCACGTGTCCCCATAAGGCCCAATTCCAGAGTCAACGGTGAGAAGACACATGGAGTGAAAGAAGGCTTAGATATTCAGGGACCTCGTCCCTTCATCCCACATCATGGACCTAGGCTCCAGGTGGCCCATTTGTGTCTGGAGGATGCGGGTCTGGATATATTCTTTGAGGTCCTCCCTAAGGGTCTGCTTTGTTGAAGGAATGTTTACCACCAGAGGACCATATAGTCTAAATCTGCCAGAAGAATGGAATTCTTTTTTCTTTTTTTTCTGTTAGTTCCAGAGCCTCTTTTGCTTTATTCTAACGCTTAAATCCCCCTGATTAAAAAAGCCCATAGGGCTTTCAAAGGGTCTTGAAAGTATGAGTGTGAGTGTGGGGGAAGATCATTGCCATCCTTTAAACTTATTTGTATAGAGAATGTCACATTAGTTGCTTTTTCCATCAGCTAGTTGCTCCATTATTTCACTTTTTTGTGTCTTTTGCAATCGGGGCAGTAAAATCAGCCTGCATTCATTCATTCCAGGATGGAAATAGCTCTGTCTTATGCTTCTTGCTCCCTACATGAGCTATTTCATCTCTTTCCCAAACCAAGGAGTTTTTCAGGCACTCCTTGTTGAGGTGGTGGGGCAAGAAAGCTTGCCTGATTTACAAAGCCCTCTAAATTTGTATGCAAATTGCTCTGTGCTCTTCAGATCTTGGAAAGAGACCAAAGCAAGCCAGTTTTTTTTTCCCCAAATGTGAATACTTTAGAAACCTTTAAAGTCTGGCCCATACTGAACAGGATGGTGAAGGTTCCTTATCCTGGGTTGACAGATTCTTCAGTAGTAACCCACACTGGGGGCTTGAATTAAAGGACTTTAAGATTCAGAGGAGGTCATTATCACATTTCCACTAGGGAGTTTCCAGGACCAGCATTATAAAAACCTTCTCTTGAATGGATGTGAAAAGCCACGATCTTATCCATTTGAATTGCCTCCAGTTCATTTCCACTTCAATTTATATTCATAAACTCAAGGGTAGTCAACATTGTGCAGGGGGCAAGGGAGCACATATCAATATTTCACTCACATCTGGGTTTCCATGGGGGATGAGGCAGAACATGAAACTGTGATCAGTGCACATTCACTGGACGGGAGGATTGGCTCATAATTCCAAAATGATGTGTATCCCTTTTTAGTCCATCAACCCTCTTTGTAAATAGAGAGAGCTGATTCTTCTTTTTTACCTAGGATCCTTGTTTTGTGGTCAGGTTGAATTGCATTTATTCAAAGTCATTGACCTACTATAGTGGGAGGAGGAACAAAGAAGGGTGGAGTTCAACATCACCTCTTAAGAAGCCAAGTATTAGCTTGGGATGGTAAGATGTACTCACCTGAACCCATGCCCCATGCAGCCAGCGGGCTCTTGGTCTTCCAAAAGCAGAGATGGGTGAGCTGTGATGGTGGAAAAAGCTTCAGGGAAGAGGGGCGTAGGCAGGTTTAGGGAAATCCAAGGTCAACAGAGTACAGATGTAATTTTGACTGGTAAGCAGGATTCATGTCTAGACTGGGAATAACCATCCTATCTCACAGACTTATTTTGAAAGTGTTGTATAGCGTATGTGTTAAGTGATTAGCATAATGCTTAGAATAATAAATCTCAAATCATGAAACAATTATAATTATAGCAATATAATTGAGAGCATCAATGTTGAAACCAGACTGCCTGGGTTCAAAACTTGTCTCTTCCACTACTAGCTGTGTAACTTGGGTCTACTTACTTAATTTCTGTTTGTCTCCAATTGTAAAATGGGGAAGTAATGCTTTTTGCACTATAAAGTTGTGAGCTTAATTACTTGGAACTGGAAAGAAATTTCTTAAGTGTCAGCTGTTACTATTATGATTTTGACACAGGAGAGAAGTAATTCAACCAAGTGTGTGAGGGAGCCAGGGAATGCCTCGGCCTTCCCACTCCAGAGCTCCCTAGAGGCTTTATGCTATCCCCTAGTGCCCATTCAACCAGCTCAGGCTGCCCCAAGCTTGGGTATGCAGGGATAACAGGTCCATAGTACTGCCCATAGTGCCTGCTAGATATCAGATAAGGGTCTGATTGCTAATTGTGTTGAGGGTACTTCAGCCTCCTGGGAGTGGCTCTGGGTCCCCAGAAGGGTGATGCTGAAGACACAGGACCAAGCATCCAAAAGGAGTCAGACCTGACCATGTCAATGAGCTCTGGCCAACTGCTGTTCCTCCCATTCAGGGTGATCTCCAAAGGACAAACATCCAGCTTGACTTTGGGGATGGAATTGCTGTGTCCTATGCTAACTTCAGCCCCATCGAGGATGGCATCAAGCATGTCTACAAGAGTGCAGGAATCTTCCAGGTGACGGCCTATGCAGAGAACAACCTGGGCTCGGACACTGCTGTCCTTTTCTTACATGTGGTTTGTAAGTAGTCTGACCCATCTTCTTTCTTATGCTCCTTCCAGGGGACAACTCCCGCTGTCCACAGACTTCTAGGACGCAGAGTTGAGACTAGATTTGGCGTGACTACTACACCAAGTAATGACCCAAATTGAAAGACTGAGATAGATGTGTGCTCATCCATGTTTCAGTTTTCTGATACTGAAGTAGATTATTTTGCAAGTTGGGATAACATTGCCAACTGGGCCCTTCTTTTCAGTTTCACTGTGTACTGATGGAAGTGTACTCAGGCAGATAAACATTCAGGTCAAAGTCCCTTCCCTTTGCTTTAGAGACTCATAAGGATCTAGGAAGAAGAAACTCATCTGGTTCACAGTCACAAGTTCACTTTCAATCTGCTATGAGTGAAGGCAGCCCAAATCAAAGGAAGTTTTTAATCTCTGTTGGAAGACCCAAAGAAGGATTAAAGAGACATGTTTAGATTTTTTAAATGTGGTACTGAACACAAAAAAGAGCTTAATTCTTACATACAAGGTTACTGCAAGTTCATTCCTATTATGAACAATTCTAAAGACTCTCCATTTTTTTTTGTTTTTGTTCTAGAATATATTTCACTGCTATTGACCATTGCTTGGCACAAACCAAACAACAGCTGAAGTTCTAAACTACTTTGTTGGAGATACATTTTGTGTATCTGCTATCCTGGGACTTCAGTCATGTACACTAAAACTTAAATAGTATGATTTTAGAATGTTGGGTCAAGACATATGCTTATGAGTCTGGTATTGATTTCCTATGTCTTTATCAGTGATATTCATGAACCTAAGGGATTCCATAGTTATAATTTATATACCCCATGATGTTTTGGGAGTAATATGCTACTTATGGTGAAATGTATATTTAAAAGGGTCTAAGTGAATACAAGGAGTACTTCTAGCTCAGTGACGACAAACTCCACTATATAAACAACCCACATTTAAAAGGTTTCTGGAAAACTGTAAACCACCTAGTCTCCTAGCATTTTGATCCTAGTTGTATCACAAGGATGGTGGGAGGGGATATGCATAAGAGGACACCCAGATTATAGATCAGTTCTGTCCCTAGAGATGCCAGGCTACATGGCCATGAGATAAATTTTTTCTTCTGTGGGTCTTATGAACTCCAACTTTAAAATGGCTTAATTCTAACTGGTACTTTGCCTCATGGAGCTCTTATTACAGCAAATAGGGACTATAAATAAAACACCCAATTATTTACTAGTTTATTCAACAAGTGTCTGTTGATATATATATGCACTCTGCAAGGACCTGGGGAAGCAACAATACATACATGAATGGCCTGGGCCTGGAAGAGCTTGCATTCTGGTAGGGGAGGCCAGGTGCTACTAGAACTAGGGGCCACGCTCCACCAACTCTACTCATTTTGTGTAGGAAACACCAGGTCAAAAACCCAGGCAGGTGGTGTCCCAAGTATTCATAAGCCAGAGTTTAGAACAACAGGACCTCTGTTTGAAATCTGATCATATGCCTTTGTTAAACATATAATATTGGTCAAATTTTGTACTCTTTACAAACTTATGATTCCTCATCTTAGTACTTAGGTTATAAGAAAGCTATGAGAATCAGATTGGATTATATGTATGGCTCAGGGGTCCCCAAGATCACACCCTCATGTTTTTGCTTCACTAAAAAGACTCATAGGACTCTACATATAATAATACTCAGACTCTGATTTATTACAGGGGAAATAGCAAGATCAACAAAGGGAAAAGGGCCATGGGGCAAAGTCTGGAGGAAACCAGTTGTGCCCTCTTCCCCATGGTGTCACACAAGACATGTGTAATTCCTCTAGCAAGGAGTTCCAGGAATATGTGAGGAGGGCTATTTACCAGAGAAATTCCTTAGAGACTCAGTACCCATGTTTTGTTTTTATATTAATTAATTTTTAAATTTAAATTCAACTAGCCAAGTTATAGTATGTCATTAATTTCTGATACAACGTTCAATGATTCATCATTTGAGTACAACACCCAGTGCTCATCATGTCACGTGCCTTCTTTAAAGCCTATCATCCGTTATCCCATTCCCCCTACCCACATCCCTTTTCTTAATCCTCAGTTTATTTCCCCAAGTCAAGAGTCTCGTATCATTTGTCTCTCTCTCTCTCTGATTTTTTTCCCATTAATTTTCCCCTCCCTTCCCCTATGGTCCTCCGCACTATTCCTTATATTCCACATGTGAGTGAAACCATATGATAATTATGTTTTTCTGGTTGACTGATTTCACTTAGCATACTACCCTCCAGTCCTATCCATGTTGATGTAAATGGTAGATATCCATCCTTTCTGATGGCTGAGTAATATTCCATTATATATATAAACCACATCTTCTTTATTCATTCATCTGTTGAAGGGCATCTCAGTTCCTTCCACAGTTTGGCTATTGTGGACATTGCAGCTAAGAACATTAGGGTGCAGGTGCCCCTTGTGTTTACTACATCTGTATCTTTGGGGTAAATACCCAGTAGTGCAATTGCTGGGTCATAGGGTACCCATGGTTTGTATTGAGGACTAGTCAAGTAGGCATTCTCTGCCAAGTGTCTGCCAGAATTCCAGACATCTCAAGGAAAGTATGTATTTAGAATAAACCATATTGTTGATATAAATAGTCTAGGCATAGTGAACCACTCTTATCAGTTAAATGTTGACTGGAAATACTCTCAAAGCCAAGTTTCCAGGTGCTAGCAAGGACCAGTCTTGCATACAAGACTTTCTAAGGATGACAATTTCAGGTCTATGTTAACATTTTCCTGCACAGTGTACAAAATGCCACTTACACCCAGCTTGGCTCATGATGAATGTGGCCTGTTATAGTAATTACTAAATACTACCCACTAACTTTCTGTCTGATGCTACTGCTGCATTTAAAAATGAAGACAAAGAGAGAAAATTTACTTTCCTCTCTCCCAACCACCTTCCCCACCCATATTCCTAATTCCACCAATAGTGGACCTGCCTGACGGGTGTAAAGCCCAGTGTATCTTAGTGGCAAAAAATACAACAGCTAGGAACCGATTTATACTGTGGGTTATGTGCTTGAAGGAGGAAATGTTCCTTGAAACTTTTATCATGCTCATAATTCCCTCCACATCAATCATGGCTGCATTTACCAGACAGTTATTATAGTGGAAACTGCTCTTGGCCTCACCTTGGGCCATTAGCTAACAAAAGTAGTTGTTAGCCACCCATAATAACCAATCTCACACAGATTATTAGATTTTTATCAAAAAGAGCACTATTTGACAGGGTTTTAGACATTTTCTATGGTCTCTCTTGAATCCCCTCAGCTTTCTTCTCCCTGTTCTATGGTGTGTTCGTCCCTAGGTTGAAACCTGGAGCTTCTGTCTCAGGTTCTTTGCCCTAAAAAGCTGTTACATGTTGTTGTTCCTTGAGATTCTATTTAGCCAAACACGCTTGTCTTAAAGCTGGAATACCTGTTTGTATGGCGTGCCAATTCATGGAAGCCATATCCTTTTGTTTGGCATGAGTCCAGGCAGAAGGAGATCTCATTTTATCTTTTTGGGCATAGGTCCCTGACAATGTGTGGCTGGACCAAGGCCGCTGAGTGACAGAAAGCTGAGAAGAATTTCCAGGGCCACAAGACATTAGCAGCATCATCACTTAACTGAGGAAAGGCCCAGGGTTCTGAAGAGCTGGCAGGGGAATGAGCTTCATGCATTTTGAGAAGAGAAATAACAGGAATTTTCACTTTAAGGGTAAAGCGCCCTTTTCCCAGCAGGGGAAGAATGAACTCTGCATCTGGGCACCAAGAAAGTCTCTGAGGTGTTCTTGTAAGACACAAAGTTCTCGCCTTCCTGCCAGGACATGGCTGGTCAGGGGCTTCTTCCTGCTGTCTTGTTCTCTTCCTCACGGATCAGCAAAACACGAACAACAAAGAAAGATAAATCACATAATGTCCTACAAATGAGTAAATAAAGTCACAAAAGGAGCCAGTGTTTACTCATACCTTGTGTTTCATTTTTTATTGTTTCACGAACAATCAAATCATAGAAAAATAATTGAGCAGACTTTCTTATTGAAAATAACTAACCCTTCAGCCAAATGTGTTTCTGAAGCAACAAGGTTAAAATGATTTGCTAAAAGAAATTATTTGCTGGGAGAAACCTTCAGGGTCATCTGTCTGTGGTCAGATAGATGTAGGCACAGATTATTCCCAGGTGGTAATTACACAGATTCTCAAACACTTGCTGCTTGTTCTGAAAAATGCAGTGTGGACAGGGCCAAGCCGACCAGGCTGCTCCCTTCACTTAAACATCAGTCTTTGTCCCAACATCTTCTCCCCCAGCATATATTTACCTACAACACAGCGAGAGTCAGACGAACTCCCACTGTCTTTGAGGGACTTCCACCCAATGATACACGGAGACAGTGATAGTGGCAATGGTGATGGTAGAAACAGTGACAACCCAAATCTAATGCTATAGTACTTTTAACATCCGTACGTCCTAGTCATACGTTTTTATTCTTATAAGGAAGGCAGGGGATGCAGTAATGGGCTGTGTAGTATCACGGCTCTGGAAGATAGAGGAAAAGATCATACAGCTAAATTTAAACCAGACCAGAAACGAGAAGAAGCCATCTGTCGTCTTCCCTTTAAACTGAGCTGTCCCCGGAGTGACCCATGATGTAAATAGTGAAGCCTGAGTGGTCAGGAAAATGTCCCACCTGTGAGAAGAACTAGGGGCCCCCAGGCGAAGGAGACGTGTGGACTTCAGTCTAGACCTTTAGCCATGTTCCCACATCAGCGCTATCATAATGGAAACTATGTACTAGCAGCGTGTGAACAGCTGATTCGAATACTTTAATTTGATTTGGTTAAGTAGGAGGGATATATGAAAAGTTAAGAAGGGAGAAGGAAGGAAGGAAAAGAGAGAGAAAAGAAAGGGGAGAAAGGAGAAGTTGAAAAATCACATCTCATCTCCCTCCCAGAGTGTGACACGGACATGTTAATGTTTCACATCAGCATTTTCTTTCCTCTTCTCATTTTATTTTGGAAGTGAGTTAAATGACAGCCCTCATTTATTATGGGTAGGGTATGTTCATGCATGTTCTCTCCCTACTTGTATCGGTTTTCTAAGGGAAAAGGAGATAAATTTGGTCACCTTTTTGCAAACAGCTTTTTTATTCTTTGGGAACATGGCCTTTGTTTCTCCTTTGATTTAGAGAGATACACATTTTCCTTTTTGTAAAACAGCCTTGCCAGCTTCTGAATGACACCCACTGAGTATTGCAGATGACAGGCACAATGGCGGATTGTTGAAGAGGATGGAACCAATTAACAATCAAGGATAATGGAAGAGCCCTCCACATGATGCACTGACCCCACATCACAATACAGGCTAATTGTCAGAAATGAAAGAGACTGCTGTTTTTCTTCCTATTTATTGGCTAAGTGTCTAGTCAACTAGCTTTGTCCTTGGATTGGAGGTTCATAAGCATTCATGGCTGGGCACATCAGATGTAAATGAATTTCAGATGTCACTCAAAAAGTCTGAAGGCTGGTTTGAGTTCCCTATTATACAAGGTGATTTGTTTCAAGCACACACACACACACACACACACACGTACTTCAACATTTGTGAGTTTGTGATCCTTGTTTTATTATAGTTGATGGTAATAAGGGTTAAGATTAAGAATCTGGGGGTGTGATAAACTTTGTTTATTCGAGGAACAGAAGCATTGACACTGTTTCCCATTGTTCCCCCAGGTCCCGTAGAACATGTTCATCTCCGAGTGCCATTTGTCGCCATAAGAAATAAGGAGGTCAACATCAGTGCAGTTGTGTGGCCCAGTCAACTGGGGACCCTTACCTATTTCTGGTGGTTCGGCAATAGCACAAAGGTTTGGCCCTTTCTGGTCTATGTCTGAGTAGATCTGTACTGATATCTCCTGGGCTCCAGCCGCCATGTTGATGTTGGGGGCACCAGGGATGGGAATAATAGGGCACACTTAGTGAAGCTATGAATCCACAGAATTGGATACCACATTCGTCTCTGTACTAGGTTCATTATTATAATAGGGAAAGTTCAAATGATCCGAAAGAAGAAAGAGTACCTTGAGAAGCTCCACAAACTTGCTTCCGTAATCAATATTTTTAAAACTTCATTTATCTTATATATATATTTTTTTAATCCTGGGCTTTCTCCCACTAGATATATAATGTTAAGGGAGTCACTTAGCATCTCTGGACCCAGCGACTCCATCTGGAAATGTGAATTCTTTCTCTAAATGCAAGGCTATGAAAATCAAAGGGGGTAATTCATA
Source organism: Mustela erminea (assembly GCF_009829155.1). Lineage (NCBI taxonomy): Eukaryota > Metazoa > Chordata > Mammalia > Carnivora > Mustelidae > Mustela > Mustela erminea. Next base: position 68,503,497 of record NC_045627.1, read on the forward strand.
CAAAGAACCCTTCTTCAAGACCTACTAGGTGATCTACAAGGCCAAGTTTCATTTAAGGAATGGCAGGGGATGCTGACAAGTCTCGAAGAAGGAAACTCAGAGGGCCAGACTCTGAACTTGACACGTCCTCCCTACTGGTGATGGTGACATTTGTGTTAACAATGCACAAGCTGATATAAAAGGATTTGGAAGCAGTTAGGCTGAGGGTCCCTAAATGTAATGGCTTAATGTTTTTCTCTATTCCTGGTTTTGTCTTTACATTTTCCTTGGCCATTCTTGATGTGATTGTCATTTCTCATCTTAGACTTTTTATCTTTAAAAACTATTTTATTTATTTATTTATTTGAGAGCGCATGTGGGAGGAGGAGCAGAGGGAGGGAGACAAGCAGACTTGGTGCTGAATGTGAAGCCTGACATAGGGCCTGATCTCACGATGCTGAGATCATGACCTGAGCTGAAATCAAGCGTCAGATGATTAACCAACTGAGCCATTCAGAAACCCCATGATCTTTCATTTTTGAAAAATAATTTAAGAAAGATATCATATCAGACTTGGAAATGCTGGACATCTTGAGAAAAATGAAATAAATACTCAGTTCTGGTATAGTAATTCCTTTGAAAAAGGAATGAACAATGATGGTTTTGTTTGTTTCAGGATGACTGAAGATTGAAAAGAACTTCAGGCCCTGCATGGTAGGAGTGGGAGAAGGTTCACCCCTGCTCTTTCTTAGGGAAGCAATGATATGGTGGTGTAAACATGGACCTTGCAGTCACAGAGACACTGCTGGTTTATGTGAGCTTGAGGAAGTCATCTGACCTAAAATTTAATTTGCTCAACACAAACTAGAATGAATAATGCCGTTATCATCTTGACTGTTGTGAAAGCTAAGTGAAATACTATATAACTCCCTGACACACACTAGGTACTCACTAAATGGATGCTTTTCATTTTGATATAAAACCTAGGAGTTAGGATGGGTTGAAAAAAGAACTACACTTATGGACACAAGGGACCTTTTTTCTATTTGCATTGTTCATGCTATACACTTTCAAGTCAGTTTCTTAGTATAGGTTACAAAGCTTTTGCATTTCTGGAATTACTGTTCACCAGGAGAAGAGATACAGAGGTTGGTTATTAAGATCCCCATTTGGTACGTTAGAGAAGTAAAGCTCCCTGTGTGAGAAGAGCATCCCAAGTTCAAACATCTGGTTAATTGTAGAGCCAGGTCTCCTAACTCCCTGCTACCATGTTCCACCCCCAGTCCCAGGATGCTTTAGCTGCATCAGTCTGTTTGTCTTCTGGAGGTTACAGACCCTAAAATCCTAGTTCAGTCACTGGCAGGCATACATGGTGAACGAGAAAGAGAAAATGATTTGGGAAGAGAAATTAGAACTAGAGAATTTTAAGTTCATTTCTCTGCTGAGAACTTTGGCTGTCCAGCCAGGGAATTCTTTTCTGTTAGTGTCATTTACCTGGTGATCTTTACTGAGGCTGCTGTGCACAAAGAGGGTAGTTCTTGGTCATTGTTAACACAGTGATTTACTCAGAAACGCCGCGGAGCTAGAGACACAGCATTTCTCTACCGTGCCATTTTTCCCCTTTCATTTTTTTCTCCCTTTGAGTATTCTAAGATCTGAATTTGAAGACCCTTACTAGATTAGTATCTTTGATAAATAAACACAGAAGTGGATAAAGGGACTGCAGAGTCAAGTTTCTGCTTCTCTAATGATTATCTGTGTTCATTTGAACAAATCACCTGATCTAAATCTCAGTGTTGTTGTTGTTTGTTTGTTTGTTTGTTTTTTTCTGTAGAGCAAGGATACTAATGTTGAATCCATGAACATCACTGAGTTATTATTTCAAATATCTCTCTAGCTTATCTATATTATGCCATATTAAAACAGAAAATTTTGAATTACTGATTGACATTATAGTTTGTTTTTGGTTTGGTTTGTTTTGGTTTGGTGTGGTGATGACCTGAATGTTCCTTCAGTTAGGAATTTCCATCTCTAAGCTTGAGCATGAAGTGTTGCTCAAATACCCAGCATAGAGTAGTTTTGAAATAATGAATCTGGGTTGCAGTCCAGACTCAGATTCCTTTTTGCATATGGCTTTAATCAAGTCATGTAATTTCTCTGAACCTTGGTTTTGGTCATTATAATGCTAGAATAATAATAGCAGTAACTATTAGTAACTAACAGTAAGCAAATGATAATTAGGAATAGTAAATATTAGTAACTTAGATGTGCTTAGAATCTAAGCACTTGAAAATATTAGTCACTGTTGAGCTCATCATTTGCATCAATGGCATCTACATCTCAATGGTGTGTCTGACTTGGGTTCCATAGATTTCTTTCCCACCTCTGAGAGTGGTCATTTGGTTCAGTGAAGGAGGTATATTTTCAGTGTTCTTTGCCAGCACCATACCAGATACACATTGAGGTGATTTCATTGCCCAATAACTGGTCCAATGAGCACCATATTTGGCTGGCAAATTAATGAGTATCTTGGAGTATTCTGGTGAGCTCTCTGATTTTGGAGCTATTTTAGTTCCCTTTGACTAGCAAACTGATCTGTAAAAGGAGCTAATTTGGAGCATTTATTCCTACTTCTGCTTTGTAGAAAGCTCTTCGTACACATTATTTAATTTAATCATTAAAACATTACTGATGGAGAAATTATCCCATTTTTCAGAGAAAACACTTAGGCTAATAACCTTGGAAAGTAATGTTTTATGAGTGTGTGTGTGTCTTGTGACTAAGAGAATTGGGCAGGTTCACCCAGATGGTTGAATTAAATCAAGTTCTCAAAAAGAATTAATTTACCCAAACTGTTATATCGAGCCCTTTACTTGGTGCTCTCCAGACTAGAGGAGCTCATACAACATTGTCCCTACCTTCAAGGAGGTTATAGTCCAAATAGAAGGCATGATGGACACAAATGCAAGGATGATGAGCGAGTGTGACGTATAAGTAAACAGAAGAAAGTGAACATTCCTAAAATTCAATAATAGTCTCACATGCCAACAAACTGATCAGGAGAGATGTGAATTTGCATCAGTAGCTCTGTGGATCTTTTTCAAGAGCCCATATTTTGTGCTAGACGTTGTGAGAAATACAAATCAGGGTAAATTCCATTTGTTTCCTTTAAGAAATAATCTGTTTGAGAATCTGAAGTTGTATGATGGTAGGAATGTAATGTTACTGGCCCAGTCAAGCTGCGTCAGTGGTGATGGATGCACACCTTGCTGATCATGGAGTGAGTCATGGATGAAGTTGGTCTTAACCTGGTGTTGAAAAACATTTGAATTGAGACAGAGGAGGGAAAAGAGATTTGTATGGAAAGGTAAGACATGGTTGTGTTCTGTATAGACAGATACAGACAAAACTGAGGATTCATTTGGGCATAGATTTAGAGAAAGAAGAAAGAACTGGAAGGTAGGGGGGACACATAACAGGTGGCTTTGAATGGCATAAATGATGCTTTTTGTTTGAAGTTCATATTTATGATGGGGTGACAGAAGATAGAACCAGATTCACCGACAGTGATTCTTTAGACTTTTGAGAGAGCTTTTGATATGTCTGTCTGTGTGTGTGTGTGTGTGTGTGTGAAGGTTTGAGGGGATTTTTTTCCCTATGAATTTTCCAGTTAATCCCATAGCCATAACACACCTATAGATCCTCTTTTGCTTTACTCCATTTTGGTCTTTGTATATATTTCAGGTTGTTTTACATAGTTCTAATCATAGTATATCTGCCACTACGTATCCTGCCTTTTCCACTTCATCTGGTAAATGCTTTTTTACATGTAACTGTATAATCTGCTGAAGGCTTTAAGTAAGGCAAGCCTAGTGATTGCATAGTCTGTCCAATTTGGGAATGGTAGCTTTTATCAAGGTATACATTTAAATTGTGGAGGTTTTATAATGTTCAATATTAACTTGACTTACAGCGTCTGGGAAACTGGTGTAGGCTGCATCCAAAGATTTCCCTGAAGCTCCTTGTTCAATTAGTCAAGTGGAAATCTCATAACTAAATAGTCACCCTGAGCTTTGTTGATATTTCTCTGGGTTCAGTGGATAATATGTGACCTGTTGCAGTAAGGGAGTTTGTGGGCAAGGATGTAACCCACAACCTAGGCAGGGAATGAGGTATATTATTCCAAGGGGTCTTACCATGGGCTGGCCCCGCAGCTTGGACAAAGCACAGAGGCAGAGAAGTCAATCAGCTGCCTGTTGGATTTGTCGAGCTCTGAAAGGCCAATTTGCTTGGATTAACAGAGGTCTGGCTTAATAAATGTGTCTGCTTGCCTAATAGATTTAGTAAATGAACCTTACAACACTTGATTTAATTTAGCATTACACCCTAGATATTGGTGGCCAATGAAGAATTCAGGAATCCTGTTGAGTGTTCCAGCTTTGCAAGGAAGGTGAAATCAGCCATGGTAGCATATCAATTGATGAAAAACAAAGGCAATTTGGAAAACAAAATTAGCTCCTATCTCTTCCCTAGCATGGAATCCTGTGGCCTGCCACCTGAGAACCGTGTGTTCCCATTCAGCACTATTTGGCATAACTCAGAGCCTTAACTGTCTGATTGGATGACACACTCCTTCCCACCATAGAGGCACCCCCTTTGTCTTACCGCCCTGTACCCTTGTGTTTGGCTCCTGGATCTCCTAGGGAAGCAGCCCAAGGGAGAGAAGTACAAATCTTCAGGGACAAGAAGAATTCCACTCCTGCAAAAGAGATTCCTTTAAGGGTGCCTGGGTGGCTCATTGGTTAAATGTCTGACTCTTGATTTCAGCTCAGGTCAGGAACTCAGAGTTGTGAGATCAAGCCCCGCACTGGGCTCTATGCTTAGTGGGGGTGTCTGCTTATGATTCTCTCTTTATCTCTTGCTCTGCCCCTCCCCACCCCACTCTCTCTCTTTCTTTCAAGTAAATAAATAAATTTTTTTTTAAAAAGTGATGCCTTTGCCTAGAAGAGTACCAACTACCCAAGTCTAAGGCTACAAAAGCGTGTAAAGAACGGGAGGCATATGGACCAGTGAGAGCTGAAGAAGATGTCATGGAATTTGTGAAGGTTTCATGAAAAGATAACTGTTAAGGGAGAAAAGCGCCTGGTGGTGAGAGGTGTGACGATGACAGCAGGGATGGCAGGAGACCAAAATGGAATATAGTCATGGTCAGAGTCATTCATGGAATCAGGAAAAATGAAATCACATTGATTACTTCTTTCATGTTTCTGTCCCAACATTTTATTATGGAAAACTTCAAACATACACTAAAGTTGAAATAATTTTACAGTGAACATCTATATACGACCTGTAGTCTGCCATTAACCTTTATTATTTTTGTTTTATCACATGTCTGGTTATCTGTCCTTCTGTCTATCCATCAGTTAATCTTAATTTTTTTCACTCACTTCAAATTTTAGACACCAGTATACTTGGCGCTAAATGCTTCAGCTTGCAAATCATTAACTAGGGTTCAGTATTTCCTATCACTTTTTTCCCCATGGTTGTATGAGTGATTAAATACATACATCTGAAGTATGCACTTTTTGAGTTTTGACAAAGGCATTCACGTGTAACACAAACTCTTGTCAAAATATCTATACCAAAATAAATACTACTGTCACTCCAGAAAGTTCTCTCACTGCCTTTCTCAGTCAATACTCACCCCCAAGCCTCAAAATCAACCACTCCTTTTTTTTCTATCTTAGATTAGATTTGACTGTTCTAGAACTTCATATATAAAATCATACCACATGAATTCTTTCATGTAAGCCTTCTTTCAGTTCTTATAGTTTTGGGATTTATCCATATACATACTGTTGTATATATCATTTTTTTTTAACTTTTATGTTCATTGTATGGATATACTATTCTTTTTCCCGTTAATGAATTCCTGGGCTATTTCCAGTTTGGGGCTGTTATGAATAAGCTTCCATGAACATTTGTGTTTGTTTGTGGACATATATTTTCTTTTCTCTCGACTAAATTCTCAAGACTGCAATTGCTAAGTCATAAAATATAAGATGGTACTTTTTGGGGAAAAATTATTGCAATTTCTTGTAAAACTAAACTTCTCCCTAAGTTTATATCCCACCAAAAAACATATGAGAGCTCTAGTTGCTCTGCATCCTTAGTCATATTTTATATTATCATTTTTAAAGAAAATTTAGCTATTCTGTTGGGTATATAGTGGCATCTCATTTTTATTCCAAAGAATATGACTAGATAGTGAAGCAAACGAAGGTCTCCTAACAGCTAAGATTGAATGGGTTGACTAGTGGAGACATAAGAAAGACATAGGACATTCATCAATCCTGTATATTCTGATTGCTGAATAAAGTGCTCAAAGATTTTCCAACCCAGACCTTTCATTTAACAGATAAAGAACTGAGGTTCAAAATGGGAACTAACTTTGCCAAAGGTAATTTATTACACTAGCAACTAAATAAAGCCAGAATTTCAAGTCTTTGTTCTTACTACACTAGAAATGGCAACTCTGTGTTACGCATTATTTCATTGCCATGGCCAACATTGGTATGCTGAACCCAACTTGATTTTAGCTTCCTTCTCAACCCAGGACACTAAACAGCCACTATCAGCTCATGGAAGTTGATATACATCATAGAACCTATTTGCAACTCATTCATTATTTAATTTAGAAGGTCACACCCTTGTGTGTATTGTCACTGAGCCTTAAGAATACTTGAACTCTGGGGTCTGCCCTTAGTTAAGTGAAAGAGTGTTTCTCTTTCTTTCTTTCTTTCTTTCTTTTTTTTCAAAACTTTATTTAAAGGTCCTGTTAGTTTACATGTAGTATAATAACGATTTTAGGAGTACAACTTACTGATTCATCCCTTACCTATAACACCCAGTGCTCAACACAAATACCTTCCTTTCTACTCACATCTTTCTTTCATATAGCAAACAAAGAAGAAGGTATGTCACATGCTTACAGCAATGTCTCTCCTCTTGCCCAACTCCAGCTGTCAGCCTGGTCAAAAAAAAAAAAAAAGGGAACTACAGAATTTTATTTTATTTTTGAATCCCAGTTAGGTAACATACAATGTAATATTGGTGTCAGGTGTACAATACAGTGATTCAACACTTCCATCCACCATCCATTGTTCATCACAGCAAGTGCCCTCCTTCATCCCCATCACCTGTTTCACCCAGCCCTCCCGCCACCCCCCACTCCCTTCAGGTAACCATCAGTTGCTTCTCCGTAGTTAAGAGTCTGTCTTTGTTTGCCCCTCTCGCTCTCGCTCTCTTCTCTTTGTTCATTTGTTTTGTTTCTTAAGTTCCACATATGAATGAAATCACATGTATTTGTCTTTCTCTGACTGACTTATTTCTTTTGGCGTAATACTTGTGGTGCAACGGTAGCCTGTCTGACTCCAGAATTTTAAAGAAGAAGAAATCAAATTATGTTTCAGAGGCCCAGTTGGAAATTCTGAGCTAGAAAGCAATTCTCGTTTTGCAGCAGGGACGCTGTCAGAGAGCCACATCTGTGAGTCTCTGCAGGGCTCTGACACACATATCTAGACCATGTTCAGTCAGGAGAGCCTGAGTGTGCTGTGTAAGGGCTGGCCCACATGCACCCCCTTCAGGAACTGCTCTCTGCCTCCCCAACTGGCTGCCTTCTTGGTCTCTGTCCCATGGCTATCCTGACATACAAAGAGGAGAGGGAGTCTGCTCACCTGTGCTTGTGACATCTCTTTGAGAGCTGCCTCAGAGCAGCTTGCTACTACTGGGTCCTACCTTGCAAAACAGCAGGAACTTGGAAGGACGCAGGCCTTAAGATGACCACTGAATAATGACTCTTCAACCTCAGGATCTGCATTCTTCTCTCCCAGAAGCACCTGCTTTCATCAAGTTCCAAATTCTCAGGAAAGTAATAGCCTCTGTTTCTGTCTATCCTTGGAAAACCTGTATATGTTGTGATCAGGGAAATAAAGCAGAAAAAAGAAAAAAGGAATTCAGATGGTCACAGATATGTGTGTTTATTATTTTCCAACTTGTTTAAAATGTTAGAAATGCTTTGCAGTGGAAAACACAGATATAATAAAATGTCAGTGATTGGACCATGCATCCGACTAACATGTGTATTCTACTACACAAAAGTAATATGCCAATGATAGGTGATACAAAAGTAAATAAAATGTGACCACCTCTCTGAAAGGTCTTACACCCCAGTGGAATACAGGAGGAAATGCAAGTGACACAGAATATTGGAGGAGAAGAGAAATAAATGATCTATTCCCAGAGCCAGCTGAAATAGGTTAAAAATGTTGCTTCTACTTTGCCCCAGGAGAAGGAAGAGGGTGACATGCAAAATCCAGAGTGTCCAAACTTATCTTCATCTTTCGGGATTACACTTTACAGTGTATTTTAAGGATATTACTATTCTTCCTGGATACTGGGTATAATCACAGTTTTTGGAAGCTACAAAAAGTCATTCTCTCTTTTCTTGTTTCAAGTTAGGATCCCTTGGGGACACACAAATACCATGCAGATTTGTGACAGTCTGAGATTTGTAAGAAAGGAAGAAAGTTTGATATCCCACAGAGGACTAAATGGGTATCTTTCCTTCTTTTAGCCTCTCATCACCTTGGACAGCAGCATTTCCTTCACATTCCTGGCCGAAGGCACCAACACCATCACTGTCCAGGTAGCTGCTGGAAATGCCCTTATCCAGGACACAAAAGACATTGCTGTGCATGGTAAGCCCTGAAAATTGTTCTGTGTTGCCCCCTCCTGTCCAATCAATGCCATCTGCCTACCCTTAGGGCAACCCCTGACCGCTTTGAAAATTCCCCACACCAGGGGGAAATTATGTAGGTCAACAAGAGATTTATAAACGTATCTTCTACCTTGTTCCTGAATAGACACTGAGGCTGCAAGAGAAACTGGCACAGATGGACATAGACAAGCATCTATTATTCCCTAAGATGATCCTGATGGGGCTCTCTTTAGACAAGCACATATCATAAGTTGAAGGATGCTAAACTAGAAAGACTGTCATAGAGGCAGCTAGATCTGATGTCCTGCTGAGGTATCTACAACATGTGTGCAGCCCCAACCCTTTGTGACCATGGGGACCAGTGATTTCAAAAGAGGAGTCATGGTTCCCTATCCTTGCAGAACTCATAGCTGAGTTACTGAGATGAAGTCCATATAACCAATTGTTGAAAAATTCTAAATCCTTGGCTGCAAAGGCTCAAGAATAAGGCTAGGATGGGAAGGTAGAACTAGAAAAAAGAGTGGATAATAAGGCTAACTTCCTGTTCTCAATCCTGGAAAACCATTCCCAATTATTAAATCTATTTTAAATCAAGTTTTGCTTTCAACACCATCTCACACAACCTCCCCCAGGCCCCTAAAGCTTGCTACTATACCTGGGGCTTTCTAAAAAGTCCTCTGACTCAGAACATACTTCTTCAGCCTCCGTTCAGGTAAGCACCTTTTCCTACATCTATGCTAATTTGATACTCTCTCATCAGGCACCTGGAGGACTTTTTTAAGCAAGCATTTTTACTAAAGTGTAAATTTAATGCAGAAGAGTACACACATAACACGTGTTTAGTTTCATGACTTCCCACAAATTAAACAGACCTGTGGACCCACCAACTGAGTCAAGAAACTGAACATTACCCACACTCTACACACAGGATTTTGATCTAGTCCCCTGAGATGGTTTCTAGGAGGAAGGTCAGAGGAACTAAGGGGAAGATACTTGGCAAGGCCTGATTCCAACCAAGCCCAGCTTGTTAATGCTTTATCATCGGCACTGCACAATACCGCCAACAATAGTAAATACTTTCTTCTTCTGGGGTTCATAATTACCTTTCGTTTCAAATAATTTTCTTTTACCAGAAGAAGGGCTTAAGATGCTAGGAATCCTACATGGTAGGAGCATAAATCCCCTTCCAGTCACCAAGCCCCACCTTCTTTCAGAAGCCAATTAAAAGGAATTGTAGCTGAGGCCACATGGAAGAGTGGACGATTTCCCTAAAGCACAGTGATGACAGCATCTGCTAGTCTGCCATCCCTCTCTCAGCCCTACTCACACACCTTCTGTCCCTGCAGAATATTTCCAGTCCCAACTATTGTCATTCTCTCCAAACTTGGATTACCACAACCCTGACATTCCTGAGTGGAGGCAAGATATTGGCAATGTCATCAAGAGAGCTCTGGTTAAAGTAAGTTGGCTTTATCTTTGCTTACAGGTTAGTGTGTAAAGGAAAGAACCAAATGATCTGGTCCAGACTAAATTTTCATGGGTTAAAACCACCATTCTACAGTTACGTAAGGATTCTCTCTCTGTTAAGAGAGAGAGGAATGAGGAGGGCAAGGGAAGATGGAGGGAAGGAGGGGTGGGGGAGAGACAGAGATAGACAGGAGGAGGGGAATTGGCCCTATCTTTATACCGAATTTTCCTAGGACAAGAGGTGGACCTCTTTAATGAACTAATGGAGGGAGCACTCATTGAGTCTATACAGATCTCATTCACTAGGCTTGTTCTTTGCCCACCAAGGGGGTTTCTTAACCAGGTATTCAGACTCACAAGACTATTGGCTTGCTGTGAGTGTATAGCCAGTGGCTATACATGACAATCCAAAGGCTGCAGGCCAGAAAACAGAACATGCCATCAGGGTAGTAGAGTTCTAGAGTTAACTCAAGGTCAGATTGGCCTTAGAGAGCTTTGGAAGGGTTTTGTTAATGCATTGCTTAGAACAAAGTGCTAGAACATAATGACAAATGCAACATGGGTTTCCAAATGTAGAGCTAAGTCTAACATGTGACTCGTTCTATGAAGGAGGCATGGCCAGCATTTCAAAAGAGCCTGGAGAAGAGTATAATTCACTCTATCCAGGGAAAAGCAGGCTTAGCACATTATTCGTGATTCGTTAAATACTTGTGAGCTGTTAGGATGGCCTTTGCAGGGAATACTTGAGCTCGGTTTTATTTATTTATTTATTACATTATGTTAGTGACCATACAGTACATCATTAGTCTTTGATGCAGTGTTCCATGATTCATTGTTTGTGAATAACACCCAGTGCTCCATGCAATATGTGCCCTCCTTTATACCCATCACCAGGCTCATCCATCCTCCCCACCTTCCCCTCTGAAACTCCCAGTTTGTTTCTGGGATTCCACAGCCTCTCATGGTTTGTCTCCCCCTCTGATTTCCCCCTCCTCATTTTTCCCTTCCTTCTCCTAATGTCCTCCATGCTATTCCTTATGTTCCCCAAAAAGTAAAACCGTATGATAATCAATGTTCTCTGCTTGACTTATTTCACTTAGCATAATCTCCAGTCCCATCCATGTTTATGCAAATGGTGGGTAGTCATCTTTTCTGATGACTGTGTAATATTCCATTGTGTATATGGAATATATCTTTTCTTTATCCATTCATCTGTTGAAGGACATCTTGACTACTTCCACAGTTTGGCTATTGTGGACATTTCTGCTATGAGCATTGGGGTGCAGTTTTCTTTTTACTACATATGTATCTTTGGGGTAAATACCCAGTAGTAATTTCTGGGGCATAGGGTAGCTCTATTTTTAATTTTTTGAGGAACCTCCACACTGTTTTCCAAAGTGGCTGTACCAACTTGCATTTCTAAAAACAGTGTAAGAGGGTTCCCTTTTCTCCCCAGCCTCTCCAACACTTATTGTTTCTTGCCTTGTCAATTTTTGCCATTCTAACTGGTCTAAGGGAGTATCTCAATGTGGTTTTGATTTGAATTTCCCTGATGGTTAACAATGATGAACATTTTTTTCATGTTTCTGTTAGCCATTTGTATGTCTTCTTTGGAGAAGTGTCTGTTCACATCTTTTGCCCGTTTTTTTAACTTGATTATTTGTTTTTTGGGTGTTGGGTTTGAGAAGTTCTTTATAAATCTTGGATTTTAGCCCTTTGTCTGTAGTGTCATTTGAAAATATCTTCTGTCATTCTGTGGGTTGCCTCTTTGTTTTGTTGACTGTTTCCTTTGCTATGCAGAAACTTTCTATCTTGATGAAGTTTATATTCACTTTTGTTTCCCTTGCCTTTGGAGACATGTCTTGAAAGAAGTTGCTGTGGCCGATGTCAAAGGGGTTACTGCCTATGTTCTCCTCTGGGATTTTGATGGATTCCTGTCTCACATTGAGGTCTCTCCTCCATTTAGTTTATCTTTGTGTTTGGTGTAAGAGAATGGTCAAGTTTTATTCTTCTGTATATAGGTGTCCAATTTTCCCAGAACCATTTACTGAAGAGACTATCGTTTTTCCATTGGATATTTTTTCCTGATTTGTAGAATATTATTTGACCATAGAGTTGAGGATCCATATCTGGACTCTCTTTTCTGTTCCATTGGTCTATGTGTCTGTTTTTGTGCCAGTACCATGCTGTCTTGGTGATCACAGCTTTGAAATATAGCTTGAAATCAGGCAACATGATGCCTCCAGGTTTGTTTTTTTTTTTTCCCCAACATTTCCTTGGTCATTTGAGGTCTTTTCTGATTCCATACAAATTTTAGGATTGTTTGTTCCAGCACTTTGAAAAATGCCACTGGTATTTTGATCAGGATGATATTGAACGTATAGATTGCTCTAGGCAGCAGAGACATTTTAACAATGTTTATTTTTCTGATCCATGAACATGGAATTTTTTCCATCTTTTTGTGTCTTCTTCAATTTCTTTCTTGAGTTTTCTGTAGTTTCTAAGGTATATATCCTTTACCTCTTTGGTTAGGTTTATGCCAAGGTATCTTATGGTTTTTTGGTGCTATTATAAATTGAATCAATTCTCTAATTTCTTTTCGTACAGTTTCATTGTTAGTGTATAAGAAAACAACTGATTGCCGTGCGTTAATTTTATATTCTGCCACATTACTGAATTGCTATATGAGTTCTAGTCATTTGGAGGTGGAGTATTTTGGGTTTTTCACATAAAGTATTGTGTCATCTGAGAAAAGAGGGAGAGTTTGTCTTCTTCTTTGCCAGTTTGAATATATTTTATTTCTTTTTCTTGTCTGATTGCTGCTGCTAGGATTTCTACCACTCTGTTGAACAAAAGTGGCAAGATTGGGCATACTTGTGTCCCTGATCTTAAGAGGAAGGCTCTCAGCTTTTCCCCATTGAGAATGATATTTGCTGTGGGATTTTCATGGATGTTTTTCATGAAATTGAGTAATGTTCCCTTTATCCCTACACTTTAAAGAGTTTTAATCAGGAAAGGATGCTGTATTTTCTTAAATGTTTTTTCTTCATCAATTGAAAGAACAATGTGGTTCTTCTCTCTTCTTTACTAATGTGTTCTATCACATTGATTGATTTGCAAATGTTGAACCAGCCTTGCATTCCCAGTATAAATCCCACCTGGTCATGCTGGATAATCCTTTAATATACTATTGGATCCTACTAGCTACGGTCTTCCTGAGAATTTTGGCATCCATATTCATCAGGGATATAGGTCTGAAATTCCCCTTTTTGAAAGGGTCTTTTCCTGTTTGGAATCAAGGTAATGCTGGCCTCATAGAAAGAGTCTGGAAATATTCCTCCTGTTTCTCTTTTTTGAAACAGCTTCAAGAGAATAGGTATTACTTATTCTTTGAATTTTTGGTAGTATTCCTGAGGGCATCAGTCAGGTCCTGGCCTCCTTGTGATCGTTCTTTTCTATCAGTTTGTCTTCTAGAGCACTAATTTGTTCTTCTGCCTCATTTACCCTAGCTGTTAGAGTATCTAGATTAGATCGGATCTCACTGATAACATTTTTAAGTTCTGCCAGATCAGCTCTCACTTCTGCCCTTGGAGAATCTATATTGCCATTAATGTTTTTCTCCAGCCTAGCTATTGGCTGCATAACTGTTACCCTGAAGTTTATTTCCGACATCTCGCTTCAATGCATACACATTAGTTCTGTGGCAGAGGTCATGGTCTCTGAATTTTTCCTGTGTTGGGTGTTCCTCCTCTTAGTCATTCTGTTGAGGGGGCATTGAGGGAATGTACAGAGTCCAAACTATTGACTACAACCCAAGCAAGATGTGCTTGTTTTATGGGGACATTCGGGTTGGCGGCCTCTTGTTCTTCCAGCCTGTCTTCTGGGGGATGGTCCTGCTATGCTGTTACTCAGGCAACCCTTTTTGGGCAGAGTTGCCCTACCTCCTGTGGGGGAGATGGGCTCAGTGAAAACAAGTTTTGGGGGATTTTGTTCTCCCTGGCTGGCAGCTTTCTGCATCACTTCCAAGAGTCAGAGCAGAAGTGATAGTACTCAAACTTCTGTCTCAGAACAGAGAAATCACAGTTTGTTCTCCAGAAAGACCCTCCAGGTCACACTGACTTTGTTTTTGTCTGTGCTGGTAAAAAAAAAAACACAGCGTCCTGGGTTGTGTGCCCCACAGCAGCTCTCCCAGCCCTTGCTTCTAGCTCCAAGTACGTCTCTGCCCTTTGTGCTTGCAAAACCACCAGATGTCCCCAGTCCACACACATGCCCCCACAGCTCCAGGATTCAGCCTGGGGGGCTGTCCTAAAGTCCTTTCCTGCCACTGCTGGTCTTCAAGTCTGTGCCTGGTCTGCAGCATGGGAAACTTTTACACTCCTATGTTACTTCATCTTCCCAGTGCCAGCACTTATGACAGCTCCCTTCCCCTTCTGTTTGTCTTCCAATATCTGCCCACAGAATTACGGCTCTCTGCTTCACACCTCAAAACCAACCATCGGAGATATTCTGTTTGTAGAGATCCATATATATCTTCTTATATCTCAGGCTGATTGGTGAGGGTTCAGAGTGGTCTAATAGATATACAGCTCAATTCAGGGAACTCATTGAAATAGGGTCCCCTACTCTCCACCATCTTGCCCTCCTCCCTTGGAGCTCAGTTGTAAAGGATACATATGGTTAACAGAAAGGTTATGGTGTCATTCAGGTAGAAGGAACAGTATGCACAAAGCCATGGACTATTGAAAGAGTACAGCATATTGGGGAAATGGCAGAGTTTAGTGTACCCAGTCTACAAGTTGTAAGGCCATTGTAGCTAGACTTGAGCTAGCATGGTTAGGGCAGCTCAAGAAGTATTGGAGAAGCCTGCAGGGGTCCAACAGATACCCAGTGGGCACAGGAAGTTGGAAAAACTCTTTCTTCTTCAAGCAAAAAATGCTGACAATAGATTTATATTCAGACACCCATTCTGGTAACAGTACAGAGGATGGGCTGTAGGAGAGAGAAGTGAATAGGTGGGGGAGAAATTTCACAAAAGATGACCAGTTAAAACACTATTGCAGTTCTCTAGACCAGAGGTAACAAAATCTTGATGAGGAAGGATTCAAAGGTTACTTGAGAAATTGAACAGTAGAATTGGTGACTAATAGTATGTAGTGGGAATAAGAGGAAGAGAATCTTTCTGATTCCAGAGCAGGGAAGAGATGGTCTTGTCCTTAGTTGGACTATGTCAGATAAACATGCTTGAGGAACAGTAATGGTGTGATTGATTGATTGATTGATTGATTTGAGAGAGAGAGAGAGAGAGAGAGCAAGCACATGGTGGGGGGAAGTGCAGAGGGAGAGGGACAAACAGACTTCCCACTGAGCACAGAGCCTGACATGGGGCTCCATCTCATGACCCTGAGATCATGACCTGAGCTGAAATCCAGAGTTGGACGTTTAACTGACTAAGGCACCCAGGTGCCCCAATTATGTGATTTTTTTAAAAGTGAGTTTGGAACACATGAGGAACAGTTGGGTGAAAATAACCAGGGGGATTGAAAATGTGGATCTGAAGGTCAAGTGGCTGTACCCTGACTGAAGGCAGAGATGTGGGAGCTGCAAGTATGGAGGTGATTAGACACCCCCAGGAGGTGGGGGGCAGGGCACATGTGAATGCTGATGCTCCCTAAGGCAGAGGGGGATGAGCCAGGGAAGGACTTCAAGAGGGAGCCAACAAAAAAGAAAAAGAAGAAGGAAAAGAGAATGATTCAAGAGAGCATTCCAGTGGGACATTGTCTACTGGATGATCTTCATCTTAAATCATTTTACAAAAAGATTATTCATAGAAAGGGATGGAAATGTGACTGCTCGTGCATCCCTGTGACTGTGAAACATCCAGAATTGTGTATATTTTGCATGATTGTGCTTATTAAAAAAATACTAGCTTTTTAATAAATAACTTAGTAATTGTAATAATTATACTAATAAATAATAATCAGCCATGTCAGTTGATGGCTGGGCCTTAAATCTCACGAGGACCTGTCCCTCAAATATCCCTTCGGATGGGATTAAGTGACTCTAGACACATAGCCGCAGAGTCTCCCCAAGGTTACTAACTGATTGACACCCACCGCACCCCCCCCCCGCCCCGGCCACTGAGACCGCTGTTCCCTGGGACAAACGGTCAGTGCAGCAGTGGCACTCACAGGCTTACCCTCTGCCCTCCATTGGGTGATTATGTGTGCTTTGCCCTTTGGAATGGTCTCCAGAGACTTACTTCCTCTGGTTGGTTAGGATGAGGGATGAGACCTTTTTGCCCCATAGGCTTGAACACAAAAACTTCCAGCTATTTGGGATCATGCCTTCTAGCAGGAAACCAAGGCATTTGGCAAAGCCAGTTCTAAGGATTCCTCTGTGTTTGGTGGACTTTTCAGGTCTGAATGTTACTTATTAGTTTCCTGCAAGTTGGTACTCTCACTGTTATCACATCCCTGAGAATGAACTCCAATCTGTGAGCCTAGTCCCAAATAGGAAACAGAGCTGAGCCAATGCGAAACAGCCCCTCCATTTCTATTCAATCCAGCAACTCTTTATTTGGTCTCTACTCTGTGCAAGCATCTTCAGAACAGTGATCTATCCACAAAGACCCCCAGGAATGTTTGAGTGAACATTCATAGGAACCTTTCAGAGAAGAGATTATATCAGCCAGATACATTCATGTCACAGTCAAAATGATTGAAGTCCTTGAAATGTGGTAGACATGGTATCTGGAAGTGCTTGGCATGAGAGGCTAACTTGGAGGAGGTCACTGCAAGTGGCGATAGTCAGGGGAGACTTCTTGGAGGAGGCAAAGTTTGTTTTTTTGTTTTTTTGTTTTTTTTTCCAAATCAGAAACTACCCTATTTGAGTTGGCACAAATTTGAGTTGTTCAGGAGACACTTAGGGAAGAATAACCATACTCTACAGCAGGCGGTGTGTGACTCAGCGTTTTGTTTCCTTTAAGAGTTTACCTCCAGACAGAAGCTTCCTTTAAGTTCTAAACGCTCAGGCATAGGAAAAAACTCACTCATAATCTCAGCATCTTAACACAACTTTTAGTATTTTATTTTGCTTTTTTACTCTTACACATTTCTATTTTTATAGGGCTGTAACCAAAGAAATGTAAGGAAATAGATCAGAATGTAGTGATCATAAGTGTTTTTCCATGTTGGCTGACTGTACTAATTATCATCATAATGGTAAAATAGCATTCTATCTGGTGGGTGATCATACCATTATTTACTTAAGTTTTTGCATATGTGAGTTTTCCCCATTTATTTGTTATTATAAATAATGTTTTTCTTCCTGTTTGTGGCTTTTTCTATATTTTGGATCATTTCCTTAGGGCAAACACTCCGAGTTACAGTTACTGAATAGGTCTGAATATTTTTATGGCCTTAAAGTAAGTCTTTTGAAAAGCAAACTGGCAATGTGCATTGATTTTTTGTGCTGCCAGCCACAAATGAGAGAGCTCTTAACTGAAGCCTCACCAATATCAGCGATTTTAACTTAATACAAAAATCCTGCTTTAGTAAGTGAAAATTGTGCTGCTTGTCTTGTTCTTTTTTAAATTTGCATTTCCCCATGTTTGCTTGTAACCTCCTATTCCTTGCTCGCAGCCGGTATGTTCATGTTTTTACCAAAAGCTCTCGCTCTCTCTGTGCAGAAAAAAGAAGAAAAATATGGGAGGAGCTTTAGCCAGTGTTCCAAGCAAACAATATTTTAAAAACCGCTGTAGTAATATTTTAGTTTTGGTAAAAATGTGTGTAAGAGCCAGAGGAGGTAGTGAGACTAACCATGGCACCTCTAATGGGAAACAGAAAGGAAGCCTGGATATATCCTGGGCTCTGTGTCTCCCATGTCGGGTAAGGCAGCATACACGTGAGCCTTGTACGTGGGTGTATTCCGCTCCTTGTGATGGGACTCCGGGAGGCTGGCTGGTCCACAGCCTCACTCTGTGGTCTCTGCAGGTAACCAGTGTCCCAGAAGACCAGATCCTGGTGGCTGTGTTCCCTGGGCTCCCCACTTCAGCAGAGCTCTTCATCCTTCCCCCCAAGAACTTGACGGAGAGGAGGAAAGGCAATGAAGAGGACCTGGAACAAGTAAGTAAGAGAGCGCGTGGCTGGGGTACTGCGTGCTTGCACCTCCCAGTCAAAGGGCACACAACCTCATCTCCAGCCACAAAGGGAAGGGAGCTTCCTCCCATTGGCCCAGTGGCCTGTCCATCTTTCTGGAACCTGGGGCTGTGAGGAACAGCAGGCTTGCCCAGAAGGTGCCCAGGTGCACACTGACTAGAGCATCTGGCACACAAGAAGGGAAGGCATTCCAGCAGTTGGCATTCCTGCAACTTCCTCAGGTCTCCTGCCCAGTGACCTGCCCCTCCCCCCCGGGGATGGAGGGGGGCGGACACTGGAGAGAGAGGGAGGGATTTGAGTGTCCCTGTCTAAATCTGGGAAAATAGGCTTCTTGTCCTTAAAGATCCTGGTCAATCTAAGTTCCTGCTTTAGGAGAGAAAATGAGCTGCTTTTAAACATGCTTCTGTGGAGAGAGAGGGACTGCATCATCGTGTTTTGACTAAGGATCCAGCATGTCCAAAGGGACTGTGGTTCACCATCCTCGTCAAATGAGCATGTAGCTCCTGTGATGGGCATGCCGTCTCTGAAGTAAAGGAGCTTCTCTCACTCCTAGCTCCTACTGGGCTCTCCTGGGCTGTGCTCTGCCTCACCTTTCCCTGCCTGCCTGTGACACTAAGTCAGAGAGGTAGAAAAAAGTGAGTCCGCACAAAGCACACATCTGCTCCCACATGAGGCAGTCGCGCAGACATCTTCTGTGTCCCTTCGGTACTCACCTGGCTGTCACCTCATCCCTATGGCTGTCCACAGCCATCCTCGGGCAGCAGAGATGCCAACACAGTCTGCTCCTCTGGAAAATGAAGCAGATAGTTGTAGTGCAGGGCTGCATATCCAAGTCAGCCAGAAATAAAATCAGCTTCTCAATGCATGCATCACTTTTATAAGACCTCTTTATTCTGAAATAGCAAGTGGCATGTGTGAACTATATTTGGAAGCTACAATATCCATTCGTTTAGATAAATAGGTAATTACGGTGATGAATAGCAGCTGTGATGTTAAGGCGCGTCCAGCCAGATAAGAATTAGGGACCACAGCCCAAGTCAGCCTCGGCTTTCATGTGGGAATTACAGAGTGATTAAATCGGTGTTATGTGTTCCGAGACTTGCTGGGGAAAAGTAAAGAGGAAAAATTATCCCATAAAAAGAAGGCAGCTTCTGCCTTGATGTCTGCCTCCCATTGTCTCCAAAAGAGCAAAAGCAGAGGAGTGGGCTGAGGACCTACTTCCCCACTTTAATCCTGGCAGGGGCCGCCCTATCCTGTGTGTGTACTTCATTCGATTAAAGAACCAATGACGGGTTGATGTCCTTTCATTGGAAACCACAATAGGTTGCGCTACGGTGAGTTATAAAGGCGTGGATGAGAAAGCCCTGATCCAGGGACTGAATGAGACATGGAGGCCTGTTTTCAACTATAATTCACCTTTCTCTCCACTCTCCATAAGCAATAACATATAGCAAATAATACCAACTGCTTCCTTGGCCTCGCAGGGCTCCGAGAGCTGCGAGAACCAGATGGATGAAGATGTCCCAGTATCCTGTCTCCTGATTGAACTTGGTCACTGTTTGCCTCTTGACCCTGGTTTCTAGCTCCATGAGGGAAGACTGTCTCATGGCATGTCTCCTGTGCATCTCTCCCACTCTCTCTCTTTTTTTCCAGATTGTAGAGATGTTGTTTAATGCTCTAAACCAAAACTTGGTGCAGTTTGAGCTGAAGCCAGGGGTTCAAGTCATAGTGTATGTCACGCAGCTGACATTAGGTGAGTGCCTGCCGGGTTCCAGGGGGAAATGGGGATGTGATCTGTTAGCCTGGGGAGAAAAGGGAGGAGATCACGATCAGACACTTCTCCACAAATGCCTGAAAATAGCTGTGTGGGCAGGGCTCTTGTGTGTAGTGATGGTTACGAAAGATTAATCACATCTTTCTTGGGGCTTCCTGTTGTGGTAGCAAGAAGACTTCTCATTAGAAGTGGCTTTGCTCTTGAATCCCTGGATGACCTTGGGGGGAAAAATATACAGTTTCCTTGGGCTTCAACTTAATTGTTTTTTGTTTGTTGTTTGTTTGTTTTTATCTGTAAGTTGGGATTATAGTGGGTAGTCCTCGGGGTCTCTTAATTTCTCCAATTCTCCAATTCTGTGAATCTTGGTTGGGAGGCCACATGAGATAACTTGAAAAACTCCTTTTGATTTACAACAGATGAATCTAAATTGATACAGAGATCAGCTCTAGTGATTGATTTGTAAAAGGAATTTGAAAAGGTATGTCCCATTGGGTGTCCCCTACTGGGTCTCCAGGAGTGACTATTTGCTAAATATATATTATTAATCTAAGACTTTTCAGATTGTGGAGGTTCTAAATGTGCCCACCCAGCAGTGTTTTAGCAGAACTGTCTAAAGGAAGAGAATGAAACACTGCATGACTATTGGGTCCAAAATTCCCAATGGATAAGCCATAATTATGTTGGTTATGTTGGCAGGCACTCAGGCCATCCAAGAGAAAGAGCACTAGAGCCCCTCTTCAACTCCCCCTAGCTAGATCCACATTACTCAGTTTACACCAAAAACAGTAGGTTTATCCTGGCAGAGCAGAGGAGTTTACTTGCCCTGAGAGGCTGTGATTGAGGGCACAATCTCCATTATTGAAACCAAGCTTCCTATGCCCAGGTAGCACACAGCACAGGAGAGGTGGAGACTGGATTTAAGGATGGGGCATCAGCTGGCCTCCTTTCTCTGATGAGAACTTCCTCCATTTAATAGCTTCCAAGTGAGCTGTCTGCTTTTTCCACCTAGCTCCATTGGTGGACTCCAGTGCTGGCCACAGCAGCTCAGCCATGCTTATGCTCTTATCAGTGGTGTTTGTCGGCCTGGCTGTATTCCTGATCTACAAGTTTAAAAGGTATGTGCTAATATTGCTCAATTTTGATATCAGGGCTAGATTCTTTGGAGCTGATTCTTCCTTTAGCCACCATTCCTAAACTCATCCCACATATGTGAAATTAATTCTCTTTGAAGCTCTGTTTGGCATTGGGGGAAGGGGAAGGCAGGAATGCCTATTCTTTGAGGATTGAAGAATAAATGGGTTTAAGAATCTGAACTCTATCCAATTTATAGGTATATTGAGTCAAGAAAATAAAGGATAGCTTATGAAATCAATTTATTCTCTTTAAGAGAAATGCAAAGAATTTTCAGACCTTACCTAAATTTCTAAAATAAGGTCTTAGGTAGTCAGGAGATCTTTTCTACAGCTTACCACCCATTCAGGGGGGTTAAATAGAGGAAATACAGCTGAAATCTAGTGCAAACATGGACACACATGTGCGCATGCACGTGCGCACACACAGACACACACAGACACACACACACACACACACACACACACACATATTTTCTTATACTCTGTGGCAGCTACCTGGTCTCTCTTGTGTAAATTCGCATGCTAAAAATATTCCACCTTTATCCCTTTCCCTCTGTTTCCTATTTCTAAAGGGCAATTGATCAGGAAAACCAAACTTGGCATGTACTCAGATTATGTTTGAAGGCCACAGAAGGGGTGAAATAATAGGATACTTACTAAAACATGGAGTTGAAAGCAATAATTCTGGACCATTAAGTACAGAATAAGGTCATACTTCCTTCTAGAGGTGTCCTGGTTCAGAGTATGACCTTTGCAATGAGACAGACCCCCAATTTTAACTTAGCATTTTTAGCTTTGGGCAGTTGAATCTGTCTCCCTACGCCTTCATCTCTTTATATGTAAAATGGAGAAAACAATACCTAATAGGCTTGCTGTGCAGTTTAAATATGGTCCCATCTGTCCCTGGTACATACTAAGTAATCAACAATGCTAAGCTATTATCGATAACAGAGAACATGAGTTCCCAAGGTGCCTTCTGTATCACAACATGGCACGTGGTAGGTTCTCAAAAGATCTTATGAGTGGCATGGAAATGTGCTTCATACAAAGACTGGTTAAAGTGAAAATATCATTAACCATTCTGGAAGCAAAACTTGGTCCTGGGAGTCTTTCTAGACATTGAAGGTAATGCTTTTAGATTGTGAAAGGGATCCATGGTAAAGGCTGTGCTCCTCCCCCAGGACTCATTAGCTGCCCTCTCGTGGACAGCTCAGGCTTCAGAACACTGGTTTTCCTCAGTACACATCTCCGCATTATGTAACTAGCAGGAAGCCTTCAATACCCTCTGTATCAGGATGCAGAGAGAGTTACCTTCCTACTCAGTTAATAGACCAGTATGTGAGTTCATATCCTTATGGATCAAGACCAGTGAACCCACCTACCCATTTGGCCTTTGGAGATGGGAACAAACCCTCGTTATCACCATCAGAGAACAAAGATTCCATATAGAAATGGTTTAGTCAAGGCAACGCCCATTTGTGGATGTACTTCAGTTCCATACAAAGCACACTTTAATTCAACCAAGGATTTGATTGTGGGGAAGCCCAGTGGTTGCTGGAGCTTGAAGAGCAACTAAACCAAATGTGTCACCTTCTGGCTTCTAGATCCTCATGGTTGCTGAGGACAAGGGCCAGTAAAAGTCCTACAGAAGGGTATTTGTGTCAGACATCTCTTAACAAGGCATCCCTGAGACTTGGGAAGTTTTCTGTTCTCTTGCAAATGCTGCTAAACTCTCTAGACAGTCAACCTATTAATGTAGGCATCTTTAAACGTGTACACTAGATTTCTTGAATCTCTGCCAGGTAATGACATCTCTGAATTATTCTACCTCTGTCATTTCCCAATATCAGCCTACTCTTCCTGCATCCCTGACAGTGAATCGTGTAGCTACGGCCACAGGGAACAAACACGACTCAAAGTGGGTAAACAGGAGAGTCAACTAAGTACACTTACAATCATCTGTTACCTTTTCTTTCCTAAGCACATTTTGTGGAAGTTTTCTTCCCATTGCTCAAGCTCTTTGGTCGAGGTCCTGTTGGATCTTCTTTTATTTCTTCGGTCTTTTTTGCCCTCCCCATCACCTGGAACTCTCGTGATGGCTTTATGGAGGGTGCCAGGCTTGCCGATGAGTAAAGGTCAGGGTCTTATCTGTGCTTCCCAGAGGCTCCGTTGTTTCTTTAATGACTGTCCAGTAGAACTTTCTGCAGTGATGAAAATGCTCTGTAATCTATACTGTCCAATGCAGTAGCCACTAGTATGACTGAGGAGCTGAATTTTAAATTTTATTTAACTTCATTTAATTTAACCTTAAACATCTGCCCCTGGCTAGCAAACAGGCAGAACATCTAGAGAACGGGCAGCTCTGTTTCTCTTTCCGGATCACTGGCGACCGTGAGTTTTCAGACCCAACACTTTCTCTGTGTAATCATCAGCATCTACTCATTAAACCAGTTATTCACCCAACAAACATTTCCTGAAGGCTCAGTATGTGCCAGGCACTGAAAACAATCTCAGTGCCCCAAGTAGTCAGGTAACAGGGGAAAAAGAAGAGAGCTACCATGAGCCCCAAGATTCCTTTATGTAAATACCACCCTGTTTCTCGTATTTGATCTTATTCTTGAATAGTTATTTTCTGAAGTTTTAGACAAGGTAATTAGAAATCATTATGACTTGGCTTTTATTATCTGCCCCAAAAAACTTCTATTTTCTATTCTGCCCAACAAAACTTTCCATCTATACTGTAGATCTTTTTCCTTTTTTTTCTTCCTGGCTGTCCAAGAAAATTTTTGAGCTTTTACATGTTTTTTCAGCCTTTTCTTTCTTTCTTTCTTTCTTTCTTTTTTTTTTTTTTTTTAGCAAGTCTTTCATTGCAGTCTGAAGCCTACTTGCTTTAGAAAAATTTAGAGAGACCTAAATTTCCTCCCACAGACTCCTAACACTTAGAGCTGGAACAAACAAAAGCTAAAGTTTTTTTTGGAAAACTCGGTTGATCCATCTTCCTTCTCTTATTAAAACATATATAAATGTGTAGGCCAAGAAATGCCTCTAAATCTCTTTATTTCCCACGTTTCTTACCTGCAAAAGTGGGGCTTAGTCTGATATTCTCCCATAGTCCTTCAAGTGCACATGTTAGGAGATGTAAAATAACTTGACAAGTTTTTAAAATGTGCACATGAGGATGTAAAGTGGTATCCCCTCCACCCCTCTATGAAAAATGTTAAAGAATTTTCTGCCTGTTGTTTAGAGATTGAAATAAAGTGAACAATCTTTGTAAGGGCGGATTTATTCAAATCCTCCCAGGATCGCTGGGAAAGCAGCAAGGGGGAGGCAGTGAACTCTGGCTAAGTTCTGAAATACACAAACTTGTGGGATCAGGAAGAGTTTAACCGCCTCTGACACCTGATAACTATTACAGCTGATCCTACCATTCATGAGTAACACGTACTTTTATGATTAAAAGAAATCTAAGTCTGTAGGTTGCATTTCTATTTAGATGAGAGGGAAATAAGGACCAGCGTGAATTTTTAATTATACATATTTAGAGAGCCTGGGATCTGCTGCCTCACATGCGATCTATTCATGTAAGGTCCTTGTAGATTATGTTAAGCTGGTTTAGACCAGTAGGAGTCATGAGGACACTTCTCTCAATGTATGAAAAGCAACCATTAAAGAAACAAAAACTAAATGTGAAGGAGTGGTAGGAACCACCCATGTTTCCTGCCTCTTTTGGGATCTTTCATAATGAATTAGCTACAAACAAACCTCATTGGATGCCCCATACTGTACCTCATTGGGGTTGGATTAGGGAAAGGAATGTAGAAGCTTGAAAACACCACTGGTCGATCATAGGGAAACAGAGTGATTCTTCTTTAGAAATGCACAGAATGTTCTGGATTGAGGAAGGTGTCAGATACCTTAAGTTTTAATAATACTCTTCCTAGTGATCAGCTTCAAGAAATGTCTGGATTCCTTCTCATTTAGCGGGGTAAGAGAGGTCTCTTCTAGAGATAATATTCCAAGGTAAAATTGTGGTCTTTTTGTTTGAGAATCTAATATCTGAAAGTAGAAAGAGCACGTGTTTTGAGGTCATCTATTCATTCACTCAGCAAACACTTGCTGACTATGAACCATGTGCCAAGCATGGTGCTTCGTTGCATGTGCAGCAGAGAAGACAGAGAATATAGACCTGGCACATGTGGGAAGCAAAGTCAGCAGGCTTGCCTCTGACGTCATCCTTAACCCAGCATCCTATTCATTTATTCCATAAACACTGTTCCATAATTCTGTATTTTTCATAGGAGAGGTGGGGTGGCTAGGAGAGGCTCTCAGAGCTAAGTTCTGAAGGACAAAAGGACACCATCATGAAAAGAGTAGGAGGAGGAGTGTAAAAGAGGGCACAGCTGGTTCCAAGTCTCCAAGGTGGGGACAGGTTTGATGTACTAGGTTCCTGCAACTCAAAGTTTGGGGCTCAGACCAGCAGCCTCAGCATCACCTGGGAGCTGGGCAGAAATGCCCTATTTCACTCCATCCTGTCCAGACCTATTGAGTCACAAATGCATATTAGCAGGAACTTGGGTAAGAAATAAGCACTTAAAGTCTGAGAAGCACTGGGTGAGAGGAATTCACAGGAGACTACAGGCCTGAAACCCAGTGGGTCAGGGGATATGAAGAGGGGTCAGAAGATGAATCCTCTGAGAAAATTCCAGTCCCAACTGGCTGGTCCTCCAAGTCCTCCAACCTTAAGTCTTTCTGTCTTATTTCCAAACCTAAGCCTTTGTGTCTTTGAAGGAGATTATTTAGCTTCTCTTAATCCTCGCCTTAATCCTCTCCAAAATCATACAAGGAAGTTATTGTTAACTCCCATCGAGCAGATGAGGAAACTGACTACCCAGGTATTTAAGATCTTTGGCCCACAGGTGGTATTCTGACGATAGTAGCAATGGCTAGAAGCCTTTTCTTTCTTGGCTCTTCATAAAGGAAACCAATGTGAACTGATTAAATTGATGCAAACTTAGAAAAAGATGTCTTTTCACTGTGATATAACCGTGTGCATCTCAAAGTCCAGCTCCTTGAAAAACCTAATAAAGGATAAGTATTTTAAGGGTTTTAATGCCTATCTGCTCAATGGCATTGCCCTTCTGTTGACCCCAATTTGGTTTACCCCAGGTAAACCTCTAGGTTTACCCCAAACCTATTTTGGTTTACATCAGAAGAAGGTGCATTCCTTATAGAGTTCTATGGTTTACATCTGCCCTGGGCATCTGGTGTCTGGCCTTGTGTTGCTTGGCCTCACAGCTACAGTGTCTGGGTAACCAGCCCCTTTCCTAGATGTTGGCCTGTCCTGCAAATAGCTTCTTCCTCCCCCTTATGACCCAGAATCTCCTAGTGGCCCAAGTTTGGCATACCCTGTGATCATAATCTGATTTTTTAAAGGAAAATCCCCTGGATTAACATCTATGCTCAAGTGCAACACGACAAGGAGCAGGAGATGATTGGGTCAGTCAGCCAAAGTGAAAACGCCCCCAAAATCACACTCAGTGACTTCACCGAGCCCGAGGAACTGCTGGACAAAGAGCTGGACACCCGGGTCATAGGTATGTGTGCTGGTACCACCAAGCTCCTGTGTCCTCTGTCCTCCAAATGCGAGGGCAGTCAGCCCATGTGGCCTGTCCTTCAACTCGTGCCAGACTGGAGGGAGGGCTGGGAAACAACTGGCTACAGAGACACGATTGTGTTTTAAAATTTGGCTGCCCACTCTGGCCACATGGAAGTGTCAGATTTTTTTTTTTTTCCTCAAAAATAGACCAACATCAGAAGTGCTAGAGTCAGAGTCTGGGAGGTTTGAGGCCAACTCTCCATTGCTGGCAATATGCATTAGCTTGTTCTTACTGTTGTCGTCAGTGGCGTGTAAGATGACACACCATTGCTCCCACCTCGTGCGCTGGTGTGGGAGGTAGCAAACTTTCAAACACAGGTGACAGAAGCCAGCGAGCTGGTAGGATAGACTAGCCAGGTGTCCCATGTAATGAAAACCTATTAAGCACCCATTCAACGTGGCCTTGGTCTATAGCAATAAATAAAACACAGAGTCCTGCCCTTGTGAAATTGACATCCTCTTTCCATCTGTCTGTCCTCTCTCCCCCGCAGGAGGCATTGCCACCATTGCAAACAGCGAAAGCACAAAGGAGATCCCCAACTGCACTAGTGTTTAATACCAACCAGCCACATGGTCAACCATCTTTCTGACTTTCTTTTTGATGATTACTATAACTATTATTATGGAAAAATGAAAATGTCTTTTTTACCTTTTGTTTACCAAGGGCCCCTTCATAAATAGCAGGCAGATGCTTAGCTTTGGGAGGCAGAAGGCATTCTTAGCTGATTAAAGTGAGACAAAAAGAACAAATAGCTGCATTTGTGCTAAGGGCAAAGGATGCATCTTCCCGTGGCCTTTCTGATTTATTCTGCCACTGACCGTGTGAGGACTCTCTTTTTCCTTGTGGTCTCTGTTCTTCTTTTTAAATTTTATTTTCTTGTTTACTTTTTTAAGTTGGGTTGGCTTCTCATTAACCTCCCATGCCCCCCTCCACATCACCCACACCCTACCCCCAGCACACACACCCTAAAACACAGAACATTTCCCAGTCAGATGTGCAGGAGGTGGGTTGGTGGGGAGTGAAAGTAGCTGCAGAAAGCGTGCACACCTTTATGAAAGAGGCCCCGCCTCGTGCATGCCAATAGCGAGGCTACAGATGGCTTACTGTACATAATTAAAATGTAAATAGCTTTTTATTTCCTAAGAAATAATTTAATGTTTAGTAAAAAAGAAAACAGAAAAAAGAAAGATGCGTGTGTTGGCTTATGCACTCACCCTCAGAGCTGACCAACCCCCAGGCCTGCTAGATGTGTTGGGTTCTGGATGCTCTCCAGTTGTCTGTCACACTTAACTCTTGCATCTCCGTGTCCATGCCATAGCTGGTTTCTGCTTCTGTATATAAAGCGGGGGGAGGGCTTCTTTGGGACAAGTCATCAAGGAAGGACTAGAGTGACATCCTAGAACATGGGGGGCTCTCTGTGCCATCGGTGATCCGGATGAAGGTGCGAGATGAAACCCACCAGGGACTTCAGACTGCAGGTGAGGAAACAAGGCTTCCCCTCCAGAAGGAAGGCATGGAGGAGATTTATCAACCTGAGAAGATGGGTTTTCTCTAAAGAAGCTTGGCTGCGGATCAGATAAGGGGCAGTTATTCTTTCTGGTTGGAATCCATGGAAAGGTATAATCCTTCTGGAGAATTCTGGCGCTATTTTGAGCTCAGAAAAGTCCCCCAGTCACCAAGTGAGGCCTAGTGAGTGCATCTCAGCCCAGGAGGAGTGAGAGCAGTCGGGAGGGGTGTGGCATTTGTGGCATCCCAGATCTGTGTAAGCCCTTGCAGGCCAAATAGGGGGCTAGCCTTTCACGATATTAGTCAAAGATGATTTTAGCAAAGCTGTGCTATTTGCTTGTCAGATGTACACAACTTCCTTAAAGTCAAATGTCTGCCTTCAGTTCCCTTAAGATAGTTCTTGCCTCTGGGGCGAGCGGCTTTCAAAGCCAGCCCTCCTGTTCCCAGCACCCCGGCCCCTCCGCCCATTCGCACACACCACTTCTGTTCCGTAGGGTCACTCGGAGCCATGCCGTAAGCATTGTTTTCTTTTCAGGCTCAGCCCGAGTACACTTGTTTTATAAAACGATATACTGTATATATATATATGGGAGGAAAGGCCGGATTTTGTACCTGTTAACTTTGTGAGGTATCATTCGCCTTCTCTGGGAGACCCTGAGAGAGTGCAACCTAGAGAACTCTGACTGGCTACAGCATAGATAAGGAGTGCTTCTAAAGATCCTGCTTTTTCTGTTTCAAGGGTTAAATGGGGCAGACAATTGCAATACTTGTACTAAATACTGAAATACAAATGCATGAGTCATGTCTATATATACAGTATATGTACATATACTGTTCTTGATTTTATTGTTCCATTTGAATATTTCTACTGTAAAAAAAAAAGACAGTGGTTTTGAAATTGTTGAAAATAAATGTATTTTTGTACATCAAAGCTATATACCTGCCTGAGATGTTTCTCTTTGGGCTGTTTTCTTCACCTATTGCTATCCATCAGCTATTATTGAAATAATGGGGGGGCCCAAACCCAAACCGAACAAATAGCTTATACCCAGATGTTTATGTTTTACTCATGGATCTCCAGGTTGGTTGTGGTTTGACCGAATGCCATTGAAACTGACCAGGCTCTCCTGAACTACTCCGGATGCTAGGTTCAGCTGGGGTCCAGGCTTGCTTCATAAGCTGTCATCTTCCAGTACTAGAAGCCACCCAGAGCATGGTTTTCATGGTGGATTGCAGAATTCCAAGTGAGGCCAGCAGGATACTCTTAGTCTGTAAGGCCTTGGCTCAAAATGGTCATTCTGTTTACCATCATCTCCATTCTGTCGACCAGAGGAAAGCACATGGCCATGTCCAGCATCCATGGGTCAGGGAAGTAGGCTCTGCCTCCTCTGGTGTAAGGCACCACTAAGTTGTATGGCAATAGTGTGATAGAGGATTCGGCTCTAGCGAAGGGCGTGATGTGTTGAGAACAGTAGTAACAATAGTTCAATCTACCCATTCATTTCCTCTGGTCCTGTGGCTTTCATTAGATGGTCCATTTTCAAGTTTCCCACCAACACTTGTGGCCAGGACTTCTGATCAGAAGGCCTGGTTAACACAAGGCCTTAGACTTGGTGTTGGATCCCACTGAATGGTAGATAGAACTGCAACGCAGGCCTTGTAGCCTTTAGCAGGGGAAATGAAAAGAGGAGAGGGAACCAAGAAGACATGTATTCTTGTTTTTTTCACTATTATTACTATTATTATTATTAACCTTCTTAATACTGTTTGACTCATCAAACCAGCAATAGCGCTGATCTTGCCCGCTGCCGAGGAAGGAGTTTGGAAGGATAAGTGACAGGCTCTTCTCCACCTTAGATAATAAGGGAACGTGAATAAGGGCTGTAAGTTAGATGTTTTAATCTTTGTAGTGTTCAAACTGTGTAATAAATTACCATGGATCCCAGAAACCCAAGAAACCAGAGAGCTTTGGTCAATAATTTGCTCCTGTGTTTTGAATGCTAAGCTGACCATTCCAGAATCATATTTTCTGAACTCAAATAACTAAGATATGGGATGAAACAGAGGTTTTCTTTTGATTTGTGAATGTATCTAAAAATTAGTATTATTCTTGGTTGTAACTGTTCTTGGGATATACTCACCTTTTAAAAAATTATAATATATAATCAACTTCTTCAAATATTGAGGCTGTCATTTATGGTACCCCTAAAAGAAATAGGGTTTTTTTTTTGGTCCAACTAGTGGTTTGTAACATCAAGTGCCTACACATCCTGCAGGGGTGTGTAACGAGCTTCCCTGGTAATGTAACATGTCTAATATTCTGATCGCACGTCAAAAGTGATTTTTCTAAACGCAGTAGTTGTTGCTTTCCGATAGGATCTGAGTTCTTCCCATGTTTGTTTACGTCGGGGTTGATAAAAATCACTCCACTGGATTAGAAAGGACAGGAGTGAAATACGCGGTAAAGCTGCATTAGTCAGCTGGTTTGTTTGGGCTAAGCCGTGGTGGGAATAGAGCCCGTGCCTCCCCCACCAGCACCAGTCTGCCAGATTTCTCGTAGCAGACAGGCAAAGGCAGAAGGCAGAGAGAGTGATTGGCTTTGTGGTTATTCTCTCCCGGGTTTCTCATCAGAATGTCTTCCTCTCTCTGGAGATTCTAAACCTGATAAGCAAGCCCACAGCAGTCCTCAGGGTGGGGCCCAGCTATCAGCACCTGAAGCGGAGCTTCTGAGGATTCTCCTGTCAAAGTTAGAAAGAAACCGTTCTATCCGCCACTGAAATCGCTCAGGGAGAGTTCCTGGGGAAAAGGTACCTCCCCTGGTCCGTGTTACCCTGATACAAGGCACCTTCATCTGCAGAAGTGAGAAACACTTCCAAATTGGCTCATTTCCTCCTGGGCAACAGCTGCAGCTCTGAGAGAGCCACCCAATTGAGTTATCTGGAACAAAGACACACTGCGAGTCAAGGTGGTGATGGATTATGCCTTGGGAAGAGTGGTAAGCCAGGAGTTAGGAGATCTCTGACTCTCAGCAAATCACGCTGGACCACGATTTCTTATTTGAAAAAGGCAACCACTTTATGGCCTGCCTCACCGGCTACTTTTGATTTTCAGAGGGGCAAGGAGCACATTGCCGATTCCAGAATTGACAGATGACTATGGCAAGCATACTTAGGAGACCTCTTTTCTTCTTCTGTAGACGGGTCAGCTGGGAGGCAGAGAGCAAAGTGACTCCCTAAGTTAGACAGCAAATGAGTGTGGAGCTGAAGACAGAACCCATGTCTTCTTGCTATTAGGGCAGCGCTCTTTCCACCACATACCCTCTGGATAAAGGCAAAATCGAGCCACGCATCACGGAACATCAGCAGACATGTCCCCTGATGGTTATGCCAGCGTGGCTCCTGTATTTCGAGGGTCTGGAACGGTTTAGAGTCTAACTTCCCAACTGTGTTCATCACCCAGTGGCTCACAGCCCTCCACTTGTCATTGCCCCGCTGACCCGCTTGCATAGCAGCCCATGGCCTGACGCCCTTGCTTCCCTCCCTGGGCTGAAGGAAGGCTGCTCAACAGACAGCTGCCAGACCCCAGATTCCCAGGCTGTGCCGCTTGCCTTTTAAAGCAGTTGGCCTCGTTCAGAGGGAAGAAGGCCAGAGAGCAGACTTAAGCAGTGGGAATGCCGCGTCCTGACACATACACCAGATCCTGCCAAATCTCCTGTCTGCTCCAGCGGCACTGCCGAAAGGGACCAGATATAGCCCAACGATTACCTCCCAAGTACTACTACATCTCGATGTCCCTTAAACTTGGTATAATTACCATTAACTTTATAGGAGCAGAGTGCCCTTTAAAATGCTCTTTGCTTCTGTGTTCTCGGGCCGTATATCATGAGAAGATATACGTTCATTCAGAGCGGAATCAAGGAGACCTTGTATACAAAATCAGGAGGAGAGCCTCAGCCAGAGTTCAGTCTATTCAAAGACTAGAAGTCTCAATAAAACTCCCATTACTTTTTCATTGTCCGAGGCCGAAAGGGGTATAATGACATAATCAGGGTCCAATTTCCCTATCTATAAATTGACAATAATGACATCTATATACCTCACAGGGTTGCAACCCAGATCAAATGAGATAATTTGGGTAAAAAACACACAAAATAACTAGGGCTTGAAAAATAATGGATTGAAGCTGAGAGGCCCAAGTTCTTTAATGCTGAATCTCCTTTCTCTGTCCTCCCTGGCCTCAGGTTGTAAAAATTATCTGACCAGTCTCTTGCCTACTCTCACCTAGGCCTGCAGTTTCAGGGAAAGAATCAGAATTACCTGGTCCTCCTCAGGTCCCCCTTAGAAGGAAGAGAATTTTCGTTAAAATCAACTATTTACACCTTAATCCCCAAGGTCACAGCTCTTTTTATTGCTTTAAAATATAGATGATAGATAGATAGATAGATAGATAGATAACTGATCTAATTTTCCTTGTGAGACAGGGACCATGGGAGCAAGCCCCAAGTGAAAAACATCATGCACCTGGGGCATTTTCTATTGGCTGTTATTGTCAAAAAGTTTCTCCTGCGAGCAACAGAATCAGGACGCAGGCCCAAACGCAAGCCAGACTTGGTTTTGATTCCAAAAACCACCAATGAGCTGCCTGCGTTGCCTGTCAATATCGACCAATCAGGATGAGGCCCTTCCAGCCAATCAGGATAAGGCTTTTTTTTCTTTTCCCTTATTAGCATATTGCACCAGAGTGGGAACTTGGGTGGGGACTTGATTTAGGCAGGGCCTCTGCTATTCTCTGGGAAGTTAGTCTAAGAGGGTTGGGTGTATTTCTTCTTTTTGTTTTTAATTATAAAGGCGGGGGGGGGGGGGTGTTGCCATAGCTCCTGTAAAGCTTTTCCAGTACCTTTGACTTTTGGATCTGGCCCTAGTTGCTCTCATGGTGGACCGAAGAACCTGACTGTGGTAACATACCGTATAGAAGGGCCAAGAAATGGATACTTCTAAAAAGGGCTGCCAAGAGCACGTCATAAAATTAAGGACTAGAGGCTCTCGGGTTCTGAAATAGGCTCTGTCTTCCCAGATGTGGTGATATCCTTGAGATAGCCATGCTGCCGGGACCAAAATAATTTGGCCTTGTTCGTTCATGGTGGTTTTGGGTCCAGAATTTATAACCTAACTTCTTGTTTATTCTCCCTTTTGTACAAAGCTTGTGTGAGGATGTGTGCTGTTCCAGGTTCTTGGGTCCCTCAAAGCTTCTCTGAGGGTCACTGACTTGAATTCCTTTATTGTCACACATTGGAAAACAAATGAAACAATTATTTGTAAAAATATATATTTTATATATCTGAAGGAACCGAGGACATGTTTCTTGCCTTCAACTCCAATCACGGCCCAAGGAGAGCTCTTTCAGAGATGGAGTGCAAGATGCAGATTCTTTTCAGAACATCAACCAAAGACAGAGGAAAATAGATCATGACAGGCACACATGCCATCTGTCATTATGGCTCAGTATCTGGGGAACAACACTGTTTGCAACTCAGAAATGAACCAGATAAAGTGGGGCCTTCAGTGATTTGCTCCTGAGAAAGTATGTGGTCTGCTCCCTAAGAATAGAGACTTCTTGTGCTGAAATATCTGTGCCCTAAGTGTCCCATGGGCTGGAGTCTGCTAGGCTCTAAGGATTTCTCCCCACTAAAGTCCTACTTCTCCCTAGAGCCTCTCACAGTAGCCTCTTCATATGATGCAGAATCTTTTGTTGCTTATTCTCCCTTGCGGAGGGTTATTGCTGTCAGTACTCCAGGAAATGGCTGCAATTAAGAGTATGTCCAAACATGGTGGATGGAAAGAGAAAGGTGGCCATACAAAAAGCAACAGAGAACAGAATTGTTTTTCTTGTCACTGATCTATTTTCCTTGGTTTCTGGGTAGAATCACCTGGGAAGCACTTAATTGTCTCCATAAACACACACCTGGTCCTTGGAGCGCCGGAATGGTTTTCATGCACTGACCTTCCAAAATCTCATGGTTCAATTAGAGAATTGCTGGGCTGCTTCCATTGGCAGCTGGGATATTTTGTGGGAGGGGCACCGAGGGAGGAAGATGAGAGAGATGAGTCTAGAGAAATAAAGTTAATCTTTGTCAATTACAAAGCTTTACTTGACACATTCTCATTTCAACCTGTCAATTTCAGATTCTCCTCTGTGAGGGGAAAATACAGATGCTCCCCAGATTTCTAATCTATTTATAATGGTAACAAGACAACTCTAGGCAGTGTGTGCTCATCATGAGCTAATCATCCTCTGCTATGCCTTGTGCCTCCTAATTAGTGGCATGTTGGTTGCCTACTGATCAGGTTGGAGCCTCATCCAGGCAGTAGGGAGGGATTGTAGGGGGAGATCGAATTCTGAGCCCAGTGGAGCTCAGATCTTGGCAGACTTTCTAACAACAGGTGGGCTTCACACCTCGCCTTGCAATGTGTCCCATTTAAAGAGGCAGCCACCACTACCATGGGTGCTAACAGGAACATGGCAGGCTTCCAAATGTGTCTCTAAGAACCCCCTGTAGCAAGAGGCAGTCCTTCCAAAACTTCTTGGCTTAATGTTACAGACACAGCAAGTGACATCTAGTAGAAGAAAAATAAATAATTAAATGTGCATCTATAGATGATAATGGGGCAAGATCCATTTTGTTCGTTCATTCACTTAAAAAGTATTTATTGAGCTCTATAGTTAATAGTCTCATGGTTGCTGGAGTGGAGGTGGGCAGTGGTATAGGCTAAATGGGTATTAAGGAGGGCACTTGTGATGCGCTCTGGGTGTTATGTATGAGTAATGGATCTCTCATATGTGAATAATGAATTCTACTCCTAAAACCAATATTACAGTATATGTTGAAAAAACTAGAATTTAAATAAAAACTTTTTAAAAAAGAAATTAAAAAGTTTTATTGAGAACTTGCTTGCTTTCCAACAGACTCAGCTCTGGATACTGAGGACAATAAAAACACACTTAGTATGAGGTGATCATATCATTTTTTATGCAAACTGGGACATAGTTGGGGATGAATGGAGTACTGTTCTTAATTACTCTGGGAAAACGAGCATGATGCAGGACTGTCAGCAAACCAGGATGTTCGTTCACCCTAACTTAAAATTCAGAGTCAGAGATGTGTCAACGTTCCACTCACCCCTCCCTTTTAATTCCTGACCCAGGGATAGAAACCCAACCTCTGAGCCCAAAAACTATGAAGATCTACTATCCGCTTTTCAGCCTTTTGAGGGCCTCTCATTGGGGTGGTGAACCCCGACATGGTCAGAGGTCAGTAAGCAAAGCCTTAGATGGTTTTTTAAAAATTATCTGAGGGGTGCCTGGGTAGTTCAGTCAGGCGGCGAACTGTTGGTTTTGGGCTCAGATCATGATCTCAGGGTCCTGGGATCAAGTCCTGTGTTAGTCTCCTTGCTCAAGTGGGGAGTCTGCTTGGGATTCTTTCTTCCTGTCTCTCTGCCCCTTCCCCCACTCATGCACACACAGTTTCTAAGATAAATATTTAAACATTTTTAAAAAGATATTTATTACATTATATCAATTAGGTTTCTTGGTTGCAGAAAATAGTCACCGCTCCTGACTAATTCAAGCAAAAAGAATTTATGGGAAGGTTATTAAAAGCCAATGGAATCAACTCAAGTTTGAAGAACATAACTTGGAAAGAGGCAGGAGGTAGGACAGCTTTGGAGGAATGGAAATCAGGAAACATGGATAGTATCCTACCAGGGGCTCCTGGCATATAGTATCTTACCAGGGGTTTCCTCCAAAATGAATGAACTCCAGTGATCTCTTCTATCCTCATGTTACTGAAAATTTAAAGTTGCTGATAAATTTCCCAGTTGGTGAAGTTTTGTTCACATGCTCACTGTATGATCCACAGACTGAAATGTGTCACCCTGAAATTTATATATTGAAGCCCTATCCTCCAGCCCCTCAGAATGCAACCGTGTTAGGAAATAGGGCTTTAAAGAAGCGACTAAATTAAAATGAGGCTGTTAGGATGGATACAAGTCCAATTGATTGATATCGTCGTGAGAAGAAATTAGGACACAGTTTACAGAGAGCTCACCAGGTGAAGACACCAGGGGAAGGCAGCCATCTGTAAGGCAAGGAGAGGGGGCTCAGAAGTAACCCACACAGCTGACCGCTGAGCTCTGACTTTTAGCCTCCACAGTTGTGGTAAAATACGTTTTTGTTGCGTGAGCCACCTCACCTGTGGTGCTTATTAGGACAGCCTTAGAAAACGAAAGGGGAGGGAAACTAGCCGGGGAAATAAACCTATAGATACTGCTCTGGCTTTTGAAGTGAGATTTCGAGACAGTCGGATTTAGCCTTCCATGAGGACTCCCCACACCAGGCGACACGTCCTTCCTCCCCCACGACCGGGGAGAGTAAGAGGATGGTAACAAAGGCAGAACTGATGGTGGTCAGAGGATGAACATTCCAGTCATTTTAAAAGTCACTCTTCTTTCCTCATTTATTGAACACAAACCAAGGAATGAAGAACGTGGCGCTGTAGCCGCTGGAATTTCAGGTATGAATCTGTGGCCCACATCCTGCCCTGATGGAACTTAGAATTTAAGCAGCAGTCTTGTAAGTATTTATTCAACTTCCTTATGCTTTGGGGGAGGGAGAGACAAAGTACTTGGATCATTTAGAGAAAAGTAACGGGTAGGTGGGACCATCACCCCCCGCCCCAGGGGAAAGCTGGTGGTGAGGTGAAGGATGAATTCTCAAAGAAAATGGCAGTTCCACATGTTGGGGTTTACACCTTCTTTTCCACCTAGAATATTCCTTTCCCTTCTCTCCTGGCACAGTGATAGCACTCCAAACAAGGAGGAAATGGCAGAACTGAGGGATGAATAGGAACACAGAGATGGTGAGAAATGGACTTGGAAGGCAGCTATAAAACCAATTTTAAAGTTAGAGATTTACGGGGCTCCCTGGTGCCTCAGTTGGTTAAGTGTTCGACTTTTGATTTCTGCTCAGGTCATGATCTCAGGAGTCCTGGGATCTAGCCCTGCATCGGACTGGGTGCTCAGCGACGAGTCTGCTGGAGATCATCTCTTCTTCGCCCTCTGCCCTCCCCCAACTTGCTCGTGCTCTCTAAAAAAATCTTCAAATTTTTTTTTAAAAGTCAGATTTGGATTTATAGAAATGTGGACCTTCTAATCTGCACACAAGTTTGTATTTTCCATTTTATTCCAAATTCTTATGATGAGCATATGTTCATTTCATAATTTTTTCAAAAATAGGAAAATTAAAAGTCATATCAAATGTCCATAATGTGGAGTCCTGGGATTGAGCCCCACTTTGGGCTCTCTGCTCAGTGAAGAGTCTCCTTCTCCCTCTTCCTCTGCCTGCTGCTCTCCCTGCCTGTGTTCTCTCTCTGTCAAATAAATACATTAAAAAAAAAAAAAAAAAAGTCCACAATGGTTTTCCAGATGTAGCAGGTTTCTGGGTATTTTATTCAAGTTCTTTTAAATAAACTTTTAAAAAGTGTAATAAGATTGTTCTGCAATGCCAGTTATTAAGCATAGCTAAAATAAGAATATTCATAGGTCAAAGATGGACAATAACTTCAAAAGAGACTTGTGGAGGCATAATATCTGCTTGAGAATGGTATAGTGGTCTTTATAAATGGAAAAAGAAACTGTAATTACTTAGGTCCTTCACAATGAGTATTAAAGATACAGGAAATCATTACTCAAGATTCTTGGCAAAGGAAATGGCTCTTATGTTGCTCTCTGCTACTCTTTTATTTCTTTCACAAAAGTAGAGAAACTTCTCTGCCTAGCAATTTTACTGGCGATGTCCCATCCATAAGTAATTTGCTGTTGTTAACAAATGTTGGAACAAAACAACACCAATTAAGGTTCTGAGTGGTTATCAAACGTGGCGAGAGATTGTGCATGAACTGTGGGATGAAGAACTTAGCTTAGGGAAGGCATCGCCTGCTGCTGAAAGACATTTTAAACAGAAAGGAACCTAGGACCCAATTTCTTACCGGAGCTGTAAGCACACACCTGATGCTCTGATACAGGGGGTTAGCTAGAGGGTTCTGAACTGGAATTCTAGAAGCCGTGGGCCTGGGTGAGATCACCCGGGGAAGACATGGAATGGAAGGTGAGCACGTTCAGATGGGCCCTGCCAGCTTTGGAAAAGAGTCTGTTCTCCAAACGATTTTCCATTTACAGTATATGCTTTTTTTGTTGTTGTTGTTAACATATAATGTATTATTTGCTCCAGGTGTACAGATCTGTGAATCATCAGGCTTACACACTTCATAGCACTCATCATAACACATATCCTCCACAATGTCCATAACTCAACCACCCTCTCCATCCCCTCTCCCTCCGGCAACCCTCAGTTTGTTTTGTGAGATGAAGAGTCTTTCATGGTTTGTCTCCCCTGCAGTCCCATCTTGTTTCATTTTTCCTTCCCTACCCCCCAAACCCCCCACTTTGCCTCTCAAATTCCTCATATCAGGGAGAGCATATGATAATTGTCTTTCTCTGCCATTGTGTGTGTGTGTGTGTGTGTGTGTGTGTGCGCGCGCATATATATATATACATATATACACACATATATGTATATATATACGCACACACACACACACACACACACACACACACAGGGATCATGACCTGAGCTGAAGGCAGAGGCTTTAACCCGCTGAGCCACCCAGGTGCCCCTTCTTTGGATGTCTTCTTTGCTGAAATGTCTGTTCATGTCCTCTGCCCATTTCTTGATTGGATTATTTGTTCTTTGGGTGTTGAGTTTGATAAGTTCTTTATAGATTTTGGATACCGGCCCTTTATCTGATATGTCGTTTGTGAATATCTTCCCCCATTCTGTCAGTTGTCTTTTGGTTTTGTTGACTGTTTCCTTTGCTGTGCAGAAGTTTTTGATCTTGATGAAGTCCCAATAGTTCATTTTTGCCCTTGCTTCCCTCGCCTTTGGCGATGTTTCTAGGAAGAAGTTGCTGTGGCTGTGGTCGAAGATGTTGCTGCCTGTGTTCTTAAGGATCTTGATGGAGTCCTGTCTCACATTGAGGTCTTTCATCCATTTGGAGTCTATTTTTGTGTGTGGTGTAAGAAAATGGTCCAGTTGCATTTTTCTTCATGTGGCTGTCCAATTTTCCCACCACCATTTGTTGAAGAGACTAGACTGTCTTTTTCCATTGGACAGTCTTTCCTGCTGTGTCGAAGATTAGTTGACCATAGAGTTGAGGGTCTATTTCTGGGCTCTCTCTTCTGTTCCATTGATCTATGTGTCTGTTTTATGCCAGTATCATAGTGTTTTGGTGATGATAGCTTTGTAATAGAGCTTGAAGTCTGGGATTGTGACACTGGCATCTTTGGCTTTTTTTTTTTTTCAACATTCCTTTGACTATTTGGTTTTTTTTCTGGTTCCATATAAATTTTACAATTATTGTTCCATTTCTTTGAAAAAAAATGATGGTATTTTGATGGGAATGGTATTAAATGTGTGGATTGCTTTAGGTAGCATAAACATTTTCACAATATTTGTTCTTCCAATCCATGAACATGGAACATTTTT
Source organism: Mustela erminea (assembly GCF_009829155.1). Taxonomy (NCBI): domain Eukaryota; kingdom Metazoa; phylum Chordata; class Mammalia; order Carnivora; family Mustelidae; genus Mustela; species Mustela erminea. Next base: position 68,543,546 of record NC_045627.1, read on the forward strand.
CCATTTTTTTTGTGTCTTCCTCAATTTCTTTCATGAGTACTTTATAGTTTTCTGAGTACAGATTCTTTGCCTCTTTGGTTAGGTTTATTCATAGGTATCTTGTGGTTTTGGGTGCAATTGTAAATGGGATGGACTCCTTAATTTCTCTTTCTTGTGTCTTATTGTTGGTGTATAAAAATGCAACTGATTCCTGTGCATTGATTTTATATCCTGACACTTTACTGGATTCCTGTACAAGTTCTAGCAGTTTTGGAGTGAAGTCTTTTGGGTTTTCCTCATAAATATCATATCATCTGCAAAGAGTGATGGTTTGACTTCTTCTTTGCTGATTTGGATGGCTTTAATTTCTTTTTGTTGTCTGATTGCTGAGGCTAGGACTTCTAGTACTATGTTAATAGCAGTGGTGATAGTAAGCATCCCTAGCTTAGGGGAAAAGCTCTCATTTTTTCCCCTATTGAGAATGATATTCACTGTGGGATTTTCATAGATTTCTTTGATGATATTCAGGTATGTACCCTCTATCTCTACACTTTGAAGAATTTTGATCAAAAAAGGATGCTGTACTTTGTCAAATGCTTTTTCAGCATCTATTGAGAGTATCATATGGTTCTTGTTCTTTCTTTTATTAATGTATTGTATCACATTGGTTTATGGATGTTGAACCAACCTTGTGGCCTAGGAATAAATCCCACTTGGTCGTGGTGAATAATCCTTTTAATGTACTGTTGGATCCTACTGGCTAGTATTTTGGTGAGAATTTTTGCATCTATGTTCATCAAGGGTATTGGTCTGTAATTCCCTGTTTTGGATGGGGTCTTTCTCTGGTTTTAGGATCAAGGTAATGCTGACATCATAAAATGAGTTTGGAAGTTTCCTTCCATTTCTATTTTTTGGAACAGTTTCAGGAGCATAGGCATTAATTCTTCTTTAAATGTTTGGTAGAATTCCTCTGGGAAGCCGTCTGACCCTGGGCTCTTGTTTGTTGGGAGTTTTTTTTTTTTTAAAGATTTTATTTATTTATTTGGTGGAGAGATATCACAAGTAGGCAGAGAGGCATGCAAAGAGAGAGGAGGAAGCAGGCTCCCTACTGAGTACAGAGCCCGATGTGGAGCTTGATCCCAGGACCTTGGGATCATGACTGAGCTGAAAGCAGAGGCTTTAACCCACTGAGACACCCAGGTCCCCTCATTGGAAGATTTTTGATGATTGCTCCAATCTCATTGCTGGTTATGGTTCTGTTCAGCTTTTCTATTTCTTCCTGGTTCACTTTTGGTAGTTTGTACATATCTATAAATGCATCCATTTCTTCCAGATTGTCAAATTTGCTGGTATATATTTGCTCATAATATGTTCTTATTATTGTATTTCTTTAGTATTGGTTGTGATCTCTCCTCTTTCATTCATGATTTTATTAATTTGGGTGCTTTCTCTTTTCTTTTTGATAAGTCTGGCCAGGGGGTTATCAATCTTATTAATTCTTTCAAAGAACCAGCTCCTGGTTTTGTTCATTTGTTCTACTGTCCTTTTGGTTTCTTAATCATTGATTTCTGCTCTGATCTTTTTGACTTCTCTTCTCCTGCTAGGTTTAAGCTTTCTTTGCTGTTCTGTGTCCAGCTCCTTTAGGTGTAAGGTTAGGATGTGTACTTGAGACCTTTCTTGTTTCTTAAGAAAGGCTTGTATCACTATATACTTTCCTCTCAGGACCATATTTTCTGTGTCCCACAGATTTTGAACAGTTGTCATTTGAACATTATCATTTGTTTCCATGAATTTTTTCAATTCCTCTTTAATTTCCTGGTTGACCCACTCAATCTTTAGTAGGATGCTCTTTAGCCTCCTTGTATTTGAGTCCTTTCCAACCTCCCCTTGTGGTTGAGGTGTAGCCTCAGAGCATTGTGGTCTGAAAATAGGCAGGGAATGATCCCAGTCTTTTGGTACTGGTTGAGACCTGATTTGTGACCCAGGATGTGATCTATTCTGGAGAACATTCCATGTGCACTAGAGAAGAATGTGTATTCTGTTGCTTTGGGATGGAATGTTCTGAATATATCTGTGATGTCCATCTGGTCCAGTGTGTCATTTAAGGCCTTTATTTCCTTGTTGATCTTTTGCTTGGATGATCTGTCCATTTCATTGAGAGGGGTGTTAAAGTCCCCTACTATTATTGTATTATTGTCAAAGTGTTTCTTTGATTATGTTATTAATTGATTTATGTCATTTGCTGCTCCCATGTTAGGGACATAGATATTTAAAATTGTTAGATACACTGGCTGGTCAGAGCCTTTGAGTATGATATAGTGTCCTTCCTCATCTCTTACTATAGTCTTTGGCTTAAAATCTAATTGATCTGATATAAGGATTGCCACCCCATCTTTCTTTTGCTGTCCATTAGCATGGTAAATTGTTTTCCACCTCTTACTTTAAATCTGGAGGTGTCTTTGGGTCTAAACTGAGTTTCTTATAGACAACATATTGATGGTTTTTTTTTTTTATGCAATCTGATACCCTGTCATTTTTGATGGGGGCATTTATCCCATTTACATTCAGGGTAACTACTGAAAGATATAAATTTTGTGCCATTGTATTGCCTATAAGGTGACTATTATTGCATATTGTTTCTGTTCCTTTCTGGTCTACTACTTTTAGGCTCTCTCTTTGCTTAGAGGACCCCTTTCAATATTTCCTGTAGGGCTGGTTTGGTGTTTGCAAATTCTTTTCATTTTTGCTTGTCCTGGAAGTTTTTTTATGTCTCCTTCTATTTTCAGTGATAGCATAGCTGGATATAGTATTCTTGGATGCATGTTTTTCTCATTTAGTGCTCTGAATATATCATGCCAGTTCTTTCTGTCCTGCCAGGTCTCTGTGGATAAGTCTGCTGCCAATTTAATATTTTTACCATTGTATGTTACAGTCATCTTGTCCTGAGCTGCTTTCAGGATTTTCTTTTTGTCACCGAGACTTGTAGTTTTATTATTAGATGACAGGATGTAGACCTATTTTTATTGATTTTGAGGTGGGTTCTCTGTGCCTCCTGGATTTTGATGCTTGTTTCCTTGCCATATTGGGGAAATTCTCTACTATAATTTTCTCCAATATACCTTCTGCCCCTTTCTCTCTTTCTTCTTCTTCTAGAATCCTAATTATTCTAATGGTGTTTCATCTTATGGTATCACTTATCTCTCAAATTCTCTCCTCATGGTCCAGTAGTTGTTTATCTCTCTTCTGCTCAACTTCTTTATTCTCTGTCCCTTGTTTTCTTCTATATCACTAATTCTCTCTTCCTGCCTCATTTACCCTTGCAGTATGAGCCTCCATTTTTTATTGCACCTAATTAATAAGGTTTTTTTTTTTTTCCAGCTTGGTTAGATTTTAGTTCTTTTATTTCTCCAGAAAGGGCTTTTATTTCTCCAGACAGGTTTCTGTAATATCTTCCATGCCTTTTTTGAGCCCAGCTAGCACCCTGAGAATCATCAATCTGAACTCTAGATCTGACATACTTCCATTGTCTGAATTGATTAGGTCTCTAGCCTCGGTACTGCCTCTTGTTCTTTTTTTTTGGTGGTGAATTTTTCTGCCTTGTCATTTTATCCAGGCAAGAATATATGAATGAGAGAATAAAATACTAAAAGAGTGGCAAAGACCCCAGAAAAATATATGCTAACCAGGTCAGAAGAGACCCCAAGTCAGGGGAGAAGAAAGGGGGTAAAATGAAATTTAAAAAAAAGTATATATATAATATATATATAAATAAATATAAATAGCAATATAAAGAAATCATATAAATATAAATATTAATAAATTTAATATATAAATATTATATGTAATGTATAAATATTAACATATATTTATAATGTATTATAAATATATTTGTGTAGTAATATATAAATATTAATATAAATAAATATTTATATAAATAAATAAATAGTATATGTGTATAAATTGTGTGTGTGTGTATTAGGTGAGTAAAACAGAGCCACCCTCTTGATTCTGGTTATATTTTGGTCTCTTAGGAGAAACTACCTCCCAAAATTTTAAAGAAAGAAAAACATATATATACATATATATACACACACACACACACACAAAAGTAAGGGTAAACTTGATGAGGGGATGGAATATGACTGTAAAGATGAAAATTGAAAAAAAAATTTTTTAAAGGAATTGATAATTTGGTTGGAAAAAGAAAGAAAAAGAAAGTGGAGAGAATTTGCTCAGGATGGAGAATAGAAAAATGCCTGTGCTATATTTGGAGTATATTTTGATCTATTAGAAGAAATTGTATCCCAAAATTTTTTAGAAGAAAAAAATCCTATGTGTATACAAAAGAAAAAGTTAGCTAGAATGAAGAATAAAATATGACTATAATAATGAAGGTTTAAAAAATATTATTTTAAAGAAAGGTATTGTTAAGATAAACTAGTTTAAAAACATTAAAAGAGGAAAGAGGAAATGTTAAAAAAATTAGAATAAGAAACAAATAAATTTATAATTTAATTAACTTTGCAGGACTAAAGAATCATGGGGAGAAAGCCATGAATTCCATGCTTTGCTTTCCCCTTCTCTGGAATTCCACGGTTTTGTTTGTTTGTTTTTTTGTTTTTTAAAAGAGCTTGGTCTTGGCTGGATGTTCCTGGTAATCTTCTGGGAGAGGGGCCTGTTGTAGTGATTCTCAAATATCTTTGCTGGAGGCAGAATTGTGCCACCCTCACCTGGGGCCAAGCTACATATTCTGGTCGTGTTCACTCTTAGGAGCTTTTGTTCCCTGAAAGCTTTCCGTAGGGCTCTAGAGGATGGGAATGAAAATGGCAGCTTTCCAATCTCCCACCTGGAGGAGCTGAGAGCTCATGGCCCCACTCCTCAGTACACCCTCGGAGAAAAGCTCTCAATCCCTCCTGTCTCCCTGGTCTCCGGCCACCCTCTGGGCTCACCTGGACTTTGATCAAGTGTTTCTGTCTCTGGTGCATGGCCCCATTTGGAGTCTCTAACCCCAGCAGATTCCTGCCTCCAGAGGAGGAAGGTGAGTCTCTCTGGATCTGCCACTTGTGAGGTCCCTGCTTGAAAAGCAGTAGCCCGACTATGCCTTGGAGCACAGTTTAAGGTAACCCCGGGCTAAGATCTCTTTCCTTGGCTCTGTCTCTGTAGCTGGCGTCCCCACTCTGATACCTCGGAGCTCTGCTACACTCAAACACCCCTGATCCTTCTGTGACCCTGCAGGTCCTGAGACCACACCGTCCCTGCGAGGTCTCCACCACCGCTTAGCCTCTGGAACAATGTCCCTCAGTGGAGAAGACTTCTACAAGCTTGAATTTTGTGCTCCTTTGCTCCACCACTTGCAGGGAGCAGGCCCCACCCCCCTCCGTGGTCTATCTGCCCATCATCTCGGATTCACTTCTCCACACATCCTTCCTTTCAGAAAGTGGTTGTTTCTCTGTTTCTAGAATTGCTGCTCTTCTCTTCAATCTCCTGTTGGGTTTGCAGGTGTTTGGAATGGTTTGATAACTATCTAGCTGAACTCCTGTGACCTGATGTCATCTCACTCTGCTACTCCTCCACCATCTTGACTCTCCCTGCCAGTACAGTATATACTTTTTATGAGTGTTTATTGATGTATTACACAAATGTCCTTCTTTTGAGTGGAGTCTCTTCTGCTCAGTTCTCAGAATTAAGGACTCCCATCCCATTCCAGACTCATCTAGGGCACCGCTTCCACCAGTGGGGACAGGCTCATAATGTTGTTCCAAGGATCTTGCCTATGAAAAGCTATGGATCCAAGTTCAATGTCAGCTTTTTCATTTATTAGCTGTGTGGTCTTGGGTGAGTCTCTAACCTCCATAAGCCTCATTTTCCCTTTTGCTCTTTTGAAGAAATTGAACTAGAAAACATCTAAAGCCTCAAAGGTTCACCATAAAGGAGCATTTCCTTCATCCCCACCCTTCCTCTGAGCTTCCCTGGAACACCTATGTAACAGAGGAAAGAGACTCCCTCCCAGAACAGCAACAGGGGATGGTTCAGACATGCCAAAACATGATTCTTGTCCCCCTAAGCCACATGTGCCCTACTCTAACCCATCTGACAAACCCAGTGTTGTCTCTTCTCCCTTCTGTAGGAAACAATGGAATACATTTAGAAAAGACAACCTCTAAACCATTCCCACCCTCCCATGAATGTTTACACCTGTTCTTTTGTCAAGTCTCAGAATAGAGGCTTGATACCAATAATTTTGTAGGGGGGTGGGGAAAGGGGGCTGGGAGGGTGCAGGAGACAAGTAGCCAGCTCCAGACGTGGCTGCTAGGCTGCTGGGGATGAATGCCAGCATTGCTAAACTCAGCTGAATGGCTCCTTTTCTTTACAACAAATCTGAGACCAAGGAGGTCCTTCGGAAATCCTATCATTAACTTTGTTATTATGGTTATTATCAACAATGTGCCAATTTCCCTGCATCTTTCAGGATCTTTCAATTACTACATGCTGAGTTTTTCCTCCCCTTCTTTTTCCTGGTCTCTCCACCTCCCCCCACTCCCTACACCAAGTGCCCAAATTTCTTCTCTTTCTTTCTCCCTGATTGTTTTCCCTACACAAGGATGGCAGTGACAGGGATGGAAGCTCAGCAGGATTTGGAACATCTCTGACTGAGGAAAGAAATATTTGTGTATTATTCAACATCCCCCAAGTTATTCATCAGAGGTTTCATTTTTCACCAAAGTCTTTTCCTTATCTTAAAGCCACTGACATGACTATATATCATGAAGTTAAAAAGATCGAATTACACTTCGGTAGCTACTGCTAAGATTCATGGAGGCTCAAAACCCAGCTAGTCCCTGGGTGAACCAAGTGGTGGCATTTTACGTTTGTTTTGTTTTCTTTCTCTGCAAACACATGCTAACAGGGTTTGTCTCTTCATTGTGATATGGGAATGATTGAAAATATACTCTGCATCACTTGATAAAAGACCTTTGCCAAAAAGGAGAACGGCTTTGTCATTTATTTGAACATATTTCCCAGGAGCCCAGAGAAAAGCTTAAGCCTGGCTTAATGGGGTGTTCTTGAACAAGGATGCTGGCTGATGGGCCAAAGGCAGAAGCTTCTGTGTGGGGTTCCTGGCCCCAGGGGACTCTGGAAACCCCCATGTTTCAGTGCAGATTACAATGCTGGTTGATAGGTTTCTCCCTGGTAGCTGAGGTCTGGGGGTGGGGGGCAGTCTGGTCGTTCATCCATCCATATGTTGCTAAGAGTGGTCCTGAGACAGCACCTAACAAGCTGCAATCTGCTACAGTCACTACAGCAGGAGGCTGAAAACAACCACAATTTATTCCATCACAGTTCAAAATGAAGGTGTCAGTAGCACTGGTTCCTTCTGAAGTTTCTAGTGAAGACTCCATTTGCCACCTCGCTCCTAGATTCTGGTGGCTAGTTGTTCGGGTCAGTGATGTGGCCTTCCCACAGCAAAAAAGAGTTTTCTTTTTATGCATTCTTGCAGCTTTCCATATTTTCATGGACTAGACTGAGCCGGATATCTTGGGATTCCCCTGGAGCTTGGAGCAGGGTGGGTGATGGGAAGGGAGGCCATCTCAGTGTTTAGGCTAGGCCACATGGATCCTGCACATTTCTCACCACCTTCTTCATTATGTTTTGTGGTCCAGGCCTGAGGAACAAGAAGGTGACAATTTGATTCCCTTTGTCTTTTTCCTTGAGACTCTGGGGAACATTTTGGATAGGAGTGTTTGAAGCAAAAGTGGGGCATTTGAATACTTTGACCTCATCTAAACCATGTTCATTCTATGATATCCTATCTTGACTGCATAGAAACTGCATGTTAAGTTTTGAGGGCTTTCTTCTGCTTCATCTGATCATGGAAAGCAATTTCACACCATTCTCTGTAGTCTCGGGCCAACTTATTTGGGACTAAACATTCAGAAACTACAACTGAATTTACAAGCTGGAGAGGGTGTGGGATGCCACATGGAGAGACCCTGTGAGATAAATGAGCACGAAGGTGGGATTCCAAGATTGAGGACCCACTTTCCAACACACACAGGGTGCAACATTGCTTATGCAAATCCAGCCCCTCCCCAGAAAGACTCAGAAACTCTACTCTGGCTGCACACTGGATAATTCTAGTCTCTGGACCACCTGAGCCTGCCAAGCTCTCATCCCCTCTTCATCCAAATCCTCACCATCACAGAAGAGGCCTAGCCCAGATGGGACCCCTCATCAAGTCTTCCTGCTCAAGGCACCTCAGGTCTGCTCTTCTGTCCTCATGCCCTGTCGCATTTGTTTCCTCCACCTCTGCTATCCTTGTGTCATTATTTGACTTTTCTCACCTTTAGCCATGAGCGGTAGGAAACAGACATGGCAGAAAAGGGCACAGAACCTGAAGGCAGATGTCTTAGATTCTGTTTCCAACTCATCTCCTATTATCTGCTTCCTTTAGGCTAGTAATTCAGTCTATCTGGGCACATTTCCTTCTCTAGGAAATAGGAGACAGTACCAAAGAGAAATTGTGTTTGTCCTGCCTATCTTATCAGGGCCTTGTATGTATCAAATGAGATATATCATCCTGTAATGAATGTAATGCACCGACTCAGAGCTGCCACCACAATGAGATGAGTGGGAAGGCAATTTCCTGGTTTCTCCCTCCACCTGTATTTGCACTTCTTTGCCTGCCATGGAGTCTACGTACCAGTATCATGAGTGTTGGCTGCTAAACGTCTCACAACCGCTCCTGCCCCAGGGGGATCCTCGACTCTCCTGGAAGCACCACCCCAACCCTCCACTTGGATGGGTCATGTCTATGGTATCACTTATCTCCTGAGGCCTGTGGGGCCAAGTCTGAACTATATTCAACCTCACACTACATCCTTGCTTGATTCTTCCTCTCTTTCCATCCTTCTGCCTTAGATCACCCTCTTAACAAATTACCTGCCCTAGATCTCTGTCTCAAGTTCTCCTTCCTGGAAACCCAACTTAAGACACTGTCCTCTGGTGGTCAGATCACAACACAAGACATCCCCCTTCCTGTGATTGAGAGGTGCCCCCACAGATATAAGATGTAGAGGACACCTACACTTTCTTCAATATACTGTCTCAAGGAGCAGAAAGAAGCAAGTCTTCTGACCCCTTCCAACCATGGAGAGCTGAGGGCTACAGTCACAGCCTCCAGGCCTGAGCCAGGTTAAGGTGGGGTGGGGGTGGGGCTACACAGCACAGTGGAGCCCCCTGACCCCAGACTAGAGTACTGCCCCCTCTTCCAGCAGTGGGCTGTCAAGGGTAGCCATCCCTCTACCAGGAATTCTCTTCTGTGGCTGCTGAGTCCCCAAACTCAAGAATGATTATCATCTATACAAGCTGAGCTTTCTTGAAAGTGATTGTTTAGCAGGAACATCTGGTGTGTGAATGGCTTCTGTGTTTTTTTTTTTTTCCCCTCTTTTCTCCCACTGGTCAACACTAAGTGAATCCTTGGGAAAGGCTGCCCTGCTTCCCTCCCAAGGACTGGAGAACTGCTTCATTGTTTAACTCTGTGCTTTTGTCACTGCACAAACTGTTTTCACATGGCACTTGCCTGGTGGGAAGGGATACAAGCCACAACTTGGGAGATTTTCTTGCTAATTAAGTTTCCAGCAACTCTGTTTGCCTGAGAAAACACTGCCATATTACCTTGTGCAAATTATTGCTAATTAAGACCAGCTCACCATTCCCAACAATGGCTTGAAGGCCTGTGTATTTCTTTTTCTTTTTTCTTTTTTCTTTTTTGCTTCAGTAACTCTGAATATATTCACACAACTGAATATCCACTCATCTATGGTCTTCTTCTTTTGAATAGTTGACATACAATATTATATTATCTTCAGGTTTACAGCATAGTGATTTCCTTCCAGACATTCTGTGCATTGGACTGCCCATCGTGATAAGTGCAGCCACCATCTGTAATTATTACAATTGACTACATTGCCTATGCTGTTCATTTGTTATCTTTTGCTTGATTACATCCCACCTTTTCTAGCTCATTCTTTACAATGGTCCTTCCCATACTCTGAGGCTGATCTGTGAACATGTAACTTAGACTGGGATCATCTTGCTATTGTCAATGTTGTGGGTTAGTTTAGGTGAGAAGCCTGGATGACATCTTCTGGTCAGTGTACTAATGGAATGTTCTCTGCCTGGTGACTTTGGCAAGGGATTTAACATCATTAAGCTTTTGTTTCTTTTCTTCTCAAAGTACAAATAATACTTTGTACTTCATGGTACTATTTGAGGATTTTAAAAGCTAATTAATTATTGATTCCCATTTAGCTCCCTTTTATCACATGCTAATCTGGGTGCTTCTGACCTGTGTGTTATTCTTGTGTCTTGGGCTGGGGATCTCAATGAAGAGAAACACATTTGCATATTATAGGAATTAGCTAAGCCAAATCAACATATTCCTCTTTGTTGTGTTCAGACTATGGGTTTTGTACCAGAGAGAAACTAACCAGTCTGTCAAATGGACTAAATGGTATATACTGTCTGAAATGAGGAACCAATGGTCATAAATACAGAGAAGCTGCAGGTACCCTGTGGTTGGCTTTTGGAGTGTGAGCTGTCCTCAATTTGTTGATAGAAATTCAGACATTCCTTCAATTATTGCAGTCATGTTCTACCCTTATGTTGTGACTTCAGCTGCTGTTTCAAAATTTCCTCTTCTACTTTTTTCCATAAAACTCTTAGCACAGAAGCTTTTCTTTTCTTTTTCCCATTTTTGAGAACTATTTGAGGCCACTGTAGTTAAGGTTTAATGCTCTGTGTGTTTGGTATAGAGTAAGCTCTTTATTATTCAAGTATAATTAAAATATAGTATTATGTTAATTTTAGGTGTATAATATGATGATTCAGAAATTCTATTCATTACTCAGTGCTCATGATGATAAGTGTACTCTTACTCCCCATCACCTATTTCACCCATCCTCCACCCACCTCTCCTCTGGTAAGCATGTTTATTTCATGTATTTAAGAGTTTAAGAGTCTTTTTGGGGAGGAGTCTCTTTTTCTTCTTTTTCTTCTTCTGTTTCTTAAATTTCACGTATGAGTGATACATGAAAAGATTCTCAACGTCACAATCATTTAGGGAAATGCAAATCAAAACCACAATGAGATATTACCTGTCAGAATGGCTAAAATCAAAAACACAAGAAATAACAAGTGTTGATGGGGATATGGAGCAAGAGAGACCCCGTGCATTGTTGGTGGGAATGCAAGCTCATGTAGCCACTGTGGAAAGCAGTATGGCAGCTCCTCAAAAAAGTTAAAAATTAGAAGTAAAGGAAGTTCTTAGTAAATATTTGTGGAGGCCATCAAGGGTCAACCACGAAATATAATATCTTGGCTAAAACTCATGTCTGTGTTATTTAAGGCTCTGGTCATGAGCTGAGATCTTGGGCAAATGATCTCTGGATCAGACTTTGTTCTTGGTTTCTGACTTCCCAGCTCTAAGCTCTTATGAGGCTCAGTGGTCGTCTCGTCCTCTCTATCTTTAAGGCAGAGCATGGTCTCTCATTGCTGATTTCCTTGGCCTGCCTACACCTATTCCTCCCTCTGTTTACTTTCCCTTCCAGTCCATGCTCCTGCAGCTAGAAGGATTCAAGTTAAGACTGTTAGAGAAATTTCAAAGAGGAGGGATCTAATTACTCCATCTTGTCTTTTTTTGAGCCAAAGAGTCCCTCTGTCCAGATTTTGAAATGACCATGTGTTGAGTAGTTGTCCACCCAATTTCGTCAGTTGATATCCGAATGTGGGATATCCAGGCACAAAGCTTGACCCCCTTCTCAGTGCACCTGCTGATAAGGCAACTTCTCAGAGATGCAGATGGGGTGGTGGCTTCTCAACAGTCAGTGGAAATCTTCCACTTTTTTCTTTTTCCTCCTCTCCCAAAAGCCTCCTGAATCTTTTATGAGTTAAAAATGAGCAGAGAAAATACTCCCTTTTGGAGCATATGTTCATGGGTAAGAGAAAGGTACTCCCTAAGCATGAAATTTAGATTACCTTCTGAGCAGAAAGCTAGGAAAAATTCAACATGCGGGAAATGAGATTAGCCATCTGTAGAAAACCTAGCCTAAACGATAAGCAGTCAAACTTCCAGGTTCGGTGATTTGGGCATCATCAATCTCAGGAGAGTACGGTTGCTTAGCAGAGCTAAAGCTGTTGCCTTCCTCATCCTCATGTGAAGAAGGAAGATGTTAATAGAAGGGTATTTCCTGCATCAGTAAAAGAAAATAAGATCAAGGGGTAAGACTTGGAAAAGAATACCCAGCTCTCCTTTTTCCAGAGGGAGGGCCCCCCATTATCAGACTTGCACTGTCTCCTTGTTATCTGTCTCCTTGTTATCTCCACTCTGGTCTCCACCTACATTCAATTTCTGCACCCTAATTCATTCCCCCTTCCTCCTTAAAAATGTCCAAGTGTATCACCAGTTCACCTCACCTCAGTTACCAAAATTGTGGGACACTTGCTAAACTTCAGACAAGAGTTTAAAAAGATTAACAAAGCAAAGTGACACTCTTCCTTCTAGAAGTGTCTTAGTACACTTTCCCTTGTGAATCTCTTTCTTGATACTTCGAACTTAACAAATTTCTTTTGGGGCCATTTGTTTTCTTTGCTCCACCCCTACCATGGCTGGTTGCGTTTTAAGCTTTTTTCTCAATCTCCTGCTCTTATGACTCTTCCCTAAGCTACTGTATCTACCCTAAGGCTTTTACTACCATGTAGTAGAGTAATAATTCCTAAACCTCATTACAGGGTCTAGAATCTAAGAAAGTTGAAGTCTTTCTCCTGGTCTGCACACCCAGTCCTCCACTTCTGTGTCCAGTGATGGGCCAGTGAGTCTTTAACAACTGGTTCTCCTAGAAAAAGGAAAGAAGAGCTCTGATTTGAACTTTGCCAATTTCCATGGCATAAATACACTGACTGTGACATCAACCCACTCACAAAATAACGGAAAATTTAGCAGTTGGCTCTTCAGAGCTGGCATGAGCCAACTCCAGCACACACTGCCTCCGCTGGAAATGTCCTCTTGATTAACCCATAGACACTTCAAAGTCTACGCAGTCAGTATGAACATCCCACAGCTTGCATGACTGTTTCCCCCTCAACTAGCAATTTAAATCGTCAGGACAAATGATGTAATCACCATGAAAGTGAGGGCCTTTCTCATATGTACCATCTTATTCCAAGCATCTAGAAGCCTGCTGACACCTAGTGCACAATAAATATTGGTGGATGGATGAGATGCTATGCCCAACATTCCCATCTGTCTTCTGGGGCTACTTAAAATAATGAATTAGAACTCATGTATCAATCAGATTCCTGTGCAGCTAGTAAATTGGTTTTTGATGATGGAAAAAAAAATGAGTTCTGAACCTAAGGACTGAGAACCCAAAACTATTAGGAATCCAGCAAGGACCTGTGAAGCCACATGCTATCCTATTATTCTATTGCCCTGCCAATGGGCCAAGGATAATAGCATGAACATGTTTGCTGAGTTTCTATAAACAAGGAAGCATCACTATATAAAAATCACCTAAAACAATCTGAGTCATCTGAGTGGAAGGTGCATGGGTTTGAGATATTTCTAAAACTGTTCAAATTACAGATGGGACAATTATTAGGCTGGTGGCTTGGATGAATTCCTTCACCTTCATTTTGCCAACTATAGAACACTTATGATGTTATCTAACTTGCATTGTAAGGAAGGTTAAATGAGTTGTCCTACTCAGGATTCAAGAAAATGTTTTTCCTGGAGAATAAGGATTGTGAGGAGGCTGTCTTGAGGCTAATGGGAATGATGTCATCTGAACCGCTCACTGATCTTACTGCCCATGATAGAGAAGAGATGACATTCTTTCTTATTTCCCAAATGGGCGCTGATTCTGCTAATGGAGAAAAGGTCAGAGCCTCTGCAGCTGGCTGTTGTCTGTGCCTGTGCTGAAGCATGTTGCAGGAGGGATGGAGGTCAGTCTGCTCTGCTCTGCTGGGGGTGCTTCTACCAAGAGGAGCCAAATTCCCCCCTGCACTGGCAATTCCTAGATTTCTGCCTGGTGGAAATCTGCCCCCCTATGCTTCCCGACAGCCCTGAGCTTGGAAACTAGCCCTGCAAGGCAGAAACACCAGATAGGCCTCCAAGTGGGCTCAAATTAAATCAAAAGATGTGATTAGAACAAAATTTTCTTTTATTCCCAGATGTGATAAAGTCATCTTGATGATCTGGGGTGGCTAGAAAATTTCTCCTGGGTTTTCCTGTATCTTTAAACCAGAGGAGTCCCTGAAATTTGCCTCTAGTTAATCCTATTGGCCACCACTAACTCAAATGCAAAGCTTGATAACAATGGGGGCCCAAATATAAAGTCTTCTAGAACCCTAAGAACAGAGCCCTATACCTGAGAAATCTCCCTAACTTTGCAGGGCCCAGTGCTGGCAAACTGATTGTCACTCAGTGGTTTGTGACAAGGTGGGTTAAGGGAGTTGACCACAGCAGTATGGTTCTTCAGGAGACTAATTTCCCTCAAATCACCAATAGAGACAGAGAAGGAAAATTCCTTCTTTCCCCACCTGCCTCTCATAAGTACCCTAACTTGGATCGTTCTGGGACAGAATCCTAATTATCTGACTGTCCTTCTGCCTTTTATGATAATCATGACATCTGAGAATTTAAACTGTTGGACCACAGCCAGGCCTCCCTGGCTGGAAGATGTGCTTTGTGGGCCATATCTTTGTTCAAACAGCTTTATGGAGACATAATTGAAGTGCAATAATTTCAAATTTTAAAGTGTACAATTTGATAAGTTTTGACATATGTATACACCCATGAACCATCTTCACAATTAAGATAATCTATTTTTCTGTTAACCCTAAGAGTTTCCTCATGCCAGTTTGTCAACCATCACTCCCTCCATCCCCACGCACACACAATCACTGACTTGCTTCTATGTCACTATGGATTCAGTTGCCTTTTATAGAATTTTATATAATATAATCTTAAGTCATTTACTATGTTTTGTCTGGCTTTTTTCACTTAATGACATGCCTTTGAGAATAAACCATTTTGCTGTATATGTCAGTAGTCCATTCCTTTTATTTCCTTTTATTTTATTTTAATTATTTTTATTAACATAAATTGTATTATTTGCCCTGGGGGTATAGGTCTGTGAATCGTCAGGCTTACACACTTCACAGCCCTAAACCACACCCCTAAACCACATCTTCATCATGTCATGTACCCTCCCCAAGGTCTATAACCCAACCACCCTATTCCAAACCCCCCCACCCCCCAGTGAACCTCAGTTTGTTTTGGAGATGAAGAGTCTCTTATGGCTTGTCTCCCTCCTAGTCCCACCTTGTTTCATTTTTTCCTTCCTTACCCCCCAACCCCCTCACTCTGCCTCTCAAATTCTTCATATCAGGGAGATCTTATGATAATTGTCTTTCTCTGATTTACTTATTTCGCTCAGCATAATACTCTCTAGTTCCACCCATGTCATTACAAATGGGAAGATTTCATTTCTTTTGATGACTGCATAGTATTCCACTGTGTGTGTGTGTGTTTGTGTTTGTGTGTGTGTGTGTGTGTGTGTACCACATCTTCTTTTTTTTCTTACATTTTATTTATTTATTCATTTATTTGACAGAGAGATACCACAAATAGGCAGAGAGGCAGGCAGAGAGAGTGGGGGAAGTAGGGTCCCTGCTGAGCAGACAGCCTGATGTAGGGCTTGATCTCAGGACCCTGAGATCATGACCTGATCCAAAGGCAGAGATTTTAACCTACTGAGCCAACCAGGCACTCCTAAACCACATCTTCTTTATCCATTCATCTGCTGATGGACATATAGGTTCTTTCCATAGTATGGCTATTGTGGATATTGCTGCTATAAATATTTGGGTGCATGAGCCCCTTCGGATCACTACATTTGTATTTTTAAGGTAAATACCCAGTAGTGCAATTGCTGGGTTGTAGGATAGCTCTATTTTCAACTTTCTGAGGAACCTCCATGCTGTTTTCCAGAATGGCTGCACCAGCTTGCATTCCCACCAACAGTGTGGGAAGGATCCCCTTTCTCCACATCCTCGCCAGCATCTGTCGTTTCTTGATTTGTTCATTTTAGCCATTCTAACTGGTGTGAGGTGGTATCTCATTGTGCTTTTGATTTGTATTTCCCTGATGCCAAGTGATGTGGAGCACTTTTTCATGTGTCTGTTGGCCATCTGGATGTCTTCTTTGCAGAAATGTGTGTTCATGTCCTCTGCCCATTTCTTGATTGGATTCTTTGTTCTTTGGGTGTTGAGTTTGATAAGTTCTTTATAGATTTTGGATACTAGCCCTTTATCTGATATGTCGTTTGTGAATATCTTCTCCCATTCTGTCAGCTGTCTTTTGGTTTTGTTGACTGTTTCCTTTGCTGTGCAGAAGTTTTTGATCTTGATGAAGTCCCAATAGTTCATTTTTGCCCTTGCTTCCCTTGCCTTTGGCAATGTTTCTAGGAAGAAGTTGCTGTGGCTGAGGTCGAAGAGGTTGCTGCCTGTGTTCTTAAGGATATTGATGGAGTCCTGTCTCACATTGAGGTCTTTCATCCATTTGGAGTCTATTTTTGTGTGTGGTGTAAGAAAATGGTCCAGTTGCATTTTTCTGCATGTGGATGTCCAGTTTTCCCACCACCATTTTTTGAAAAGACTGTCTTTTTACCATTGGACATTCTTTCCTGCTTTGTCAAAGATCAGTTGACCATAGAGTTGAGGGTCTATTTCTGGGCTCTCTACCCTGTTCCATTGATCTTTATGTCTGTTTTTGGGCCAGTATAATACTGTCTTGGTGATGACAGCTTTGTAATAGAGCTTGAAGTCTGAGATTGTGATGCTGGCATCTTTGACTTTCTTTTTCAACATTACTCTGACTATTTGGGGCCTTTTCTGGATCCATACAAATTTTAGGATTTTTTGGTTCCATTTCTTTGAGAAAAATTGATGGTATTTTGATAGGAATTGCATTAAATGTATAGATTGCCTTAGGTAGCATAGACATTCTCACAATATTTGTTCTTCCAATCTATGAGGATGGAATGTTTTTCCATTTCTTTGTATCTTCCTCAATTTCTTTCATGAGTACTTTACAGTTTTCTGAGTACAGATTCTTTGCCTCTTTGGTTAGGTTTTTACATAGGCATCTTGTGGTTTTGGGTGCAATTGTAAATGGAATTGACTCCTTAATTTCTCTTTCTTGTGTCTTGTTCTTGGTGTATAGAAATGCAACTGACTCCTGTGCATTGATTTTATATCCTGACACTTTACTGGATTCCTGTACAAGTTCTAGCAGATTTGGAGTGGAGTCTTTTGAGTTTTCAACATAAAGTATCATATCATCTGCAAAGAGTGATAGTTTGACTTCTTCTTTGCCAAATTGGATGCTTTTAATTTCTTTTTGTTGTCTGATTGCTGAAACTAGGACTTCTAGTACTTTGTTGAATAGCAGTGGTGATAGTGGGCATCCCTGCTGTGTTCCTGACCTTAGGGGAAAAGCTCTCAGTTTTTCCCCATTGAGAATGATATTCGCTGTAGGTTTTCATAGATGGCTTTGATGATAATGAGGTATGTACGCTCTATCCTTACACTTTGAAGAGTTTTGATCAAGAAAGGATTCAGTACTTTGTCAAATGCTTTTTCAACACCTATTGAGAGTATCATATGGTTCTTGTTCTTTCTTTTATTAACGTATTGTATCACATTGATTGATTTGTAGATGTTGAACCGACCTTGCAGCCCTGGATTAAATCCCACTTGGTGAATAATCCTTTTAATGTACTGTTGAATCCTACTGGCTAGTATTTTGGTGAGAATTTTTGCATCTGTGTTCATCAAGGGTATTGGTCTGTAATTCCCTGTTTTGGATGGGGTCTTTCTCTGGTTTTAGGATCAAGGTAATGCTGACATCATAAAATGAGTTTGGAAGTTTCCTTCCATTTCTATTTTTTGGAACAGTTTCAGGAGCATAGGCATTAATTCTTCTTTAAATGTTTGGTAGAATTCCTCTGGAAAGCCGTCTGACCCTGGGCTCTTGTTTGTTGGGAGTTTTTTTTTTTTTTTTAAAGATTTTATTTATTTATTTGGTGGAGAGATATCACAAGTAGGCAGAGAGGCATGGAAAGAGAGAGGAGGAAGCAGGCTCCCTACTGAGTACAGAGCCCGATGTGGAGCTTGATCCCAGGACCTTGGGATCATGACTGAGCTGAAAGCAGAGGCTTTAACCCACTGAGACACCCAGGTCCCCTCATTGGAAGATTTTTGATGATTGCTCCAATCTCTTTGCTGGTTATGGTTCTGTTCAGCTTTTCTATTTCTTCCTGGTTCACTTTTGGTAGTTTGTACATCTCTATAAATGCATCCATTTCTTCCAGATTGTCAAATTTGCTGGTGTATATTTGCTCATAATATGTTCTTATTATTGTATTTCTTTAGTATTGGTTGTGATCTCTCCTCTTTCATTCATGATTTTATTAATTTGGGTGCTTCCTCTTTTCTTTTTGATAAGTCTGGCCAGGGGGTTATCAATCTTATTAATTCTTTCAAAGAACCAGCTCCTGGTTTCGTTCATTTGTTCTACTGTCCTTTAGGTTTCTTAATCATTGATTTCTGGTCTGATCTTTATGACTTCTCTTCTCCTGCTGGGTTTAGGCTTTCTTTGCTGTTCTGTGTCCAGCTCCTTTAGGTGTAAGGTTAGGATGTGTACTTGAGACCTTTCCTCTTGAGACATTCTTCTCAGGACCACCTTTGCTGTGTCCCACAGATTTTGAACAGTTGTGTTTTCATTATCATTTGTTTCCATGAATTTTTTCAATTCCTCTTTAATTTCCTGGTTGACCCATTCAATCTTTAGTAGGATGCTCTTTAGCCTCCATGTATTTGAGTCCTTTCCAACCTTCCTCTTGTGGTTGAGTTGTAGCTTCAGGGCATTGTGGTCTGAAAATAGGCAGGGAATGATCCCAGTCTTTTGGTACTGGTTGAGACTGAATGTGACCCAGGATGTGATCTGTTCTGGAGAATTTTCCATGGGTACTAGAGAAGAATGTGTATTCTGTTGCTTTGGGATGGAATGTTCTGAATATATTTGTGATGTCCATCTGGTCCAGTGTGTCATTTAAGACCTTTATTTCCTTGTTGATCTTTTGCTTGTATGATCTGTCCATTTCATTGAGCGGGATGTTAAAACCCCTTACTATTATTGTATTATTGTCAAAGTGTTTCTTTGATTTTGTTATTAATTGGTTTATATTGTTGGCTGCACCCATGTTAGGGACATAGATATTTAAAATGGTTAGATATTCTGGTTGGTCAGAGCCTTTGAGTATGATATATCTAATTATCTGATATAAAGATTGCCACCCCAGCTTTCTTTTGTTGTCCATTAGCATGGTAAATTGTTTTCCACCCCTTTTTAAATCTGGAGGTGTCTTTGGGTCTAA
Source organism: Mustela erminea (assembly GCF_009829155.1). Lineage (NCBI taxonomy): Eukaryota > Metazoa > Chordata > Mammalia > Carnivora > Mustelidae > Mustela > Mustela erminea. The sequence continues at coordinate 68,563,024 of NC_045627.1, forward strand.
ACTGAGTTTCTTATAGAAAACATATTGATTTTTTTTTAATGCAATCTGATACCCTGTCGTTTTTGATGGGGGCATTTATCCCATTTACAGTCAGGGCAACTACTGAAAGATATTATTTTTGTGCCATTGTATTGCCTATAAGGTGACTGTTATTGCATATTGTCTCTGTTCCTTTCTGGTCTACTACTTTTAGGCTCTCTCTTTGCTTAGAGGACCCCTTTCAATATTTCCTGTAGGGCTGGTTTGGTGTTTGCAAATTCTTTTCATTTTTGCTTGTCCTGGAAGGTTTTTTTTTTTTTTTTAATGTCTCCTTCTATTTTCAGTGATAGCGTAGCTGGATATAGTATTCTTGGCTGCATGTTTTTCTCATTTAGTGCTCTGAATATATCATGCAAGTTTTTTCTGTCCTGCCAGGTCTCTGTGGATAAGTCTGCTGCCAATCTAATATTTTTACAATTGTATGTTACAGACATCTTGTCCTGAGCTGCTTTCAGAATTTTCTCTTTGTCACTGAGACTTGTAAATTTTATTATTAGATTACAGGGTGTGGACCTATTTTTATTGATTTTGAAGGGGGCTCTCTGTGCCTCCTGGATTTTGATGCTTGTTTCATTTGCCATATTAGGGAAATTCTCTACTATAATTCACTCCAATATACCTTCTGCCCCCCTCTCTCTTTCTTCTTCTTCTAGAATCCCAGTTATTCTAATTGTGTTTCGTCTTATGGTATCACTTGTCTCTCAAATTCTCCCCTTGTGGTCCAGTATTTGTTTGTCTCTCTGTTGCTCAGCTTCTTTATTATCCATCATTTGGTCTTCTATATCACTAATTCTCTCTTCTGCCTCATTTATCTTAGCAGTAAGAACCTCCATTTTTTATTGTACCTCATTAATAGCTTTTTATTTCAACTTGGTTTGATTTTAGTTTTTTTTATTTCTCCTGAAAGGGTTTCTCTAATATCTTCCATGCCTTTTTTGACCTCAGCTAGCACGTTGAGAATTGTCATCTGCACTCTAGTTCTGACATATTACCAATGTCTGTACTGATTAGCTCCCTAGCCATTCATACTGCCTCTGTGGTTTTGTTGTTGTTGTTGTTGTTTGTTTGTTTGTTTGTTTTTGTGGTGAGTTTTTCTCTCTTGTCATTTTATCCAGATAAGAATATATTGACAAGAGAATAAAATATCAAAAAGGTGGCAAAGACCCCAGAAAAATGTACACTAACCAAAGCAGAAGAAACTCAAAGCTGGGGGTAGATGAAAGGGGTGTAAGAAAAAAAGAAAAACATATATATTAGATAGGTGGATAGAACAGAGCCACCCACTTGATTTTGGGTGCATGTTGGTCTCTTAGAGGAAACTACCTCCCAAAATTTTAAAGAAAGAAAGAAATATATATATATATATATATATATATATATATATACACACACACACACATATATGTATATATACATATTTTTTAATTGTTTAAAATTTTCATCTTTACAGTCATATTCCATCCCTTCATCATGTTTACACACACACACACGTGTATATATATGTATATATGTGTATACATATATGTACATGTATGTACATATATACATATATATGTACATGTACATATACACTACACATATACATATATGTATATATGTACATATATATTACACACGTGTATATGTGTATATATGTATACATATATGTATCTATACATATATGTGCATGTATGTGCATATATACATATATATACACGTGTGTGTGTGTGTAAGCATGATGAAGGGATGGAATATGACTGTAAAGATGAAAATTTTAAACAATTAAAAAAAAGGCATTGATAAGTTTTTTGGAAAAAGAGAAAAAAAAAAAGAGGAGAGAATGCTATCAGGCTGTAGATTAGAACAAAACCATGTGCTAGATTTAGAGTATATTTTGATCAATTAGAAGAAATTGTATCCCAAATTTTTTAGGAAAAAAAATTACATGTGTACAAAAAATAAGTTTAAATACAATGAGGGGCTAAAATATGGCTATAAGAATGAAGGTTTAAAAAGATTTTTTTTAAAAGAAAGGTATTGTTAAGATAATTCCGTTAAAAAAACTTTAAAAGAGGGAAGAGGAACAGTTAAAAAAATAGAATAAGAAAAAAATAAAATTAAAAAAGTTAACTTGGGAGAAAATCCATGAATTCTATGCATTACTTTCCCCTAGTTCTGGAGTTCCCCTGTTCTCCTTGATTGGTGAACTTGGTCGTGGCTGGATGTTCTTGCTGATCTTCTGGGAGAGGTGCCTGTTCCAGTGAATCTCAAATGTCTTTGCCTGAGGCAGAATTGCACCACTCTTGACAGGGGCCAGCCCTAAGTAATCTTCTCCAGTTTGCTCTCAGGAGCTTTTGTTCCCTGAACCCTTTCTGTGGAGCTCTGGAGGGCTGGAAGGAAAATGATGGCCTTCCAGTCTTACACCTGGAGGAGCTGAGAGCTCAGGGCCCCACTCCTCAGTATGCCCTCAAAGACAAGCAGTCAGTCCCCCACTCTCCCAATCTCCTTGGTCTCCATCCACACTCTGTGCTCACCTGGCCCGGGACCAAGCATTTCTGTCTCTGGCACACAGTCCATTTGGAATCTCCAAACCCAGCAGGTTCTGGCTGCACTCTCTTCCCGGAGGAGGTAAATGAGTCTCCCTGGATCTACCACTTATGGGGTCCCTGCTCGAAGAGAAGTGGTCTGACTGTGCCTTGGATCATGGTTTAAAGTAATCCTGAACTGAGAGCTCTCTCCTCATCTCCGTCTCTGTAGCTGGCTTCCCTACCCCAATACCTGGGAGCTCTGCTACACTCAGATACCCCCAATCCTTCTGTGACCCTGTGGATTCTGAGACCACACTGTCCCTGCAAGGGCTTCACCCCTGCTTAGCCTCTAGAGCGATGTCTGTCAATGGAGCAGACTTTCAAAAGTTCCTATTTTGTGCTCTGTTGCTCCACCACTTGCAGGGAGCTGGCCCCTCCCCCTGCAGTCTATCTTCCCATCACTTCAGGTTCACGTCTCCGCACATCCTACCTTTCAGAAAGTGTTCGATTTTCTGTTTCTAGAATTGCTGCTCTTCTTCTCTTCAATCTCCTGTTGGGTTTTTGGGTGTTTGGAATGGTTTGATAACTATCTAGCTGTGACCTGATGTCATCAGTCGACTATTCCTCCATCTTGCCTCTCTCCCTCACAACCTTTTTATTTTATTTTAAGGAATTTATTCATTTATTTGAAAGAGAGAGTGTGAGTGGGGGAAGGGGCTGGGGGAAAAGCAGACTCCCTGATGAGTGGGAAGCCTATTGGGAACTCAATCCCAGGATCCTGAGATCATGACCTGAGGTAAAATCCAATGCTTAACTGACTGAGTCACCTGGGCACCTGGGACTACAGGTGCCCAGTAGTCCATTCATTTTAATTACTTAGCAGTATTTCACTGTATAGATATACCATAATTTCAAAATTGAAATCCATTCAACTCTCAATCGGTATTCATTCCACCCCCCTCAAGTGTTGGTTATCACAAATAAATCTGCCAAGAATATTTGCATACAAGTCTTTGGATAGATAGATTCTTTTAATTGTCCGAGGTAAATATCTAAAAATGGAATAGCAGAATCACAGTAGCTGTCTATTCACATTTTTAAGAAACCGCCAAACCATTTTCCAAGATGTACTTCTTTGCTTTCCCACCAATAATGTGTAAGTATTCCACTTGCACCATGATCTCCAACTCCTGGTATGGCTGATCTTTTAAAATCATAGCCATTCTAATCGATGTTCAAAAATAGCTGAATATATGTGTAACTTGAATCGTAATGACTCGTGGATGTTGAATATGTTTTTATAGTTTTATTGGGCATTTTCATATCTTCCTTTGTGAACCATCTGCTCCAATCTTTTGTCTACATTTAAAATTGGGGTTTTTAAAAATGTAATTGTAGGAGTTTTTTATATATTCTTGAAACACACCCTTTGCTTAATATGTGTGATGCAAATATTTTCTCCCAGTCTGTGATTTGCCTTTTCATTTTCTGAATGGTGTCTCTTAGTTTTCTATTGCTGTGTAAGCAATTACCATATACAGAGTGGCTAAAAGCCACACCTATTTATTATTTCACTGCTCTGTAGGGCCTAAGTCTGGTGCTATGTGGCTGGATTCTCTGCACAGAGTCTCATGTGGCCAAAACTAAGGTGGGGCTGTGTTCCTTTCCAGAGGCTCAGGGGAGGAACATACTTCCAAGTACTTTAAGATTGTTGTCGGAATTCAGTTCCTTGTAGTTGTAGGACTGAGGTCCCTGTTTCTGGACATGTGGCTCCCTCTGACCAGGAACATTAAATCATTCTTCTGCTTCAAATCTCTTCAACTTTCCCTACTTCCTTTCTATTCAGCTTTTAAAGGCTCATGTGATTACATGGAGGTCTTCCCAGAAATCCAGGACAATCTACTTATTTTAAGGTTAGCTGATAATCTAATAATAATCTAATTTAGCAGGGCGCCTGGTTGGCTCAGTGGGTTAAAGCCACTGCCTTCAGCTCAGGTCATGATCCCAGGGCCCTGGGATTGAGCCCCACGTCGGGCTCCCTGCTCAGCAGGGAGCCTGCTTCCTCCTCTCTCTCTGCCTGCCTCTCTGCCTACTTGTGATCTCTGCCTGTCAACTAAATAAATAAAATCTTTAAAAAGAAAAAAAAAATAATCTAATTTAGCAACTACAAAGTCCCTTTTCCTATAAAGTAACATATTCACAATCATCTTGGGGATTCGAATATGGGATCTTTTTTGGTGTGTGTGGGGGGTGTGTGTGTCATAATTCTGTCTACCATAATGTCTTTCAAAGAGCAAAGAATGTTAATTTTGATGAAAGTCAATCTATCAAAATGTGTTTTGTTTGTTCTTTTATGTTCTTCGAAATCTTTGCCTACTTCAGGTTGCAAAGATTTTTCTCCTATGTTTTCTTCTAAAAGCTTTATTGATTTAGATTTTATGTCTATGACTCATTTCAAGTTAATTTTTGCATATGGTATGAGATGACATATGCCCCCTTGTTATATCATGGATGTACTGTTGATCCAGCACTATTTTCTGAAAATCCTTCCTTTTCCCCATTGAATTAAATTGGATTGTTTGCCTATTTATTGAGGTGTTGATCATTCTTTATGTATATTGGATACAAATGTACTTTTAAGTATTTTTCTCCCAGTCTACAGCTTATCTTTTAATTTTCTTCACAGTGTCTTTCCAAGAGCTTCAATTTTAATTTTGACTAAGTATAATATATACATTTTTTCTCTTATTGTTTATGGGTTTTGTGTCTTATCCAAGAAATATTTGTCTAATGCAGGGTGACAAAGTTTTTCTCCTGTGTTATTGTGGAAAGTCTTATGGATTTAGGTTTTATATTAGGCCTACAATTTATTTTGAGTTAAATTTTATATTAGTATGAGCTATAGACTCAGTTTTTCTTTTTTAAAATATGGCTATCAAATTATTCCAGCATCATTTGTTGAAAAACTTACCATTTTTTAAAAGATTTTTTATTTATTTATTTGACACAGAGAGAGAGAGATCATAAGTAGGCAGAAAGGCAGGCAGAGAGAGAGAGGGAAGCAGGCTCCTGGCTGAGCGAGAGCCTGATGCGGGACTCAATCCCAGGACCCCGAGATCATGACCTGAGCCGAAGGCAGAGGCTTTAACCTGCTGAGCCACCCAGGCTCCCAGAAAAACTTACCATTTTTTGATTGAAATTTCTTAGCGCTTTTGTCAAAAATCCATACGTGGGGTTCTGTTTCTGGACTTTTTTGTGTTCTTTTAATCTTTGTCTTGATTACTATATCTTTATAACAGCCTTGAAAATAGATAATTTGAGACTTCCAACTTTATTCTTCATTATAAAACCTGGGATATTTTTGTTCCACATAAACTTTATTTTTCCACATAAACTTGATTTTATTTTAATTTTTAAACAGGGTTTATAATTTTTTTTATTAATATGCTCAGGTAGCCATTATATAGTACATCATTAGTTTTTGTCGTTATATGTTAACAAATGAAGCATTGAACACTACACCCACATAAATTTTGGCATTTTACATAATTGGAGTTACATTGAATCTATTCATGAATTATGGAAGAATTGACACCTTACCACTATTAACCTTCCAATCCATTAATGCAGTAGATCTCTATGTTATTGAAGTATTCTCTGATTTGTCTCAGCAGTGTTGTGTAGTTTCCAGAACAAAAATATTGTATGTGTTTGGCATATTGAAATATGTAAGTATTTCATGGGTTTTTTTTGCATGCTTTTCTAAATAGTACTGATTTTAATATTAATTCCCAATTGTTCCTTGCCAGTATAAATCTAACTTTTGTGTGGATTAGAGCTTCTGTGAATAGGGCTCCCCTGTTATATGATACCCCACATTCCAAATTCCAGCCATCTTAGCTCCCCAAATTCTGATCACTGTTCCCTCAACTCAGAGGACTGCCACAGCCTGCATGGATACCAGCTGTCTGTACCATGGTCAGGAGATTTTTCCCAAGTAGAAGGTTGCACCACTGTCGGCCTTGCCTGTTTCCTCTCTCTTGTCTCATGGGTTACAGTCTTGTGGTTTTGTGGTCCACCAATGAAGAATATTACCGCATATATTTTTGGGAAACTAGCTTATACTAATTACAGCATCATGGCTGCAAGTAGATGGTCCTCCCATAGTTTATTCAACTAGGTATCTGTTGAATCAATAAACCCTTGTTTCCTATCCTATTTTTATCTAAAATGCTGCAATGAAGGTATTAGAAGTATGTCATGTTGCACATACGTGAGTTTGTCTGTAAGGTGAATATATCAGAGTGTCACTGCTGGGAACAAGCACTTACAATTTTTTTCTCCAGATCCTGACAAATTGCTGAACCCATTTATACTTCTACAGTCATCATATGAGGACCCCCATTTCATAACTCTACATAGCAGTTTGTGGGTCTCTGCTCAATGGCATGAATAGACAGTTCATGGAAAAGGAAACGCAAATGCTTTCTAGCATTTGCAAAGATCTATCTCATAACTCTTCATTCACATACTCTAAAGATACTATTTCTCACTTCCATCAGATCAGTAAAATCATATGAAGCTTTCTTATTAAAGTGAGAGTCTATATGTGGATGTAAAAAAAAAAAAAAAAAAAGGTTAAAAAAAAACCCCAAAAACAAAAACCTAAAGTCTGGGCAGATTGGGGAATGGCAGTCCCATTTTCCCCTGCCACTTGCTGCTAATAGTTATTTGAGAAGAACACTAGCCACAGACAAAAGGTCCCTAAAGTCTCTATAGGTTGCTGCCAAACTTTGGCTACCCATTCGGTACCATACCATCGTCCCTTACTGCATTCCAGGAACTGACTTATGTCACCAGCATTGCCAAGCACAAATGATGAATTGCCTAAGCTGCTTCCACCAACACAAAATGTGCAGAGCAAAAACAGAACCAAGTCCCAGGCCAAATTCTCAGCACACTTTTTAATTACCCCATTAAATCTTGTGCAGGGCTGTGGTGAACTCACTCTGTTCCTGGCAGCCAGATGCTAGGAGGAGGAAAACCTGTTGGGGATTTAGAAATTGAGTCTCATTTTGGATAAGGGAGTTTGGATTCTTTCCACCTACTGGTTTTCAAGTTCCCCTTTTGCCATTAGACATGTTAAACTCGGAAGAACACAGTTAAGTTTAAACTTGTGATTTGCAATGTAGACAGTCCTCAAATTATATCCTAAATATAGATGTGCATGGCCAATCTCTATTTAGATTAGAGAGTCCAAAAATATTTTTAGAAAGCATATAGCTTTTCTTTCTTGTGCTCTTAATAAAAGATATCTTGCCTCATCAAAACTCAAGAATCAAGACTAGAAAATCTAGATTAGGGAGCTTGGTAAGTAAGTAAGCAAACAGCCTCTAGAATCATCATGCTTGCTGGAATTTGAATTCCAGACCCATCTCCAATAGATGGATAGGCCCAGGTAAATATTTAACCTAGTATTTAACCTTATCTGCCTCCCTCTGCATTTTCTTATATATAAACTGCACATAATAATATATATCTTATATAGTTGTTCTTAAATCATTTGATTCATGTTGAATATTAATAATACCTTGTTTATTTGAGACTATTATCATTTGTGTGATTATTATTTGTACTTTGATAACTATGAGTAGAGACACCTTGGAGAATTGCTGTGAAAATACAGGGAGAATGGCTGCTTGCAGATTAATGAGTAAATTAACCAAACATTTTGAATGGCAGCTTTATCTTCAGCACTTTGCTAGCCTGTGATCCTAAGTTTCATGGAGTCAGTGGCCCATTTAAAATTCAGTGGATAATGTATGTGAAGGTCTAATGAAAGGAGGAAATTATCTGAAAAATGTCAGTTATTATTTTTATTATTAATAGTTAACATTTCAAGAAATGTACCTTTAAAACCATGAACAAACAAGCCAAGATTAGGTATATAATAGTTAGACTGCTATAATTTTACTTTACTTAGACTTTTGTAATAGACTCATAATTACTTTTGGAAGGAATTAAAAGGGCAAGGCTTAATTTATATCACTGACATGGTCTTACTCCAATCCATCCTGCTGCCCAGGCTGGCAGATTAATCCTCTAAGAGTTCATTTCTGATCTTGTCAACCCACATTAAACACCTTTAAAAAACTTAGCAATGACCATATGACTAAGTTCAAACTTCTTAGCACATTTTTCATGTGGTTTGTGCTGCTGTGTTCTTACCTACTATGCTTACCCACCCCTTTCTCATGTCAAACCAAACTACTCACTCTTGTCCTGATAAGGCTCAGGTTAAGTGCCATAAATCTTATTTCAGATAAAGTTATTTTGCTTCCATCCCCAGTCTTATAGCACCATGCCTATGCATTTTTTATGCTACATGTGACATTTGAAATATAAATGTCACCTTACATTTTCCTGAATAACTATGTCTACACACATAGACAGATACATGGAAATGCATATATATAATACAATTATCCAAAGACATTATAGCTAAGTGGGCAAGAGCTTTGTTTCTGGAGTTACACAGTTCTGGGTTAAGTCCTGCCTTTGCCACTTACTAGTAATGTGACCTTGGAGCACAGAGCTGCACTTCATCATCGATAAAGGTCTCAGAGATGGTATCTATAAGATAACAAATGTGACTTCCTTATTCCTTAGTGCATTGATCTATCATGATTCTTCAGGACTCTCTTCTGAAACGCTATTGGATCTTTAAAACAGGTGGTGGGTATTATAGAGGGCATGGATTGCATGGAGCACTGGATGTGGTGAAAAAATAATGAATACTGTTATGCTGAAAATAAATAAATTTAATTAAAAAAAAAACAAGATCGACATATGATTGGTTTTATATCAGCAGGGTAGCTAACCTAGAAATAGACACAGGGAATGTGCTTAGAACATTTTGATGAGTGAAAGAATGCATGTTGTTGATTTTGGACATTGACTGCATCAGACTGTAAAATTCTTTGAGTTCTGGGGAAAGAGTGAAAGGTTGACTCAAAGCATGGGAGATGTCTTCCTAGAGTAGTTAGGAAAACAGAGTTGGGTTTTCAAGACTGAGAAGGATCTGAAGAATTAGAGAAAAGGTCAAGAATAAGGCAGATGATTCATTTTCCTTCAGGAAGAGACAATCCAGAGGACTGGAGTGGTCTTACATCTTTGGCTGCATTTGGCCCAAGTGGAACAAACCATACAGCATCCAGCTGTAGAAGACTCTCCTACTCCATGCGCAGGAAAAGAAAGCATTTGGTACACTAGCACCAGTTCATGCTAAGAACTTTCTCAATGAATATGTGGCTCCAGCTTGAGAACTGCTTTATGTTCTTGCAAAAACATCTCCATTATAGTGAAGTCAGGAATCTTGAACCTCACGAAGGATTTTTCAGTTGTGAGTCAAATCTTAACTCACGTGGAGGGAAGTTGATACAGTCCTGGACTGAGTTGTTGTTACCTGGAGACTTTTCAGCAAAACAACTACTTCTATTTCAAGTTCCTCAGCAACAAAACAAAAGGAATTGTATCTGAGCGATCTACGTGGCAAGTGTTTTTGAGAATTCTAAATATAAATGCACTTGATATAATTAAAACTATTTGCAATTTTATTTGAAATGATAATTTGGGTGGGAGGGCAGTAATGTATCCTTTAGAGAGCAGAAACTGGAATTATTGTGGTTATCACCTTTTATTAGTTGCCAAGGCTAAGAAAATGCCTGCTTTTGCTAGGTGTTCAAAGGTATTTTAGGCCAATGTTATAGCTAAGAGTTTGGTACCCAGTCTGTCCTTATATCTGGTTATTGAATTGTAAAAATGTCCCTTGTGGGCAAATCAGATTTCTTTGTTGAAATTGCCGCGGATAAGAACACCGTCAGGGTGCTCAGTATGGTAGATTAAAGATGCCCATAATTCTTTGACATTCCTCTCATTAAGAGGTAAACCTATTTCTCCTCCTCTTGAATCTGGGTGGGTCAGTTACAGCTTTGACCAAAAAAAAAAAAAAAAAAAAAAAAAAAGAATTAAGGTGACACTGTACCTATTCTGGGTTTACCCTTTGAGAGAACTGTCAGCCTCTGTCTTGGTCTCTTGAAGTTCTTTGTCTTCCCATTAATAGCTTGACTACCCTGCTGGAGAATGACCCATGAAGATGCCCAGAACTAAATGGGGACTCAGCGGAGCCCAGCCTTTCAACTGACCCTGACCAGGCACTGGGCATATAAATACAGAGATCTGGGATCTCCAGAGCAGTCCACCTATGGGCTGGATACTAACAAGTGAGCCTTGTCAATAGCAGAAGAATTTCCCGGTTGAGCTCTTCCCGAACTCCTGAGCAACAAAATCATGAGATGTAATAAAATGATGGGTTTTGTTTTTAAGCCACTAAGTTTGGGGATTGTTAAAGACAGCATATTTTTGTGAACCAAGTGCATGCATAGAATGTCATGTGTCAAAATTGGGGAAAGTTTGGACAAAAAAGAAGTTCGATACTTTTGTCATATCTGTGGTGGAACCATCAATGGAAAGTTTATTAACACGGTTCTAAGTGAGATGTTTGCTTCTTTACTTTTTTTAAAGATTTTGTGTATTTATTTGTCAGAGAGAGCGCACAAGTGGGGCAGTGGCAGGCAGAGGGAGAAGGAGAAGCAAGCTCCCCACTGAGCTGGGAGCCCAATATGGGGCTTGATCCCAGGACCCTGAGATCATGACCTGAGCTGAAGTCAGATGCTTACCTGACTGAGCCACCCAGGTGCCCAAGAGGGTTGCTTCTTTAGAACTGAAGATCATTTAAAGTGATAAAATGATGAAATATTTTGTATAATTCTAAATTCAGGTAATACCAGTTTTGATAATGATTTTCTTATTAAATTTAAGCAGGAAGTATTATAATATAAGCAACATATCATCCCCAGATTCCACTTTGAGATGAAGGCAGGTGCAAAACTCTCTAAAAAATGCTTAATAATGAATGTCTGCCATCTTTACCATCATCCCTCACATCTTGGAAGCTGTGCACGTCTTAATTAATTAAGCATCAGAATGCCTCTGTGATGGCAAAAAGAAATAACAAGGAATCATTTTACCCACTACTGAAACGTAGTCACCTCTTGGGTTGAATACAACAGCTGTTTAGCAGCTGTAAGGGAATCCTGAACTATCATTCTGGGCAGCCACGCTAAGGAGGATAACATATCTGATTGAAATTGCAGAGGAAATTTGAGCAGACAGGATGCAATTACCTGAGTGGGAGCCCAGCCAGCTCACCGGGGCTAAGTGGCGAGTGACTGGAGCTGGAGTGCGTGCCTGCTGCATATTTCACAGATTACTGGGGACATTCGGCCCCCTGTGTAGACAATGATCGGAGGCTATGTAAGTCTGTCATCCTGATCCTGTGTTTCATCTCCCCTAAATACGTCTCTTCTAGGACAAAGTGGCCATTCAGTTAAATCTATCTGGAAAAGGAAGGCTCATATAAACCCCAAATAAGAACATAGCCAGGAAAGATGAAACAACTGGACATTCGGCCTTGAAGCTACTCATCCTAAGGTCACCTGGGTGGCTCAGTCAGTTAAGTGTCTGCCTTTGGCTCAGGTCATGATCTCAGGGTCCTGGGATCAATCCCCGCATCAGGCTCCCACCTCAGCGAGGAACCTGCTTCTCCCTCTGCCTGCCACTCCTTCTGCTTATGCTTCTACTTCTACTTAGTAAAGTTAAATCATATGTACAAAAAGTTGGGATGAAAAAAAATCTTTAAACTTCTCACTAATCTGTCTTCCCACAAAAAAGTATGCTGTATCAAAAACGCTACACTGTAGGTATACAATTTTCTCACATAAACTCTGGATGCATGATAATACTTTTCTTCTCCAAGTATGGTACTCAAATCTTTGGTACTGGCATCACATGGAGAATCCTAGGCATAATCCTAGGTCCCAACTTAAACCAAAAGAGTCAGTATCTGGATCTTCACCTGACTGCGCAGGTTATTTGTTTTCATTTAAATTCAATTCACCAACATATAGTACATCATTAGTTTTTGATATAATGTTCAATGATTCATGAGTTGTGTATAACACCCAGTGCTTGTCACATCACGTACTAGGTTGTTTTTAATCACATTCAAGTTTGAGATGCTTGAGGCTAGCGTGTTAAGTTTTGGGGGAGTCCTGCACCTGTATGAATTATTTGACCTTGTTTAACTTGGTATCTATCTTCCAATATCATCAAAGACCCTGACCTAAATATACAGTGGCATTTGACTATTGCCAACCAGATTCACTTGAGATTTCCAATAGTTTTGTATACTTTACTTTTTCCAAGTAAATATTGAAATAATTTCCTTATCTTTGATTCTTCTGGGTATTATATATAAGGGAGAATTAAAACTAAGGACCCAATAAATCAAAGACTCCTTTTGTTATGCCTTCAGTGTCTCAACCACAGCAAGTGTTTCCCTCATGCTAAAGGATTTACATGTTTGGGATCCATCACCACTCTATGTAGGCCTGTTGTGTGCTATAATTTTACATCAACTTATTCCATTTAGCTTAATAATATCCATTTATAGCTCAGTGTATAACACATTCTCTACTTGAGAGTAATAAAATTGCATTTTGTTAACAAAATGACTGTAATTTACTTTTGTTAGTGAGTCATATTAGTCTCATTATTCAAAATTAGTGAGACTTTACCACGTATGGCATGGCAACGGACATCAGCCAGAACAGCGTGACTCACACTAACACCGAATCTCATACTTGTGGTTTGTTTGGAGCTCGCACTGTTCAGGGATGTGCTAAGCATGTCTCCTCAACCCCATGGACCTGAACTCTGCTCGAGTCTTGGGGTTGAGGGTGTGGAGTCAGTTTGACTTCAACTCTGTGTGTTGGGCCTTTGTGTCCACTTTTACTTAAGAAAGGAGTCTACTGCCTGAGGAGACTGAGACACACTCATTCTCATTCAGAGCCTTGTGCCCCCTGAATGTGTCTTGGTGAGGAGTGACAGTGACCAAGACCCCATGTGCCATCACAGCCCAGAGACCTTCAGAGTTGGGACAATGCTGAACATTAGCCCTGCAGCCCACCCTGTGTTTCCTGCCTCAGCCACCAACAGCAACCCTGATGGGACTTGGGCTCACTTTTTTGCCTGCCATGCAGGGAACACTAGATGTCCAGTTTGACCTGGTTACTTACTACATCCTCCTAGGACAGTTCTGGGGTTAATCTAATCATGCCTCATATCCCTGTTCTCTTTAGTCCTTACAGCAAATAAACGATTCTTTTCCAGGAACCCCATACTCACACTACTCTCTGTAGTTACTAATTACTTCTTATTTCTGCCAGAGAGTAACTTTCTATTGTTCTCTTTTTATTTAGGATCTATGGGCTGTGAGTTACTCTATCCTATCCCCCTTTCCCTAAACTTTCTCTTCACTTTCTTGCCCTCATAGAAATTTGGATATCCCCTTGTAAATTGCAATAATAGTCTCTTCTAGAAAAAGCTGCATGAGAAGCAATGCTTTTACCCAAGAACCTCAGAGCATGAAGACATGCTTTAGTCTTCTTCAAAACCATGGCTTCTGTGGAATTCAAGCCATCAGAGCTTGCCCTGTATCCTGCTTCGATTACCTTATTCCCTCATTCCTTCATAAACTTCTTGTGGCTAGCTCACTGTCTTCTTTTCCATCGGGACTCGTGAGATCATTCTTAATGATTTCAGTGGATTTCCTCTTGGTTCCTTGACTAGCTTAGCTCCCTCTTTCTGTTCTTGCCCTCCAGAGAACCTCCGGAAAAGAGCCATAGTATGTGACAGCCATAGTGAAAATCTTCTATTGACATTTCACTGCATTTAGAATGAAAGGATATTCCACCACCTTGCAATGAAAAGGTTCATAGACTGATAAATCCCTACCCAGTCTGGGTTCTGCCCAACTCTTGTTCTTACTTTCTATTCTATCTATGATTCACAGCCACACTGGCCCTCTTTCTGTTTCTCTGCTATGTCCAGCTTCTTTCTGCTTTTAAGACCTAAAAATTGATATCCTCATGTCTTCAAGGCCTGGTGCCTCTTGTCAGTACTACAGTCGATATGTCATCTCCTGATTGACCCCCCCTGCCCCACACCTGATCTACAGGGATCTACAAGGTCAACACAATCACTCTCTGTCATGTCATCTTGTTTTAAATTTTTGCATAGCTAATATTACTTTTTACTTGTGGGGTTATTTGCTTGTCTTTTCTCATTAGGTCACAAGCTTTCATGTCACGTCTCTGTCTTGTGCACTGCTAACCCTCACTGCCCACAGTATGCGCCAGCACAGAATGGTACTTGCTCAAGTCCTATGGAATGGTTTGGGAAAACAAAAACAAAAACAAAACTAATTAATTAATTTCTTCTATGACAATATTACAACAAAGCCAAGGCATGCCCATCCTTGACCTGTTTCCTTTCAGATCTGTTCAATCTATTGAACATTTTCTCTTGGTGGTTATACAGGTACTTTCTGCTTTGGATCATTAACTTTTAAGACTTGAACTTATTCTAGACCCTGGGGCAGAACTACACTGTATCCCTCCTTCTTCCCTTAAGCTTAGGAATGGCAATGACTTTTTGTTGTGGCTATAATCTGGAATTCCCTACTGATTTATATGGTTTTTTTTTTAAATTTTTCCATAACCTTTGTCACCATCTACTTCTGTTAAATTCAAATACAGTTTTTTTTTTTTAAAGAAATATTCTCTGTCTTTATTGTGTATCTCATAGAGGGTTGTAAGCACCCCAAGGATAATAATATTGATCTGGTCTTCTTTTCATAGAGTTGGTATATGAAAAGTAGCAAGTGGTAATTTGTAAGGTACTTGATTATGGAACTCTGGACATGATATTATTATTATTTTTAAATTTAATTTTATTTTTTTTCAGTGTTCTAAAATTCATTGTTTATGCACCACACCCAGTGCTCCATGCAATACTGCCCTCCATAACACCCACCACCAGGCTCACCCAAACCCCTACCCCTCACCCCTCCAAAACCCTCAGTTTATTTCTTAAATACAGTTCTAAATACATATAGTGACTTTTGTTAGAAGGACCTGATCTGATACACAAAGAGAATAAAAATATATAAATTTTATGTTTTCAAACACATCTTTAATTTTAGGTTACTCACATAAATTTCCTATTATTAAATCACTGTAGGTAAAACTTTACCTTAGAGCAGATGTAAGTGTCGTGAATTATTGAGATCTTACAGGTTGTTACAGATACAGAGATGATTTAATTCTGGTCAATATTTTTAGTAAACCCTGTAATGGCCAAATTGTGGGGGAAGGGAAGAAGGCCAGAACATCAAGGCAAGGCAAAACTATACTACATGAAGAGGTAAATAGGTAGGGATAGATAGATGGATGGGTAAGAACAAGAAGAAGAAGGGGGCAGGGAAAGGGAAAAGATTTCTTCAAAGAACAAATTAGTACATCAGTTTTCAAGGTGTGGCCTGCAGACCTCTGGGGTCCACAAGGTCAAAACTGTTTCCACAACTTCACTAAGACATTACTTGCTTTTTATCACTCTGTTGATATTTACATTCATGGTGCAAAAAGCAACAGCGGATAAAACTCTTAAGACCATCACACAAATCCAAGCCATGGCACCAGACTATATACTTGGAATAATGATGTGTTTCACTACTTCGCGATTATAGTGAACAAAAGGGAGGAGGGGCAGTCACTAAAAATGTTCTGATAAAGCAGAAAAAAATAATAAATGTATTAAATCTCAGACCTCGAGTATATGACTTCTAAATATTAGGAATGCATGAAGCATGTCTGTCGCCATGGGAAGGTCTGTGGTTGTTTCCAGGGAAAGCCCTTCCTTGTACAGTTGTTGGAATTGCAATCTGAATTAGGCACTTGATTCATAGAACACTGTTTTTCCTTGAAAGGCAGAAAAAAGAAAAAAGAAAAAACAACTAAGATTATTCAGCTGAAGTATTTGGCAGACATCTTTTCAAAAATAAATGTTGTATGTCATTTCACGGAAAGCAATGGATAATTATTTGTTACCAATGGAAAATTTAAGAATATAGAAATTTGGAAAACTTGCTTAAGCCACCATGACCCTGACAGATTAACAAAATTTGAAGACTTCCCTGGTGAGATCAGAGGTGATATTAATGGAGGTGACTTGTTTCGTATTTTATGAGATGTTTCAATATTTGGAATATCTGCATAACCCAGTGAACCAATATTTTGATAAATAAAATGCAAGATAGACTCATCACTTATAATAGAGTTATAAAATTTCATTGATACGGTTTCAGATTCTACATTGTAACTAATCTATAATATACTACCACTTTTCTGGTTTGGGTACAGTATGAAAGAAGAACATCTGCAATTATTCAAAGGGCTATTTATTAAAAGACTTCTTCATGGGGCACCTAAGTGGCTCAGTCAGTTAAGTGTCCAACTCTTGATTGGGGCTCGATCTCAGGGTGGTGAGATGGAGCCTCAAGTCTGGCTCCACACTGGGTGTGGAGCCTGCTTAAAATTTTCTCTTTCCCTCTCCCTCTGCCCCTCCCTGCCCCTGCTCACTCACTTGCTCTCTCTCTTTCTAAAAAGAAAGAAAGGAAGAAAGAGAGAGAGAAAGAAAGAAAAAAGAAAAAAGAGAAAGAAAGAAAAGACTTCTCCATTTTGTAAGTGATCATCTATATGAGGCCACATTTTCTTCTTTATATTTCAACCAAACAATATATTGCAAAAGAATAACAGAAGCAGATATGAGAATCTAACCATCTTCTGTTTAACCAAACTTCAAACTTTGAAGTGATTTGTAAACTGTAAAGCAATATCACTCTTCTTACTATATTCTGTTTTGTTTTAGAAAAAAAAATAGTGATTTTCATTAAAAAGTATTATTTGCGTTAATGTGTAATGGGATTCTTAATATTGTTTTACAGCAATTAATGCATTAATATTTAAAAATCCTTAGTTGTCATTTGTAATATGTTAACCAATGGTGCATATAACCAACACTGAAACAAAAAGCTCTTTCGGTCCTCAGTAATTTTTAAGAGTGTATAGGGATCCTTAGACTTAAAAATTTGTGAATCACTTTTCTCTATTAAATGCGACCAAAGATAGGAGACAATCACATGCAGTATGTGAAATTGAACTGGATCTTAGTTAAAGATATCAGCTACAAAAACTTGTTTTTTGGAAATTAAGAAAACTGAAATATGCGAGCAGTATTAGATGAGGATATTAGGGAATTCTCTTTACTTTGTTCAGGTATAATCATTGTACTGTGTAGCAGAGTGTCCCTTTTGAAGAGATGATCAAGTGTATAAGGGCTAATTAGCCAGATGAAGGTAACTTATTTTAAGATAATTGAGTAAAATATATGAGTGGAGGTGTATGACTGTTTATTATACTTATATTCTTCAATTTACCTGTATTTTTGAAATATTTCTTAGTCATTTTTTTAAATTATGAAAAGTAAAAGTGCTATGCTTATCTGTAGCTTTTAAGTCTATGTAAACTTATAATATTGGGATATGAAATATACTTTTAACTTATAATAAAATGATATAGGCATGTCCTGCTTCTCCCATGAAATACAACAGGAAACATAAGAAGGGGGGAAACAACCAACTACCATTAGGTATCCTGGAAATGTCAGCTGTCACTCAGTCTTTGTTACAGCCTTTGGTTCAGGTCCTAAAGGGTTGTCAGTGGTGCAGACTCTCAGAGATGGGAGTGGCTCTTGTATTTTCAAACAGCCAGAGGTCATGAGAGGTGGGAAAAGCTTTCCTGAGAGGCAGGGTGTTTTCTCTCATAGAAGGGGTCCATGAGTAGGTGTAATACCTTGGACCGATGCTTCTCACATATTAAGCAGCCTCACCTAAGTTCACTTAAAAATGCAGATTCTGATTTAGGAGGTTGGAGGTAGGGCCTGAGATTCTGAGTTTCTAACAGGTTTCCAGGTAATGTTGATATTGTTGGTCTGGGGAACACACTTAGGGGTTCTAAAGTAACTAAGAAAATGGAACTAAGTTAAGCAGAGTTTCCCAACTTTGGTTATAAGAACCCCCTGGAATCCTTCCTAATACAACTCTTTAGTACCTTCCTCTGGACATTGATGACACTGTTTTATTATCCAGACTAGTTTATACAGTAGACTTGTTTGAAAATGCAGTAATTGCATATAAAATTTTAGGTGTTAGAATGTGAACAGAATCTATAACACAGTAGAATGCTGTTGCATAGACGTGAATATATGTTAGAGCAGGTTGTGTTCACTGGTGTAAAGTAACTGCTGTGCATTGGTATTGATAGACCAGAATAGCCTATTTTTCTCCCATGTTCTTTTCTTTTCTTTTCTTTTCTTTTTTTTTTAAGAGAGAGAGAGTGAAAGGAGGGCAGAGGGAGAGGGAGACTCTTAAGCAAGCTCCATGCCTAGTGCAGAACCTGGCATGGGGCTCAATCTCACAACCCTGAGATCATGACCTGAGCCAAAATACAGAATCAGATATGACTGAGCCACTCAGGCGGTCCCTGCCATAGTCTATCAGCAGTACAAAATAGTATCACACAGAATATTATTTTAGACTTAAATATCATGTCCCTTGTGCTGCTATCCCATAATGGGGCCATATTTTTAAAAGGGCATAGTTCATGCAACAAAATTAATCATAAATTAATTAAATTTTCTAATTCATATTTCTAGAATATTGTGAAAGTGAATCATAGTTTCTTTCATGTCCCTGAAAAGTCCCCATGTCACTCTCTTTTCCTGAATCACTTTCTAAAAAAAAACAACCCTCCTGGTTTTTACCTGATTTTCTAACCACAAAAATACGAATAATTGATCTGGCCTGACAAAATTCTCCTTCAGATGGTGCACTTCAAAATAAATGAATGAATAAATAAATAAATAAATAAAGACTAAGAAGTCATTCAGGAAAGGGAAAGGCTTGGCTCAGCATCAACTATATTTGGTTTTCCCCACATCATAAATATAACTGGAGCTTCACTGAGGTTGTGCTGGACATACAATGTTCATGGTACGTGGCTCTACCCGATGCAGATGTGGGATAAGGCTCTGGATGACAGCAGGCTGGCCAAGGAAACCTACCTAAATTTAAGTTCAGAAACACAGGAATAATGACTCTGAAGACCCTTTCAAAATGTCATACCATTGGAGGCACTTTTCTCTTTCTTTTATTCTTTATTCATTAATTCACCAGGAATTAATATATTGTATACTATGGCAGCCTAACTTCCTTTCAAGATACCATGGGGAACATCTTGAGCAATTATGTCCTGTCCTTGACATCACTGGTCCCAGTCAGGAATGGGTCTGAGATCCTCTGTATTTCCTACCCAGTCTTCTGGTGGCCACTTTACCAGTCTTTGCTCACCAGACAGATTGGTGCTTTCAGCAGTCTCTTGAAGGAATTCAGCGCTTTATTAATTAGAAGTAGTAACAGTATCCACTCGCTGTTTTGTTTTTGAGCTGTCTCTTAATTTTTGTGTCTGTCCTTGTGACCACTTTTTGATTTACTAGCATACGCTCATCAGAATTCCCAGAGGTAAAGGCAGATGATTGCTTAGAAATGCAACCATTTAAATTCCAAAATGATGCAATTAAGCACCAGGCAAGAACCAAGGCACAGGGCTCTGTTCTGGTCTGAACTCTGTAAATCATTTAGGGTGACCAAATGTCCTGGTTTACCCTGGGCTGGGTGGGATGGGGTAGGATGCGTGGGTGAAGCTGTTGCAGGATGAGAGATTTTCTGTGATAAAACAGGATAATCCCAGGCAAACAGCGATGCTTGGTCATCATATAATTGGCTGCAGTTATCATGAGGGACCCTGGGCTAAAGCTGTCCCCTGCACAGCATTCATGTTCTTGGAAAAGGCATGCTGCTTTTAAAAATGTTCTGGCTCTTCTTTCTGTTCTGGGATGGTCACTGTGAACCAGAAGAGATCTGTTCTTTACATGGCTGGGTTGGAAATAGGGAGTCCCTGCCCTTGGCTTTTTGGTCCTTTAAGATTTACCATGTAGATTCCTGTTTACACAGAGAAAACCATGCGAAAGAAAAATGCAAGTCAGTTAGTGCGCCAATTATTTCAAAAAATCATAGTCCACTCTGTAGAATGCAGACCATTACAGAGAACATGCTGGAACTCCAAGGGAGAAATAAGCCGTGCAGACCATAGAGCCCATTATTGTTCACCTTTTTGGACTTGAGATTGGGTCCGTGCCCTCATTTAAGGTGGACAGGTTACCGACATAGGTCTCTAGCATCCAGATGGGGACAAGTGTTAGTTTTTCTATATAACTTGGGGGCACTTCAAGTTATCCTGGCAAGAGCTCTCAGAGTAAGTTCTGCTATTATCCCCATTTGATGGGTGTGTCATTATTTTTGTGTCCACTTTCCATTATTCCCCATTCTGCTGGGATACTTGGGAGGGCAACCAGTGTGAATGGTATTCTTTTTTTCTGGCTTCTGTTTCAGTTCCACCAACAGGGATTAGGAGATGACTTCAGGAAAGCGTGAGAGTGAGGTTGGGGTACTTTCTGTCCAGCTCCCTCATGCCTTTGGGTGAATGCACTTCTTGAATGAAGGCTGCATCTTCGGCCAGGCAGTCCTCTCCGCGTAGCTCTCCCTTGTCCCCCGGGTTCCAGCATTCTGCCCCCATCAGCTTCAGCAGCCTTCAGGAGGCAGCAGCTTCTGGTACTGTTACTTGCTGGGGATACCATGTCTTTCCTGCTGGTTTCCAGGAATGCATGCACACCTTTGTAAAAAATGGCTTTACTAAACTCCCATTAAAGCCTTTTCTAAGCAGGACTCTGACATCTGACTGATGTAACAGAGACTCAGAGTGGGGAAAGGCATGCTTGCCCCACACGACTGCCAACAGGTTAAAGCAGGCTCCAAATCACAAGGATGGATTTCAGAGCCCAGGTTGGTAACCACTATGTGACATTACCCTATAAAATCAGTTACAGTCTAATTGATTTGGAACTCAGTTTAACTTGTCTCTTATAGACTAAAGCCTACTTTGACAGATTGGATAAAAAGTAATTTGGACATTCTGGGGAACGTATTAGAGCTCATGTATATATATATAATTCTTGCACCAATGAGCTATTCGTGCAGATAATGAAAAGTGTTGGGCTTTGAACCTGGATTTCAACCCCAGACCCACCCTCTAGAGGTGAGAGAATGGGCAAGTTATTTCATGTGATTAAACTCTTCTGTATCCAAAGGCATATAGAGTTTAAAGTACATTCATACTGAAAATAGTGTGATGTTAATAGAACATCCAATTCAAAACCTTGGTCGGAGTAGGGGCTCAGCGGATGTTCATTTCTCCTATTTTCTTCTAAACTTTTATTCTTCAGTTTCCTGGAGGCTACTGTGCTGTGACCGTGTCCCATGTGTGTTTTCACGACCACTCTCCAATTTGGGTCTCTGCATTTCCCATTTGAATGTAAAGACTGAGACATACATATACCATCCCTGTAGTAGTTACATGAAAACTGCTTCCTGAATAAGTAAGTAAGTGAAGTTTTTGGTAAAGTTTCTGACCAGGATCTAGATTTCAAAAGCTTTCTCGTCTAGATTCCAGAAGGAGCTATTTTTTTTTTTTTAAATGAAAGTCACTGATAGATACATCTCAACTCATTGCCCTGGGGCGGGGCACCACTTTGTTCTCTACTATTAGCAGAGATAGAGAGAGCAACAAAGTATTATATTTCTTGTTTACAAAATAGCCCTGTGAAAGACAAATGTATTCACCTACTAACAGATATTTCTGGGAACCCCTGTTTCATAACCAAATAGAGGAAGAATTGATACTAACAAAAGGGACATATATAAGGATTTCGAGTCATATCATCGGGGGGCTCCCTTTCTCTAATAGTCCTCTTGCAAGGTTGCCCTGTGGAATGTTACAATTTCATGGTGTGACTTTCTCATCTCATGTTTGCTGGTGATAGTGACACTAAGCCCTTCAACAAAGCCCCGGCTTTCCCCTAACTGTTGTCATAAATGGGGATTATACATCTTGTTTTTCTCTTAAATTAAATTAATTCAAGTACCAGAGGCTGCTCACTCCCGATTTATTTTATTTGTAAGTCTCCCAAATTTGGGTTGTTATAAAGCCCAACTGAATTAATGAATACATCAGATTAAAAAAAAAAAAAAGAAAGAAAGAAAAGGGAAGAAAGAAAGAAAGAAAAAAAAAAGAAAGGAAGGAAGTAAGGAAGGAAAAAAAGAACCCATGGGTGATTCAATGCATTGTTCTTTCTGTGATGAAAGTGGGATTTATGAGTAATACAAGTATAAGAAAAATACCTCCCGGTTTACTCGCGGTGTGCTGGCATGTGAGCTGAATTACTCTGAGTATCAGTTTCCCTCTTTATAAAACACGGGGCTTGCCTCTGACAGTCTAGAGTATTGTCCTCAACTCCCATCTGGAGAGTGTGATTTCCCGGAGATGCTGCCCTGTACGCATTGTTAGGAGACCATAAAATAAGGTCCATACAGGCCCCCTGCCAACTGGCTCTGAAGATTAAAAGAGCCTCAGCAGTAAGTTTCTTTGAAAACGTTACACATTTAAAATAAGCACTCTGCTCAGAGAGTTATGTGGCTCTGTGATCAGAGGCTGGAGGAGACAAACCCAACCCCCTGCAGACTGAAACTGATCTCTGCAAGAGAAAACCAGGGATCCCCCTGTCACAGCGCTCCCTGAGTGTGAAGAGCAGCCTGGGATATTTAAAGAACCCTCTCCTTGTTCTCTCTGGGTCTTTCTCTTCTCCCACCTCCGAGCATGTCACACCCGAGTTTCTAATGACAGAGTTAATGTTGTTGCAAGCTGGTGGCATCTGACATCCAAAGGCTCCTCTGAGGATGTATTTCCAAATCCTTTACGACCTTAGGGAGTGGTACGTAATTGTTGCTATAAAGCAAGGCACTGCGGTAACCTTGGGAATTTGAAATCACTACAGGAAACTGAAGAGTAAATTCCTCTTAATAAAGCAGGGCACAGCATGATGCTGAGGAGCAAGAAATGAACTCAGGTGGCACTTGGGGCTTAGAAGAGAAGAGAGACCTCTGCAGCCAGAACCCATCGGGGTAGGCTTGGAACAGGTTTTCCACCAACAGACCCCTTGCCCCATTCCAGAAGTGGCCTTAACTACATTCTGGATGAAGAATTTGAAAAATGAAAGGATTCCTCCAGCCTAAGTGGCAGAGGCAGCAAGCGGGAGGTTGGGGGTAGAATATGAGACCCGAGGACCAGAATCCATTCCACGATTTGGTCCTTGTTGTTGAGGATTCAGTTCATCCCCTGTCGGCCTCAGTTTCTCTGGAATTAAGCCCAGCATTAGAATGCATGGTGGTTTTTCTTTCCCTATCACCTAGGGAGAAAGATAATGTCTATTGTGTTAAATGTGTGAGGTCTACAAGGGAGAAACAATGTTAAGCTTGGGCAGGGAGACACGACATCAATACAAATCACGATATTGGTATGATAGCCCTGTTTTGGAAGCACTTTGTATGCGCTCTTAATGATTTTTTTTTTTTTTTCATTAAAAACTGAGTGCAGGGGTGCCTGGGTGGCTCAGTGGGTTAAAGCCTCTGCCTCCGGCTCAGGGCAAGATCCCAGGGTCCTGGGATCAAGCCCCGCATCGGGCTTTCTGCTTGGTGGGGAGCCTGCTTCCCCCGCCCCGCCCCGGCCTGCCTCTCTGCCTACTTGTGATCTCTCTCTCTCTGTCAAATAAATAAATAAAATCTTAAAAACAAACAAACAAACAAAAAAAACCTGAGTGTAGACAACCTGTCTAGGCAAAAGAAGTTGAAAACACCTCTCAAACAGAGTGATATTGCCCCAAAAGGGCATGGATATGAGCCTGTCTGAGAGGCATTTGTCTCAAGATATTGATAGGTGGTGATTAAAGACCCCACCCTCAGGAAGGGTAATATTAGCTGGAGTTGATTACAACCATGGCTTTCCAGAAACTGCCATATTCCTGATCATTCTGGTGACTTGTGATTGCCCGTGTAATCACTCTTCACCCAGAACACTTGTGTCTCCAGCCCAGTCCTTACTAGAGTCTGCCAGCTTCTCCCCTTGAGCAAATACCTCCCTTTCTTGGCCACATGGTCTCTTGCCCTTCTGCCCTAACCTCCTGATATGCTCCTGTTGTGTTGTTAGAGCAACAAGCCGTATCTGGAGTCTAACCCAGATATGGCTCAGTCTCAGCCATACACAGACGAATTACTGAATTTACTGAATTACGCGTTACTGAATTTCCCCTAACCTCAGTCTTCCGGTCTTTAAGGTGAAGGAAGGGTTTCTAGGATGATGAAATGAGACGGGTAATGGAGTAAAATAACCGTAATGCACTTTTACCTGCAATTATTTTTGTCGATGAGTACCTTTTTTTATTTTCTGGGTTTTTTGAGAGAGGCAGAAAGATGGAGCACAGGAGTGGGGGGTAGGTGCAGAGGGAGAGAGAGATTCTTAACCAGACTCCTCACACAGCACAGAGCAGATGTGGGGCTCCATCTCACAACCCTGAGATCACGACCTGGAGTGGAACCAAGATTCTAATGTTGAACCAACTGAGTCACCCAGGTGCCCCAAGTCAATGAATACCTCTTTGTACTGACTTCTAACTTGCTTTTTGAAGCTTTCCATAAAATCTTTCATGGACTCTACTTTTCCTTGCTTTTGATTTATTTGCCAAGCCCTTCCTTAACTCAGGCTAACATTACTCAAACTGTCTAGACCTCTGTTTTCTCATCTGAAAAATGGAGACCAAGAACAATTCTTCCTGCGTAGTTTCCACTTCTCGTGCCCAGTGATCTCATCCACTCCCCGTCCCCCCCACAATCCCCAAGATGATGTCATGCCACGTCTGTAGGAAGCCTGAGGGCTAAGAACAACTTGTCAGCTGTCCTGAGTCTCATCCGCCCCAAAGTCAACAACATAGTTTTATTAATTTAAGTTTTGACTCCGCTTCCTTTGAAATTATTTCCAAGCATTTACCATCCTGCTTCTCTCCTCCAAATGACTCCATTGTTCTCTATAGAACCTCACAAGAAGGTGCCACAACGTGCGGAATACCGTGATTCCTCTTTCCAGATAGATGGTCAGCTCAGGTAGAGCAGTGCTGTCTCCTCTTTCCTTTGTTTTATACTTTTTTTTTCCCTGTATCTTACACGTCTCAGAGTGAAGCACAGATCTCATGAAGGGTTCTACATGTCCCCTTACACTCTTTCCACACCTTGAGGGTCCCACCCAGAAAAATTCCTCTGTCAAAATGTGAAATGTCGTCTCCCCAGCTCTATATACTGTTGAAACCCTGAACTCAAAGGCAAGGCTTCATGTTCATTTGCATTACATCTCACATCAAGAGATGCAGACCTCGGTGGCAATTTTTGTGAGCCCTGATTTTGTCAACCAACCTATTCGCTCCTCTCTCGGCATTGTTGGTCCACCCATGGGATGAACCGTCCTCTTTCATCATTTTCCTAGGGCCACTGACAAACTATTTCAGACAGGACCAAGGACAGAGCCCTAGGCAGATGCTATTACCAACCCTCCTCCTTTTGCCATCCATCAGAAAATCTCCTTTGGGTCTGTGTGTTCCACCAATTAGCAATCTACGTAATTGTTCTTGCCTTGTTTTTGCCATTCTCTCTACATCCTGGGTCCTGTTATGACACGAGACAACCAGCTCTCAGTACACCATGTCTACTACAGTTTCCTGAGGCAGTAAGCAATCAACATTGTTACAAATGTGATCATTAGAGTCAGATGGACTTGTGTTCAATTCTGTACCCATGACGCCCTGTCCGTATGATGCTTACGGTTCCATAAGCACTCTGTCCCAAACTCACAAATGAAGAAACTTAAGTGGATTGAGAGTAGCTATTTTATAAGGCTAATATGGTTTCTGTGCAGATATAATATGATAAAACATATCAAGTACTTATAAGAAACCAGCTGTACATAATAAGGACTCAATAAATGTTAACACTTTTTATAACTGTAAACATCACAACTCTGTTAAGGAAAAGAAAAGAAAAAATAAGATTAACCTGATCAGATCTTTGCTGATTCCTACCACACATTTGAGACTTTATTCCAACATTGGTGCTCTCTTCTTTCACAGCCCTAATCCCTATTTGTAGTCGAACATGGGCTGTTTTGAGTATTTAATTAAAGATAGCTTCCTTGGGGCACCTGGGGTGGCTCAGTCAGTTAGTTAAGCAATCTGACTCTTGATTTTGGCTCAAGTCACGATCTCAGGGTCCTGGGTTCAAGTCCCTCATGCTCTCAGCTCAGTGAGGAGTCTGCTTCTCTCCTTCTCCCTCCTTCGGCCCCTCCACCACTCACATGCATGCACACTCTCTCTCTCTCTCTCTCTCAAATAAATACATAGATCTTTATTTTTAAACAGATTTTTAAAAGATTGTATTTATTTATTTGAGAGAGAGTGAGAGTGAGAGAGGGCACAAGAGAGCACAAGCACAGGAAGCAGCAGAGGGAGAGGAAGAAGCATGTTCCCTGCTGAGTAAGGAGCCTGATGTGGGACTTGATCCCAGGATCCTGGGGTTATGACCTGAGCTGAAGGCAGATGCTTAACGGACTGAACCACCCAAATGCCCAATATATAAATCTTAAAAAAAAAAAAAGTATCTTCCTCACAGAATCAGAATCTCCATGAGGACACAGCCTGTGGTCATTTGGGCTCAGTCCTGCATCTCCAAGTACCCTGAATAGTTCTGGGCTGGTACGCAATGCGTACCTTTTGGGCAAAAGATTTCCACGCAATTCATAGTAATGATCCCTGAGAAATAGAAAAAAATCAGCAAGTCTCTATTCACCACCTATGAGTGTGGGTTTCCCCACGCCACAAAGCCCCCTACATGGCTCTGCACAGAGCAGCTGGTTCTGAGTGAAGAATAATTCAGGCCATACAGCTGACTGCTGTTCTGAAGAGCCTACCATCAGGAGCCTCATTATAGCCTAGTCTGACTTTTCTTCCAGACCGAGATGAACGTGGATGTTCAAGAAGACCAGAGAGAGCGAGTCTGAACCTGACACTGGATACAATCAGGGGGCCAGTGCTAGGGGACTTGGGGAGAGCAGACGCAAAAGTCAGAGCGTGAAGTCCTAGTAGGAGGTAGATAGCCGAGGTAAATAGAGACATCAAGGAGACAACGGAGGAAGATGGGAAGAGCCTGCAGGCTCTGTACCTCACAACCATGCAGAGGGGGCGGCAGCACAGGGGATGGGGCTCTGGCCTCTGAGGGATTGGTCTCGGATTGGAGATGACAGTCAAATCCAGCCTCTACAACTTTGTCCTTCTGTATGACCTTGAGCAAATCACTTGGTCTCTATTGAGTTCTGTTTTCTAATCCACACACTGAGGGCAATAATGAAAACCTCACAGAGTTATAAAAATGAAAGCCTATCACTTAATGAACTCATCTAACCAAAGGACGATAGCAGGTTCATATGTAGAGTGCTTATTCTTGGTTATGAGCAATAAAGGGGGGGCAATTCCATGTCATAGAGATTCCAACATCCCTGGAAAGTAACAACACACGACCCAATGGTGGCAAGAGGTATCTATTGAAAACCTAGTCTACAGCTAGCCGGTAGGAGAAATATGGAGAAGCAGAATTGTGGGAAGTCAATACTAAGATCCATTTTAATGGTCATCTACTATTTCCCCCAATTAGCTGGTCATAAAAAATGATGAGGTTAAAATCATAGATACTAGATTGCCACTGAAGAGCAAATAAGGCGTCATCTCCAGGGTTGGGGCCTAGACATCGGTATTAATCAAGTACCAGGTGGCCTTAATGAATTCATGAAATGGGTATATACAGCATAGTTAGTTCAACCATTGCTAATTATTTGAATCTATTTACGCTCTCATGACTCCAAACAGCAGCTCAAGATCACCTGGGAGAGAGTGTTAGAATTGCAGAACCTCAGATCCCACTCCAGACATCCCGCCTTGGAATCTGCTGCTTAACAAGCCTCCAGGTGATTCTTATGTGCACGAAATTTCGAGAAGCGCTGGCTTAAACCACAGTCACCTCTTCTTGGACTATGGGTGGCTGAGAAATCCCTCTCCCAGGAAATTTTTTCTACCTCTTGCTGCTTCCGACTATTCAAAATGTAGGGGTCACAACCCTCCCTATGGAGCCAACACCATTGAGAGTATTCTAGAACCCGACAGCAACCCAGACTGGTATGAACGAACAATGCCAGGACATCTGATGAAGGTACGTAGTAATTTTCCTCTACAATATGAATCCTCAAAAATCAAAAGGTGTTTTGTGTTTTCCTTCTTTTGGGGTTTAAGAAATAGGCTAAAAAATAGATGATGTAAGTTCACCGTCTTAACTGTTTTGAAGTGTTCAGTTCAGTAGTGTTAACTGGGTTCACATTGTTGTACAAAAGATCTTTAGAACATTTTCATCTTGCCGGGCGCCTGGGTGGCTAAGTTGTTAAGCATCTGCCTTCAGCTCAGGTCATGACCCCAGGGTCTTGGGATTGAGTCCCATGTTGGGGGGTGGGGACTGCTCATCGGAGAGTCTGTTTCTCCCTACACTGCTCCCCCTGCTTGTGTTCCCTCTCTCTGTCAAATAAATAAAATCTTTAAAAATTTTTTTAATCTTGCAAAACTGAGACTATAGCCATTAAACAGCAACCTCCTAACCCCCCTCCCCCAGTCCTTTGCTGTCATTGAAGAAATAAGCTGCCATGTTGTGAGAGGTCTTTGAGAAGGTCACCTGACAATGAACTACAGGTGGCTTCCTGAGGAACATGGCCCAGGTGTCACCTTAACTGCAGCTTTGTGAGACCCTATGCTGCATACTGTGTGTGATTCAAAGTCACTAAGTTTGTGGGAATCTGTTGTGCAGCCACAGAAATCAAATATATCTCTGGAGTGATACTTAGAAGCTGTACAAATATTCTATTCCCCATCAACTTTTTATTTAACAATTTTATTATTATCTTGTTCCCTTTATATGATCATTGAAAGAATAATTCCACATTCTTTATTTTATTTTATTTTATTTTAAAGATTTTATTTATTTATTTGACAGAGAGAGATCACAAGTAGACAGAGAGGCAGGCAGAGAGAGAGACAGGGAAGCAGGCTCCCTGCTGAGCAGAGAGCCCGATAATTCCACATTCTTAATTGGCAATTTTCAGAGTGTGGAATTGGCATAATAGTTACCTCCAAGGGTAGTGAATGATATTTGTCCTTTTATTATTATTATGGACTCATGGGTTTTTATTTACTAAAAATATTGCATATAACTACAGTCACTCTTTTCATTCCGCATAGCTTTTGAAACCTATCATTTACTTAACGTAGATAATATATTCATTTGAAGAAACAGAAATTGTCCACTTAAGTTCTTAATGAAGTCACAAGTCTTGTGCTAATTTTCCCCTCCCGAAAGAAATAATATATGTTTTCTGTTATTTAGAAACCCCAACATTTGGCCTTCATTTGACCTTGCAGACTTCCTCCAAATGCGGGAAGGCTTTTAGCAGATTCAAATATGAATCTGGCTATTTTGCATTCATTAAAGTAATTCCTAGTGTTAGGTTTTGAGAAATTTGTGAATAATTACAGTTATATCATCTAGAGTGAATCTATAGGTCAGGAATTCTTTAAACAAGTGTTTCTTAGAGCAAAAACACTTCTGCCTAGTTTCATAAAGCATTACTTCACTTTCAAACACACAATTAGAGGTTGAGAGTTGGTTCCTGTAGCACTAAACTTTCTGTGTTTTCTTCTCTTAAGGGAGCCTCATTCAGAGCCTTAGTTTTGCTCTGTATGTGAGTGTGGGTACAAATTCTGGAAGGTCTTCCTTGGGATCCTTGAAATATTGCTCTCCTAAAATGCCCTCTTCTCTGCTCTTTTATGAAATTCATGAATCACTAGCCCTTGTGAGTTCTGCTCAAGTAATTTCTCCAAGTTGGAAAAAGGGAGAAAGTCTAGATTTCCCTGGGAAGTAGAAAACTCAGCATTTGCAAGTAGAATAGAAAGCACTATGAATCATTAATGGTCAAAATGCAGTAGGCAATTTTGCACCAAACACAATTACTTCGAGTCTTGGGAAGCAAGTCTATCGTATTGTTAAAGTTAGAAAATGTTCACTTCTAGCTTCAGTGACAGTAAAAATTAAACATTCTGAGAGCTCAGATGAGAGAAGCCTGTTCCAAAGGGATCTGAGCAAAGGGATAGAAGAGAGAAAAATTATACACCATCATTGCAAAATGTAAAGTCATTGAGAAAATGAAAGGGAAGATTCCTGTGAAGTTCAAGGATTTGTATTTTTTTTCTTAAGTGGAAGGAAGCTTAGAGACCCAAATCATTCAATAACACCTTCACCATTGATTAATGTATCTGGAAAAGAACAGAAATGGAAGAAATCATAGCAGAAATAGACCTGGGCTGCAACCTAGGAGATCTGAATTCTAGTCTTTGCTTTCTATCTGAAGTTTTGTGTCCTTTTCTGTATATGGCATCAATATTTCTTCTTCCACTCTTCATTTCCATAAACCCACATGGGAATTATTTTGCTACCTCTGTCAAAATGGTAAAGCACGCTTAGAATTTACTGTAGAATAAATGGAATAATAGAACTTAGAAGATATATATATATATATATAAAAAGAACTTAGAAGATGTTTCATAAATCCTTGAGTCAAATACCTAGTCCCTATTGATATTAAACAAGGAATGCGTGAAGCGGGCTGGGTTCATTTTATAATGATGACTTAAATTATATTACATTTTTGCCTACCTGTGCATATGGGAAAGCATGCTAAATTTCCACAAAAACATATGCTGTCTCCAACTTTTCTTGAAACATATGGTCACTCAGTCCTTTTTTTTTTTTTTTTGGTTTTGTTTTGTTTCGTTTCTTTGAATAGAATCCTGGGAAAAGAGCCCAAACACCTTTCTCTATTTTAAATGACTTGCAGCTTGCCAATCTCAGTTTCCACGAGACAACGGCGGCACGAGACTATGACAAACACAGGACATACGAGAGCTAGAGGAAATAGCCTCTTCTCAACTCTGCAAATTGTTGCACAGGATTACAGATCTTTTGAATTTTTAAGATAAAACTGAAACTCCGAAGACAGTGCTAGATTTTCAATGTTAACAATTCCAGTTTTTAAAGACCCTGCTTAGGCCAGTACTGCATAAACAGGATTTTATCCAAAGACTGCTAACTCATCAGTTGGCCATTTTGCCAGTTTGGAAACTTAAATGTCCTAAAGCGAGTTAACTACAAAACCTAGAGCAGCACTTTCCTCTCTGAACTCTGTGCAGGGAAGCATACAGATACAAATGGCCTCCTCCAAAGAAACAATGTCAGATGTGTCCCCCATGGACTCTAAATCTTGCTGTGTGATTTGTTCTTTCATTTCTTTGTTCTGAGAGAGAATCTGGTCGATCGTGGAGCAAAGCTTTTATTCAGTTTTTAAACTTTAATGTTGGTTAAAAAATAATAATGCCTCTTCACGGCATGTATTATAATGGTCTCATAAATCCACCAAGATGGATTCACAAGTCAGTGGAAGTGGATAGCAAAACTGAAATGTGCACACTCTCCCCCTGGTCCTCTCTTTTTAAGTTCTTTCCCTTTTGCCTTAGTTCAGGATTCCTCATTTTTCCAGGCAGAAGCGATCTTGGATGTTCACAAAGAGGCTTCCATTCATCTTCTATTCTCTCCAGCCTGTAGATTTTTCATGATCAAACATGTTAGGCAAGGGCTCTCAGCTATGGTCCATGGGAAAGATGGATAATCATCAGCTGAGTTTCCCTTGACCTTTTCATCTGGCCCTAAGGATACTCATCTCAGCCTTACATACTGAATTATAGATAAATCAGATCCTGGCTTAAAAGTTTAAAAAGTATATAAAAACATATGTAATATAGTTATATATTATATACATTTATATATATTACATATTTTTCATATATTTGGACATAATATATATTTTTCCTGGTTTTATTTTATGTAGACTATGTCAGTGTGTCTTTTCAGCATGCTCATTTTTTATTAAGCAATAAAATATTTCTCAAGTATGAGCATTGCATTATGGTGATTGCAGAGTATATGCGAGAAAGGGAGGTTCCCTCTTGGCTTGCTGACTCTTCACACATGGTGCTGTACACCTTGAGAAACTTGCTGGAAGGTAACATATTTATGAAATGCCACAGAAGAGAATGTAATGGCACAAGGCAACTTTTGAGATAACTAATGCAACTTATGTAAACTAGCTCCAGAGTCTATTGACTTGTATTCTTTTTTGTTTGTTTGTTTGTTCCTATTTCATTTATTTCTCCTCTAATCTTTATTACTGCCTTCCTTCTACTAGTTTCTGGTTTTGTTTATTCTTCTTTTTCTAGATCCTTTATGTATATGGTTAGATTGTTTATTTGAAATTTTTCTTGCCTCTTGAGGTAGGCGTGTATTGCCATAAACTTCCCTCTTAGAACAGCCTTTGCTCCATTCCAGACTTCGGAACATTGTGTTTTCATTTTCATTTGTCACCAGGTATTTTTTAAATTTCCTCTCTGATTTCTGATTTCTTAGTTGACCCATTCATTTTTTAGTAGCATATTGTTTGACCTCTGTGTATCTGTGCTCTTCCCAGACTTTCTTTTGTGGTTGACTTCTAGTTTCATAGCACTGTGGTTAGAAAAGATACATGGAATGATTTTGACCTTTCTGTTTTTTTTTTTTTTAATTAATTTTTTATTTTTTATAAACATATATATTTATCCCCAGGGGTACAGGTCTGTGAATCACCAGGTTTACACACTTCACAGCACTCACCAAAGCACATACCCTCCCCAATGTCCATAATCCCACCCCCTTCTCCCAAACCCCCTCCCCCCAGCAACCCTCAGTTTGTTTTGTGAGATTAAAAGTCACTTATGGTTTGTCTCCCTCCCAATCCCATCTTGTTTCATTGATTCTTCTCCTACCCACTTAAGCCCCCATGTTGCATCACCACTTCCTCATATCAGGGAGATCATATGATAGTTGTCTTTCTCTGCTTGACTTATTTCGCTAAGCATGATACGCTCTAGTTCCATCCATGTTGTCGCAAATGGCAAGATTTCATTTCTTTTGATGGCTGCATAGTATTCCATTGTGTATATATACCACATCTTCTTGATCCATTCATCTGTTGATGGACATCTAGGTTCTTTCCATAGTTTGGCTATTGTGGACATTGCTGCTATAAACATTCGGGTGCATGTGCCCCTTTGGATCACTACGTTTGTATCCTTAGGGTAAATACCCAATAGTGCAATTGCTGGATCATAGGGCAGTTCTATTTTCAACATTTTGAGGAACCTCCATGCTGTTTTCCAGAGTGGCTGCACCAGCTTGCATTCCCACCAACAGTGTAGGAGGGTTCCCCTTTCTCCGCATCCTCGCCAGCATCTGTCATTTCCTGACTTGTTGATTTTAGCCATTCTGACTGGTGTGAGGTGATATCTCATTGTGGTTTTGATTTGTATTTCCCTGATGCCGAGTGATATGGAGCACTTTTTCATGTGTTTGTTGGCCATCTGGATGTCTTCTTTGCAGAAATGTCTGTTCATGTCCTCTGCCCATTTCTTGATTGGATTATTTGTTCTTTGGGTGTTGAGTTTGCTAAGTTCTTTATAGATTCTGGACACTAGTCCTTTATCTGATATGTCGTTTGCAAATATCTTCTCCCATTCTGTCAGTTGTCTTTTGATTTTGTTAACTGTTTCCTTTGCTGTGCAAAAGCTTTTGATCTTGATGAAATCCCAATAGTTCATTTTTGCCCTTGCTTCCCTTGCCTTTGGCGTTGTTCCTAGGAAGATGTTGCTGAGGCTGATGTCGAAGAGGTTGCTGCCTGTGTTCTCCTCAAGGATTTTGATGGATTCCTTTCGCACATTGAGGTCCTTCATCCATTTTGAGTCTATTTTTGTGTGTGGTGTAAGGAAATGGTCCAATTTCATTTTTCTGCATGTGGCTGTCCAATTTTCCCAGCACCATTTATTGAAGAGGCTGTCTTTTTTCCATTGGACATTCTTTCCTGCTTTGTCGAAGATTAGTTGACCATAGAGTTGAGGGTCTATTTCTGGGCTCTCTATTCTTTCCATTGATCTATGTGTCTGTTTTTGTGCCAGTACCATGCTGTCTTGATGACGACAGCTTTGTAATAGAGCTTGAAGTCCGGAATTGTGATGCCACCAACGTTGGCTTTCTTTTTCAATATCCCTTTGGCTATTCGAGGTCTTTTCTGGTTCCATATAAATTTTAGCATTATTTGTTCCATTTCTTTGAAAAAGATGGATGGTACTTTGATAGGAATTGCATTAAATGTGTAGATTGCTTTAGGTAGCATAGACATTTTCACAATATTTATTCTTCCAATCCAGGAGCATGGAACATTTTTCCATTTCTTTGTGTCTTCCTCAATTTCTTTCATGAGTACTTTATAGTTTTCTGAGTATAGATTCTGTGTCTCTTTGGTTAGGTTTATTCCTAGGTATCTTGTGGTTTTGGGTGCAATTGTAAATGGGATTGACTCCTTAATTTCTCTTTCTTCTGTCTTGCTGTTGGTGTAGAGAAATGCAACTGATTTCTGTGCATTGATTTTATATCCTGACACTTTACTGAATTCCTGTATAAGTTCTAGCAGTTTTGGAGTGGAGTCTTTTGGGTTTTCCACATAGAGTATCATATCATCTGCGAAGAGTGATAATTTGACTTCTTCTTTGCCGATTTGGATGCCTTTAATTTCCTTTTGTTGTCTGATTGCTGAGGCTAGGACCTCTAGTACTATGTTGAATAGCAGTGGTGATAATGGACATCCCTGCCGTGTTCCTGACCTTAGCGGAAAAGCTTTCAGTTTTTCTCCATTGAGAATGATATTTGTGGTGGGTTTTTCATAGATGGCTTTGATGATATTGAGGTATGTGCCCTCTATCCCTACACTTTGAAGAGTTTTGATCAGGAAGGGATGCTGTACTTTGTCAAATGCTTTTTCAGCATCTATTGAGAGTATCATATGGTTCTTGTTCTTTCTTTTATTGATGTGTTGTATCACATTGACTGATTTGCGGATGTTGAACCAACCTTGCAGCCCTGGAATAAATCCCACTTGGTTGTGGTGAATAATCTTTTTAATGTACTGTTGAATCCTATTGGCTAGTATTTTGTTGAGTATTTTCGCATCTGTGTTCATCAAGGATATCGGTCTATAGCTCTCTTTTTTGGTGGGATCCTTGTCTGGTTTTAGGATCAAGGTGATGCTGGCCTCATAAAATGAGTTTGGAAGTTTTCCTTCCATTTCTATTTTTTGGAACAGTTTCAGGAGAATAGGAATTAGTTCTTCTTTAAATGTTTGGTAGAATTCCCCCGGGAAGCCGTCTGGCCCTGGGCTTTTGTTTGTTTGGAGATTTTTAATGACTGTTTCAATCTCCTTACTGGTTATGGGTCTGTTCAGGCTTTCTATTTCTTCCTGGTTCAGTTGTGGTAGTTTATATGTTTCTAGGAATGCATCCATTTCTTCCAGATTGTCTAATTTATTGGCATAGAGTTGCTCATAGTATGTTCTTATAATAGTTTGTATTTCTTTGGTGTTAGTTGTGATCTCTCCTCTTTCATTCATGATTTTATTTATTTGGGTCCTTTCTCTTTTCTTTTTGATAAGTCGGGCCAGGGGTTTATCAATTTTATTAATTCTTTCAAAGAACCAGCTCCTAGTTTTGTTGATTTGTTCTATTGTTTTTTTGGTTTCTATTTCATTGATTTCTGCTCTGATCTTTATGATTTCTCTTCTCCTGCTGGGTTTAGGGTTTCTTTTTGTTCTTTCTCCAGCTCCTTTAAGTGTAGGGTTAGGTTGTGTACCTGAGACCTTTCTTGTTTCTTGAGAAAGGCTTGTACCGCTATATATTTTCCTCTCAGCACTGCCTTTGTTGTGTCCCACAGATTTTGAACCGTTGTATTTTCATTATCATTTGTTTCCATGATTTTTTTCAATTCTTCTTTAATTTCCCGGTTGACCCATTCATTCTTTAGAAGGATGCTGTTTAGTCTCCATGTATTTGGGTTCTTTCCAAACTTCCTTTTGTGGTTGAGTTCTAGCTTTAGAGCATTGTGGTCTGAAAATATGCAGGGAATGATCCCAATCTTTTGATACCGGTTGAGTCCTGATTTAGGACCGAGGATGTGATCTATTCTGGAGAATGTTCCATGTGCACTAGAGAAGAATGTGTATTCTGTTGCTTTGGGATGAAATATTCTGAATATATCTATGATGTCCATCTGGTCCAGTGTGTCGTTTAAGGCCTTTATTTCCTTGCTGATCTTTTGCTTGGATGATCTGTCCATTTCAGTGAGGGGAGTGTTAAAGTCCCCTACTATTATTGTATTATTGTTGATGTGTTTCTTTGATTTTGTTATTAATTGGTTTATATAGTTGGCTGCTCCCACGTTGGGGGCATAGATATTTAAAATTGTTAAATCTTCTTGTTGGACAGACCCTTTGAGTATGATATAGTGTCCTTCCTCATCTCTTATTATAGTCTTTGGCTTAAAATCTAATTGATCTGATATAAGGATTGCCACTCCTGCTTTCTTCTGATGTCCATTAGCATGGTAAATTCTTTTCCACCCCCTCACTTTAAATCTGGAGGTGTCTTCGGGCTTAAAATGAGTTTCTTGGAGGCAACATATAGATGGGTTTTTTTTTTTATCCATTCTGATA
The DNA here is from genome assembly GCF_009829155.1 of Mustela erminea. Lineage (NCBI taxonomy): Eukaryota > Metazoa > Chordata > Mammalia > Carnivora > Mustelidae > Mustela > Mustela erminea. The sequence continues at coordinate 68,600,411 of NC_045627.1, forward strand.
CCCTGTGTCTTTTGACAGGGGCATTTAGCCCATTAACATTCAGGGTAACTATTGAGAGATATGAATTTAGTGCCATTGTATTGCCTGTAAGGTGACTGTCACTGTATATGGTCTCTGTTCCTTTCTGATCTACCACTTGTAGGCTCTCTCTTTGCTTAGAGGATCCCTTTCAATATTTCCTGTAGAGCTGGTTTGGTATTTGCAAATTCTTTCAGTTTTTGTTTGTCCTGGAAGCTTTTAATCTCTCCTTCTATTTTCAATGATAGCCTAGCTGGATATAGTATTCTTGGCTGCATGTTTTTCTTGTTTAGTGCTCTGAAAATATCATGCCAGCTCTTTCTGGCCTGCCAGATCTCTGTGGATAAGTCAGCTGCCAATCTAATATTTTTACCATTGTATGTTACAGACTTCTTTTCTCGGGCTGCTTTCAGGATTTTCTCTTTGTCACTGAGACTTGTAAATTTTACTATTAGGTGACGGGGTGTGGGCCTATTCTTATTGATTTTGAGGGGCGTTCTCTGAACCTCCTGAATTTTGATGCTCATTCCCTTTGGCATATTGGGGAAATTCTCCCCAATAATTCTCTCCAGTATACCTTCTGCTCCCCTCTCTCTTTCTTCTTCTTCTGGAATCCCAATTATTCTAATGTTGTTTCGTCTTATGGTGTCACTTATCTCTCGAATTCTCCCCTCGTGGTCCAGTAGCTGTTTGTCCCTCTTTTGCTCAGCTTCTTTATTCTCTGTCATTTGGTCTTCTATATCACTAATTCTTTCTTCTGCCTCATTTATCCTAGCAGTGAGAGCCTCCATTTTTGATTGCACCTCATTAATAGCTTTTTTGATTTCAACTTGGTTAGATTTTAGTTCTTTTATTTCTCCAGAAAGGGCTTTTATATCTCTCGAGAGGGTTTCTCTAATATCTTCCATGCCTTTTTCGAGCCCGGCTAGAACCTTGAGAATTGTCATTCTGAACTCTAGATCTGACATATTACCAATGTCTGTATTGATTAGGTCCCTAGCCTTCGGTACTGCCTCTTGTTCTTTTTTTTGTGTTGAATTTTTCCGTCTTGTCATTTTGTCCAGATAAGAGTATATGAAGGGGCAAGTAAAATACTAAAAGGGTGGCAACAACCCCAGGAAAAAATGCTTTAACCAAATTAGAAGAGATCCAAAATCGTGAGGGGGGAGAAAGGGGATAAAAAGAGGTTCAAAAAGGAAGAAAGAAAAAAAAAGAAAAAAGAAAAAAGAAAAGAAAAGAAAAGAAAAGAAAAGAATTTAAAAAAAAAGGAAAACACCTAAGAAAAATGTAAAAAAGAAAAAATATATATATTAGATAAACTAGTAAAAAATCGTTAAAAAAGAAAAAGGTAACATTAAAAAAAAAAAAATTTTACCCGAAGGCAAGAAAAAAAAAAAAAAACAAAAAATGAAAAAGAAAAAAATTAAATTAACTGCAAGACTAAAAAAAATCACAGGGAAAAAGCCATGAGTTCCGTGCTTGGCTTTCTCCTCCTCTGGAATTCTGCTGCTCTCCTTGGTATTGAAACCGCACTCCTTGGTAGGTGAACTTGGTCTCGGCTGGATTTCTTGTTGATCTTCTGGGGGAGGGGCCTGTTGTAGTGATTCTCAAGTGTCTTTGCCCCAGGCGGAATTACACCGCCCTTACCCGGGGCCGGGGTGAGTAATCCGCTCGGGTTTGCTTTCAGGAGCTTTTGTTCCCTGAGCGCTTTCCGTAGAGTTCCGGAGGACGGGAATACAAATGGCGGCCTCCTGGTCTCCGGCCCGGAGGAGCCGAGAGCCCAGGGCCGCACTCCTCAGTGCGCCCTCAGAGAACAGCGCCCAGTTACTCCTGTCTGCCTGACCTCCAGCCGCGCTCCGAGCTCACCGAGCCTGCGACCATTTCAAGGTAACACCGAGCTGTGAGCTTACTGTCGGCTCTGTCTCTGTAGCCAGCTTTCCCGTTCCAATACCCGCAAGGTCTGCGACACTCAGACACCCCTGATCCTTCTGTGACCCTGCGGGACCTGAGGCCACGCTGAACCCACGTGGGCTTCGCCCCGGTTTAGCCTCTGGAGCGATGTCCCTCAGCGGAACAGACTTTTAAAAGTCCTGATTTTGTGCACCGTTGCTCCGCCGCTTGCCGGGAGCCGGCCCCTCCCCCCGGGGTCTATCTTCCCGTCACTTTGGATTCACTTCTCCGCCGGTCCTACCTTTCAGAAAGTGGTTGTTTTTCTGTTTCCAGAATTGCTGTTCTTCTTCTCTTTGATCTGCCGATGGATTTTCAGGTGTTTGCAATCTTTAGATAAGCTATCTAGCTGATCTCCAGCAACTGAAGCAGTCTCAGCCTGCTACTTCTCCGCCATCTTGACTCCTCCCCCCCTTTCTGTTTTTTTTTAAGACTTTGTTTATTTATTTGACACAGAGAGAGATACAGTGAGAGGGAACATAAGCAGGGGGAGTGGGAGAGGGAGAATCAGATTTCCCACTGAGCAAGGATCCTGATGCAAGACTCTATCCCAGGAACTGAGCCAAAGGCAGATGCTTAATGACTGAACCACTCAGGTGCCCCTCAACCTTTTTGACTATGTTGAGACTTGTTTTGTGGTCAGATATGTGATCTATTCTGAAAAATGTTTCTTGTGCCTTAAAACAATGTATATTCTGCTATTTTAGGATGTTCTTAATATGTCTGTTAAATCCATCCAGTCCAACGTGTCATTCAAAACCAGTTTCCTTGTTGATTTTCTGTTTGGATGATCTATTGATCTATAGGGGGTGTTAAAGTCCCCTGCTATTATTGTATTATTAGTGATTAGTTCCTTTGTGTTTGTTATTAACTGCTTTAAGTATTTGGATGCTCATGTTGGGTGCATAAATATTTACAGTTGTTATATCTTCTCCTTTGTTTGTCACCTGAATGATAATATAATGTACTTTTTTGTCTGTTGTGACAGTCTTTGTTTTAAAGTCTATTCTATTTGATATAAATATTGCTGCCTTTCCTTTTCTTTTCACATCCACTTCCATTTAAATGCGTCTTCATCCCTTCACTTTCAATCTGCATATGTCTTTATGTAGGAAATGAGTCTCTTGTAAGCAGCATATATATGGGTCTTTTTTTTTTTTTAATCCATTCTGTCACTCTGTGTTTTTCAATTGGAGCATTTAGTCCACCTACATTTGAAGTAATTACTGATAGGTAGGTATTTATTGACATTTTGTTATTTGTTTTATGGTTATTTTTATAGTTCTTTTCTATTTCCTTTTTCCCATGATCTCTTCTCTCACTATAAGTTGGCTTTCTTCAGTGATATACCTGGATTCTTTTCTATTCATTTGTTTATTTATTTATTTTTTACATATTGATCACTGGTTTTTGATTTGCAGCTACCATTCAGTTTGCATAAAACATCTTCTGTATATAACAGTCTATCTTCAGTTGATGGTCATATACGTTTGAACCCATTCTTTACTCTTCTCCTCCCCACATTTTAGGCATATGGTGTCATATTTTACATCCTTTTATTTCGAAAGTCCCTTCCCTACATTTAGCTGTGGAGTTTATTCTGCCAATCCTAAGGTCATTTTCTGGATTATTTACACTGCTGTGAGTGTAATCTCCTTATGTCTCTGGGACGAGGTGAGCCTAGGGTGGTTCTACTCTGCCATCTTCCGCAGAAGTCTCTGCATTTTATTTTTTAGACCACAAAGACTATAGGCTCTGTTTTTAGGGGTTCATAACTGGACTGGATAAGTCTTCAGGATCTCAGGCTTTGAAAGAAAAAAAAAAAGACACAGTTTGATTTAAAAAAAAAAAGATGAAAATAATGCAGGGAAAAAATGACAACAATCTAACATTTATAGAGCAATCTTTAGCTTACAGAAAATCTCTCCCTCAATCCTTACTCTTACCCTGAGGTTTGTGAATAATTATTCTAATTATTAAAGAGCAGAGCATTACTGATCAAGGATGTCAAGCAAACCTACTTTATCTGAGCTGTCTTAGTATGGGGTGGGGTTGGACACTGAGGGAAGACCGGCATACACTAAGAAGTTGTATAGCTCTTTGTGTAATTATGTACTTTGTTGCTTCTTCTGGGGTGTGGCGTAGGATAGACCATGCTCAAGGGTCTTGTTGGCTGAGAGTCCGGTAGATGCAGTAATATACAAAGTGGCAAAGAAGGTTTTTTGGTTTTTTGTTTGTTTTTTAGAGTGAGTGAAAGAGAGGGATCACAAGCAGGGGGGTGGGGGCTGCTTCCGGCAGCCATCCATTCGCTTAGTTGAAACACAAGAGAATATGCAAAGTGTCTGGTTATGTCTGAAGGGTTCAGAGAGTAAAGGGATGGGGGAGAGAGAGTGAGAGAGATAACCCAGACAGGCTCCACACAATCTCAGGACCCCAAGATCATGATCTGACCCAAAATCAAGAGCTACTCAGGCACCCCAAGAAGGATTTTTTAAAATCTTGTAATGCATACCTATTTGTAAACCAATAACAAATCAAATAATATATACAATGGAAACACATAGAAACTTGGGTTTTCAATTATTTGGCACAAGGTCTTATGGGCAGAGGCAAGTTTTATAGTCATAAAAAGATAACAAAACATAGGAGGCAGCACAGGTTACCTGCCAGATGAGAAACGAAGTTACCCTACTTCAGACACAGATACATTCTTCCATGAACACAACCTGAGGTGTCAGTTCAGGTCTGCCCAACAAAACTTTTCAGCATGGTCAAAGCCTGTCCGTTCCATATGCCTGGATCTCTCTTCATGCTGGGTTGCCCAGTGAAGGTTTACATTTGCTGGGAACCCAAATATTCACTCACTCATTACCTTGTTTTACTTTTTTTTTTTTATAAGGAGCAAATAAACATTGTTGGGCATGACAGAATGAGGGTGGGTCTTTTCTGACAATGTGGTCTGGGCTCTGAGAATCCATGCGGACTTTCTAGAAGCCTCTTCTTGGATGTATGGACTCCCGTATGCTTCCGGCAGCCATCCATTCGCTTAGTTGAAACACAAGAGAATATGGAAAGTGTCTGGTTATGTCTGAAGGGTTCAGGGCATCAGTGAACATTTAAGTATTTAGTGGGAGTAAGTTTCATCCAAAAGTAATAGGAGAAACAGAACAGGAAAAAAAAAAAAAATCAAGCAGTAACAACAAAACACCCCGAACACAAGCAGGAATGAATGAGGAAACGAGGGCTGATCTGTGTTTTCTTCAAAATAGTGAACAGAGACGAAGAGCCCAGGAATTTGAGTTAGTGGTTACTGCTCCCAAAATGAAATGAACCGATCCCACAAAAACCTAACTGAGAACTATGTGTGTGTGTGTGTGTGTGTGTGTTTCTGTGAGTGAGAGGTTTTCTTCTGAAACATAGACCATAAATTTGCATAGGTTTTGAGTGGGAGGGATAGACGGTAAAGTTTAGGAATAATGCCCATGGGTCCCAACAGCTGGCTGGCTGGCTGAGAGAGGGAGTGGACAGAGAATGGTATAGAAAGCCAAGAGGAAAACCCCCATCTCATTGGCTTCTCATCCCATAAGATTCTCTGACATGGTAGAGACTCTCGATTAGAAATTTTTGGGGGGGGGCACCTGGGTGGCTCTGTGGGTTAAGCATCTTCCTTCATCTCAGGTCCTGATCCCAGGCTCCAAGGACTGAATTCCGCATCAGGCTTCCTGCTCAGTGGGGAGCCTGCTTTTCCCTTTGCCTGCTCGCCTCTCTCCCTCTCTCTCACACACAAATAAATCAAATCTTTTACAAAAAAAGTTCTGTGTTAAGAAAAGAAGAAACTTTGAATGCATTTTTTTAAAAACCAAACTCTATGCATATTTGAAATGGAAAGATTAATGGACTCTAGGAAATAAAGTTACGTGAACATTTTAAAAAGCATTATGTATAAGGGTCTCATTGGACATAATGATAGACTGAAAACTGAACGTTCTTTCCAAATTAATCTTCTCCTGTAGGCTTATGATACTTTGGACTTAGGCCTAAAACTTATCATGATGTACAGTATATTATAGACAAAAAGAAAATTTGTCTTTTTTGAGAGACTATGATATGCCATACACTTTCTTACATCATTTCTCTCATTCTCTCTCTCTCTCTCTCTCTCAGTGCTTTTGACACACAATGTTCCATTATTTTCAGATTATAACATGGTGATTCTTATGTTGTGTCTTTTAAGTTACTCAAAAGACAGGGTATCTACTCTTTATTTCTGTTTTACAGAGAAAACAGTTAAGGTGTGAGAGGTTAAATAATTTTTTAATTAGTAAGTTTTGGTGCCAAGATTTGAACTCAGATTTGTCCATTCCCATTGCTCTGCATGGTTCGGCACATGCAACATCTAGAGAGAGGCAGCTTGTGTCTTTCTTGGTTTAAATGACCTACAGTGCCTAGATGATCAATAAAGTCTTACTAAATTGAGTCTTGTGAATACATAACAATTAGGTGTGTCATTTTGCAAGCTGGAGACCCAAATAATAAACTTGAGAAGCTTTATTCAGATTGCGCTGTAGCAAATAAACTTCAGACTAGAATGAGTTCAATATATGGATAATCCTTGAAGATTCACTGGAAAAGTGATTATTCAGAACTTTTTAATCTGTACATCAAGAATGGACTTGCTTTATAGATAAGTAGATTAGGGATTATCTGGTTCTTAGTCACTTTGATGAGTTCTGGAATGTGTGTCTGTCTCAGATTCTCTTCATATATGACCCTAACACCAATGGCATGTTTAAGGCTTCCACCGATTGGAGTTAATGCCTTGTGTAAAATTATAGTCAACTAGAGACCTCAATTAAATTGCTCATCTGCACTGGAGATAAATCAAACATAAACCTCATTTTATAGTAACACATACACACACAAACACAATAAAATACTGTTTTACCCAAAAGAATATCCAAGGATCCAGGGGATTCTACACACAGAGGAGAGAGGAGTAAAAAAAAAACAGACTCCAAAGAGGGTCTCACCAACATCATCATACGGCTCATGATGGTTCTGAATGAGAAGCACATTTCCCAGGTCTGAATGATGTAACTCAGTAGAATCTTAATCAATGTGACTTTGATAGAAATGGTGTTCTTTGCCTTCTATTTAATACTGTTGGAGTGCCAGACATGGCAGCTCTCCAGGGCTGCAGGACCTGTTGGGATCTTGAGTTGTCTTTGTGCTGAAGGTCCAATGGGAAATAAAGCTTTGGTGGTTAGTAAAGACAGTCTGCTTAGCTACCAATGTCCTAGCAAATGTTGTAAGCCGTGAAAAATTGTGAAAGCTATTGGAGAGAAAAAAGGAAGAGACAAGGTGGCCCATAGAAGTTAAGTTACTCCATGACAAACAACTGGAAAGTAATGGCCCACAATAAGCTTTCCCCTCCTAACTGCACAGATCATGGTTTCAGGTGGGCTATGCTCTCTGCTGCATAGCAATACAGACTTTAGAACATTCCACGATTTCAGTGCTACATTGTATCACATGGAATATAGAAAAAACTGGAACAGTCAAGGTTGGTTTCCTGGGAAAAGTGAGGTCTGACATAACCTGGACAGGAATTGGGTGGGGAGTTAAGAGTGGGCTTTGGAAGCCTGGGTTTCAGCTTTCACTTCTCCGCCATGTGAACTTGGCAAGTTAATTAATTTCTTTGTATCTCAGGTTTCTCCTCTGTAAAATGTGGATGAGTGTTGTGAGAATAAATGGGTTAAGATTTGTAAAGCGTCTAGAATAGTCCCTGGCAAGGGCAACCGCTCAGTAAATGACAGCATCATTGTTAATATCTAAGGGGAGAGTGGGCTCCAGGCAGGAGGAAGTGTTTGTTTATCCACCCTGGTCATTTAGTATTTATTGAGTCTCCATGAAGGCTAGACAGACACTGCCCATGATACTTGAAATAAATTACCTAATCTAGACTCTGCTGGCAAATCACAGAACAAGGCAGAGATACGGCTGTCACCACCTGAACCCACCCATCAATCTTCGCGTCACCAAAAGTGAGACAGACGCTGTGTACCTCCCTGTGCTGTAGCCTGCACTACACAGCGCCCCCAGTAGGCGTTCTGGCCAGAATGGCTTAACCTGGATCTAAGAAGGCTTTAGGAAGATTTAATTGTCTGCAGGCCGTAGAGGAAACACCGGCTAGAAGGACAAATGAATGATACTATGAGGAAATAATTAGAGAAATTCAGAAGGTACAACTCCAAGATAATCCAGTTTATTTAAAATATAAGAAGTGTTAAAAAAAAAAAAAGAAAGGAAAAGAGGTCCTGTTTTAAGTTGGAAGGGACTGAACGAGACTTCAGAGACAGCTTCCCAATGTAACAATGGACCTTTACACACCGATTGAAGAAACCACTCGCAAAAAGACATTTTGTGGACGATCATGGATAATCACAGGTATTAGATGCTATTTTAAAAATATAGCTATTGCTCTTAAGTTTAAAAATGGCCTTGTTATATAATACAATCACTGAAAAAAAAAGGGATCCTTGAATAAACCTTTATTTTATATCCTACTTGAGAGAATAAATTAATAAGGTAAAATTGGCTGATAGGAGATTTGAGAAGCAGGTGGAACTATTTAAAATTAAGTTTCCCCTCTCCTTTCCTCAAGACCCCAGATGAGCCCCACAGAGTATCCTGGACCTTTATGGGAGCTAGCATCTTCTCGGTGACCTCATTTTGCTCGAGTATCTTAAATGCTTTACCTGCAGAGAAGGGCTTATCTCCATGTAAGAACAGAGAAAGATAAGGAAAATGAGAGAAAGACCAGAAGGTGTTAGGATAAATGAGAAAAATGAGTGGCGAGGTGAGGGGACAAAAGAATCAAGTCACGGAAAATAACATGGATGGGAGGAATGAGGGGTATGTGGAAGGGGCAAACACATGAGAGACCAAGGGTCAAAATAAAAGTGAGGGCAAAGAATCTGAGAAGTCTGGGATATAAATTCCTGACACTTACTGTTTGCCAAGCCAAAAGAAGCAGAATTTATCAAGGAGGGAGATAAATACAAATAAGGCCAAGGACAAGGCTCTGTTCTGGGTGTTTTATTTAACACAACAATACCATGACATGTATATTATTCTTACAGTCTGGAAACTGAGGCATGGGACATGAAGCAACTCTCCTACGATCATACATCTCATAACTGGAAGTCTAGGATTCGAACCCAGGTGGTCTTGTTCTAGAACTTCTCTCCAAATTAGTACAGCGTCTGTGCCAGGGGATCTCCTATGCATAGTACTAGTCCATAACCTGAAATAAAATGCAGTGTGATTGAAACGATGCATATCTACATTTGCTTTTCTAACCAGACGGTTCACTGTCTCCGCGGTTATGAGTAGTCACTGTCGGCCATTCCTCCCTATCGAGGACAAGGGAGGGTGAGGGTGTGCAGTGGACCATCATGGATAAACCAAGTTCATTGTCTTCATCAGTCTGACTGGAGACACAGCCAGCACAAGTGTGGAACCGTGGAAAGTTAGAGCTAAGAGGGGCTCAGGTAATATTTAATCAAACTTCCTTTTTTAACAAATGAGAAAACTAGTTGCCTATCGAGTGAATGATACAAATTGGATGAGAATCCATGCTTTCTCCTTTGGAGTTCAAAGATCCCTACAAGAGAGAATCAGGTAGCCTTGCGGTATCCACTGAAGGATGAATGGATAAACAAGACGTGATGTCCTCTTAGAATGAACTAGGATCCTGCCTTTGTAAGGAAGGAGACTCTGACATGTGCTACAACATGCATAACCTTTGAGGACATCTGCTAACTGAAAGAAGTCAATGACAAAATGACTAGTATATGATCCACTTATGGGAGGTCATTAGAGTAGTCACATAGTCAAGTTCATAGAGGCAAGAAGTTAGAATGCTGGTTGCCAGGGACTTGGGGGAGTCATTGTTCATTGGCTAGAGTTTAAGTTTTGCAAGAAGAAAATCATTTAGTGGATGGTTGGTTGTGATGGTAGCACAATAGCACATAAGTACTTACTGCCACTAAACCCTGCATTGAAAAAAAGTCAAGATGGTAAATTCTGTGTTCTATGTATTTTGCCACAATGGAAAAAAAAAAAAAAAGTCAGCCTATGAGCAACAGCATCAAAAGACTAAGGCACTTTTAAAACATGACACATTTCAGGAGTCAGACCAGAGTCAACAACAAGGATCCCAGCATTTTCCCTATATTTTACCTAGATTGCATTCCATTGCTTTACAGAAACAAAGGTTCTGTGTTGAAAGAACTGTGGACAATAGTCAGCATCTTCATACCACATCTGCCTTCAGTCAACGCAGCAGAAAAGCGGAAATGTTCCCTTCTTAAAACACGGCTATGGATGGGCGCCTGGGTGGCTCAGGTGCTAGGTGTCTGCCTATGGCTCAGGTCATGATTCCAGGGTCCTAGGATGGAGCCCTGCATCAGGTTCCCTGCTCAGTGGGGAGCCTGCTTCTCCCTCTCCCCCTCCCCCTGCTTGTGTTCCCTCTCTCTCTGTGTCTTTGTCAAATAAATAAATAAAATCTTAAAAGCAAAACAAAACATGTCTACAGGCTCTTGCAGGAATTGTTTCCTCTAACTGGAGGTCATTCCCTTTTCTTCTGAGATGCGTATTAAAAGAACACACACACACACACACACACACACACACACACACACATACAATATCACATTGCCTGTTTTCCCAACTCCACTCTGTCTCTCAGAACCCTGCTCAGAACCTTCCAGATCTTTTCTGAGAAGCCAGAAACCTTCGCAGTTACTTGTTCCAGACGGAGCAAGCTCTGCCCTCCCCACACCTCCATTAATGATGCTTTTACTTTTAACTTATTTATTGATGTTTGCATCAATAATCACACTGAGTTCTTCCACAGTAGGTAGTGTCTTTCATCTCTCTGTCACTGACATTTGGAATGTGATACCTCACGGAATCAGTCTTAACAAATTAACTGAGTGAATAAACAAAAGAAGAAAAAGACTGAGGCCAGGCTTTGTGTGTCTGTTCAGCGTCTGGTACTCGCACCCCTTAAAAGGCTCTTGTCCCTTGAATCCACCCATCAGTGTCAGTTGAAATTGTCTGTGACATCTAATAAACCCAACATCCTGCCCTGTGCTCGCACAGTGCTGCCTTCAAATATGTAAAAATGTCATGAAAGACAGCTTGCCCTTCTGCAAGAGGATGATTAAGTGCATAATTAAAAATTGATGCAATTTTCTTTGATGCAACAGGATTTTGCTGTTTCTCTTCCTGCAGCATATAAATGGAGAAGAACAGAGAAAATAGATCAGTTCCCAGTTGTTGGCACCCTCTGCCCTCCTTTCCCGTGCTGCAGGGAGCAGACACTTTGATTTCCTCCTCTCCACTTTTGCAAAGAACCATGAGGTTACTAGACTGCAGCATCTCTGCTCAAATAAGCCTTTATTGCGTACATGTCCTGGGGTAGGAGGGTTCTAGACCTGACTCGTGCTATATGCAAGCCACGTGGATGGTCAAGTTTCATAAGGGACAAGGTATAAAAAGCACAGGTTTTCTGTCCGCGCCATCCTAACATTTTGCCACATACGTGTTTTCATAATTTGAAAATGATACATCCAATGTTAGGAATCCCAATCATACGAAGATGTCATAACGGAAGAATTATCATTACGTAGACTTTGTTTTTGTGGTTACGCCATACTCCAACTGCCCCCTGTGTTTCCTTTTTCAATTCCAGGTTCTTACCAGATTCTTCTGACGAAAAAAAAATATTTATTTTTCATTCTTGGAAGGTTAGGTAATAGACATGCCGAGGTGTGGGAAATAAGGAATGAGGCAAAGGAAATTATTATAAAGAAGAAAATAATATGGGAATCAATTGGAGAGGTTGAGCCTCATCCAAGCGGTTCTGCTGATGAGTCGTTCATTTATTGTCACGGTGTCCCTCCGGCCTTCCCTCTCTCTTTTCCTTTCCTTTCTCCTTCCTTCCTTCCCTCCCCGTGTGTGTGTTAGATATAGCTAAGTTATTGACTGCCGACTAGTGCATTGCATGCTGTTTGTATAAGAAACGAAATGAAGTACGTAACACGGTAGAAAAATGCGGAAGTAGGACTGAGGATGAACATCTAACTCCAAATCTTGTGACATTTTCTATGACCCCAGGAAACGCTAATCATCCTTTTGAGCCTCACTTTTCTATTGACTGTTGAACATCTGTCTTGCTCACCTTGTGAATTTGGGTGAAAGTTCTGGACTCAGGGAGCATGGACGTGGAGGGAGCCATGACTGGGTGGCCATGGCAGAGGCTGCGACATGGCTTGTAAGGTGGGGCTCATGGACATACTCCCCAGAAAGGCCAGTGGGGGAACTGAGATTCCTGAGGTTGATCAGGTTTAACAGAAAAAGAGGGCGCCGTGACAGGTCGGGGAGCTCATTGCGGGGGTTGGGAGAATCACCTAGAATACCATCCTTAGAATGCCGTGGAAAATAGGCAATTTGGGAGTATATCTGAGAGAGAGTTAGTTTAAAAAAAAATTAATAAAATGATCCTGCATCTCTTTGCCTGTCAGCTTTTCTTCTGTTAGAAAGAAAAGAAGTCACCGTAGCCAAAATGAAAGGGTATCAGGCAGCCCTGTTATTAGTTCAACATATAAGGGGAAGAATAAATGCAATTAAATTGTCAATAGAACTCTCTTTACATTTGGCCTTTCAATACATCCCTCCCCGTGCGGCCTCTCTCTGCAGCATTGATTGGGTATTGTTAACCTTTATCTATCTCTTGTTTACGTTTCTCTATTAGGGCCAAACATCAATAGGAAGCTTTTAGAAAGGACAGAGGCAGCCAGCAAGGAGACGGGAGAAAAGGTCAGAACTCTCAGAGATGAGGTGTGCTATTCTCAGCCAGGCCTAGAGAAACACACAGAGAAAGCCAGGCCAAGGCTCAGTGGCTTGCATCCTTGGCACCTGCTTTGGAGGAAGAAGGAGCTTGGCTCACAATCTCAGGGTCTCCTCGGTGAGGGCAGCTATCAGCAGCGAGGACCTAGCCTAAAGGAAAGGGGAACAGGGCAGCTACCCTGGGGAGGGTTGGGTGTGAAGGCAGCCAGAGGGCAGGCGGGGAGTCAGGACAGGGACGAGGGTCAAGTCAGTGGCGCCTACCGCTGCAGGGCTTTGTCCCTCAGACCTGCTTCTTCCTGCCCCTGCTCTGTTCCCTAAGGCTGAGGGACAAGCTTTCATTTCAGATGGGAGGAAACTGAGGCCATGGGAGTTCAAGTGACTTGTACAGGTCTCACGGTGCCAAAGCAATGCTTGGATTCCTTATTCTTTAATTCCTACATCTGCATCGGAGAAACAAAGGAGACTCCTTCCCTTTTGCAAAATCTGGCATGTACCATGCATCCCCAGAAACCATAACGATTTGGCAGAATTTCTCTTCTTTTGTGTATTACAGAGACAAAAAGTATATTTGCCATACTAAAAAATTAGAATAAAATCTAGTAATATTTATGATGTTGAATACACTCCCTCTCCTCTCTCCTCCTGCTCCTGTACCATAGTCCTGTTGCACCAAGCCCAGCCTGGCCAGCGGTGAGGTTGCCCTCCAGGTCCTGGTTTCTGAACACTTCTACTAGTATACTCTAGGACTACTCATGACAGGCTACTACTGAGGTTTTAGTGATCCTTGGATGCAGTCCCGGGATCTGTCTCACTCAAGACCCCCTATCTTAAATGATTGTGACAAAGGGCCTCCAGGTATGGGTGATGACATTCGGGCTGCATTCCTGACAGCGTGCTGTGAGCACCCAATGCAAAAATCAGCCTAAATCATGGTGGGAGATCAGAACTGCGATGGTGGTAGCTGACCATCGCCCTCAAGCCTGAGAACCGGAAGGCAGAAGTGGGCCCCAGGGCAACTGGGAGACTGTGCACAGACGATGAGTAAATTTGTGACCAGGCCATTGCCTGGCAAGAAATAAGAGCAAAGATCATAACAGTCTTTTAAAGGGAGCTGGGAAGTTTCTTAGGAACCGCGTGGTGCCTCCCCTCTACATATTGAAGGTGGAGAACCCAAGGTCCAGAGCCATCCCCTGGAATGCCCGTGATCACCCGCTATGTGTTGGCAGGGAAGAATGTTTTCTGATGAGGCTATTCAGGACTCGTGCTCCTCTCTCCTACTTGCTACAAAAAGGGAAGAGAGGGTATTTTGTGTGAAATCATACCCCCAAACAAACAGCCAACAAAACAATACAAAATACAAAAATATAAAATGCCCATCAGTGTGTGAGTTGGCATAACTCAGATCCTGTTCTAGGTCCTCTAGAAAATTCTGCATGACTAAATCCTCATTTTCATTAGCTGTGCAATGAAATTGATGGCAATGACAGAAGTGATAGCTCTGCCTTGATTACCACATCGATTTGTTGTAACCAAATGTAACTTTCAAAAAGGGTTTTAAAAATGGTGGATACAATTTTTAAAGGCATGAACATGGGGCTGCTCTGTCCTTAATACATGGGTAAGTGTGGGCAAACCACTTGAGTGGCCACAAAAGAAAAACCTCCCTTTCCCTCACTCAACACCTTTGGGAGTAGGAACATCCCCCTGTGACACGGATTTTGCTGAGTTTGCAGCATGGGACAGTGCCTTTGTGTCCCATGCTTCATGTAGGGCTGGCTGCACGTGACCAGATTCATCTCTGGAGGGGCTAATCCTGGAGGGCAAAGGCAGCCACTTTAGCTCTATGCAGGTGCAAGAGATTCCCATGTCCTACCCTTTCTGGCAAATTCTAGATTACAATGATCCCACTCTATGTCCCATAATTTTACTTCTAATTGTCAGTCCTTGTGGTTTGATTCTGGGTCTGGCTATACTCATGTTTGTAGTGACGGTGCTGTCCGGGGCTGGCCCTGGTCAGAGGAGAACTAGCTATTCAGTTGTAGGAAAAAAAGTCAGGAAGAGGTCTCCTTTCCCTCACCTCATATGGAAAAAAAGTCCAAATACCTTTCATAAGTGTGTATTTCAAGATGTTGGGCATATACTCCAACTTGGGGGCAGGCTTCTTTTTAACCGAGGAGGGAATAAAGCAGATTCGTGGATCTTCTGGTTCATAACTACCATTATACGTAAATGTATAATAGCATTTATAGCATAGGTGGGTGTGTGGTGGTTGTAACTGGCGGATACTATAGAAAGATCCAGCTTGCAAATGCTGAATCCTGAGAAGCCACGTTATATACCCATCCTTTGGTTAAGGCACTGTCACCGATTAAAATGCAAATATCTCTAAATGGGAAAATACATTAAACTGTGTTGGTCATTAGCAATTTAGTGCTAGTGTGGTTGTGAGATTGCACCTTTTTTTTTTTTTTTCTTACCTGGACAGCCAGTTGCCATTAGCTTTCTATTAGGAATAAGACACGTATTGAGTCTGATGACTACAGGAAAGAGAAAAAAAGAGACTAGACATTGAGCCTTATCTGAGAAGCACTGTCAAGACTGTACTAATAGAGTATCCTAGGGGTAATAGTAAGAGCAAGGACATTACCATTTTTATTCAGATTATATTAAGTGACCAAAACCTTACTGGCCCTTCCATCTGTCCATCTCTCTATCTGTCTGTCCATCCTCTCATCCATGCAATATGTATTTCTGAATACTCGTTCATTACTATTTGACCCCCAAGGGTCTAACCTAGAAAGAGCTAATTTCCCTGCTGCTCTAGACTGAATGGTTGTGTCCCCTTGAATTCATATGTTGAAGCCCGAATCCCCAAAGTGGTGGTATTCGGAAGCGGGGTCTTTGAGAGGCAATCACAGTTAGTTTAGTTCATGAGGACAGAGCCCTCATAATGGGATTAGTGCTTTTCTTCTCTGCCACGTGAGGATATGATGACAAGATGGTCATCACAAACCAGGAGGTGGGCTCTCACCAGACACCGGAGCCACTGGTGCCATGATCTTGGATTTTTCAGCTTCCAGAACTGTGAGAGATAAATATTGTTTAAGTCACCCAGTCTATGGTATTTTTGTTATAGGAGCCCAAACTTACTGATATATGTGCCCTCAAGAGCTTAGTCTCATGGTTGTGTTCACAAGTATATTGACAACTCTGATCAGAATTGGAAAGAGATACCACTGGGGCAGAGGGATCCATGAAGGCACATGGAATGGGAGCCTTGCCTTGTAACTGTGGGACATCAGAGAGAGTCAGGCTGTATTATCTCATTTAATCTTCACACTAGTTCTGCTTGGTTAAATTTTAGCCTGTTTTCGAGATGAAACTGAGGCCCAGAGACTGTAGCATCCATACTTATAATAGCAAAAACAGAGAGCCACCACTCATTAATCACCATGCCCAACACATATATCAATGAAATGCATAAAGTAGCAAAAGTTGATAGGGTAGAAAGTGTAGATTTCAATTAACTGTGGACCCGATTCTTTTTTTTTTTTAAGATTTTATTTATTTATTTGACAGAGATCACAAGTAGGCAGAGAAGCAGGCAGAGAGAGCAGGGTAAGCAGGCTCCCTGCTGAGTAGAGATCCTGATGTGGGGCTTGATCCCAGGACCCTGAGATCATGACCTGAGCCAAAGGTAGAGACTTAACCCACTGAGCCCACTCAGGTACCCCTGTGGACCCAATTCTAAATGAACATGTATTTGATCACCTTGTTCTCTACTTTGACAAGGAGAGTTTAAAGGGAACAGATAGGTCTGTGGCTGGTGGGGGAGCTAAGGGTAGGGAAGCTGAAGCAGAGAGGAGAGGGGGTCTTCACCATTCTTCAACCCAGTATCAGTCATAATGAAAACTATGCATAAAGAGGACTCATCATCAGGCAGTTTCTGTGTGGTGCCTTTTAGACAAAAAGCACAGCAAGACACATTTTCAAAATGTCACAGATTCCCCAACCACCCCTTCTCTGGCAAGAGCTTTGCTATTTTCCTGCATTCGCAAAGCCAACAGCCTGACTGGGGCTGTTTCCTGCTCCACCTTGTCAGCTAAAGAGGCCATGGGAACTGGCCTTTTAAAGTCCTTGAGACAAGGATCAGAAGGAGATACAAATTCCATCTTTATGAAGAAGACCCTCATTCAATAAAGACTTCATGTGTTCACCTGCCCCATGACCACCCTCGGCTAGGCACAGGAACTCTATATTAAAGTGGTTTTGCTGAGATTTTCCCAGACTTCTTAGGAAGGGAGTTTCCAGGCTGTCAGGAATCCAGTCCCAGGAGGACAAAGAACCCAGAATTGCTCTAAGAGGATTTGTCAGTCTTAAGAAAACCTGACTGCCCCCCTCTGGGGGCTCAGAGGAGGCGCCATCTTATTGAAGAGCCCTGCCCTGATTGCTGCGGAGAAAGTGGGATCATGAAGTCGGTTCCTGCTGACAGAAGCTGTTGATCGCGATCCTGGTCTTTATGTGACTTACTGGCTTGTTCCAATTGTGTGCTTGCTCCCCAAAGCCAGCAGTTTGCCAAGGGTACAATTTCATAAATCACAAATAAGTAAACACAAGAGTTTCCTCCAGGAGGCTGACCAGGCAGAGTTCCAGCTTTAGTGCGGGTCACCAGAGGTGACCCAAGCGGTGGCAGGTCTGTAGCGCTCTGGCTGCCCTCATCAGTATGGGCATGAATAATGCTCCGGGCAAGAATATTGGAGAAGTTCAGGTTTCATCCCCACCCCACCGCCACCTGACTTCTGCCCATCGTGGGGTATCGCTCAGCACAGAAAAGATTGCCAAGAGTCACGAAATGAGAACATGAGACTCGCCTTGGGCACTCCTAGAGCCTGACAAACCCACCCTGAACATGGACCTGTCTCATCGTTGTTTTAAATCACGGGAGACAGGGCTGAGGACTGTGAAAGCAATTAAAGGTCAGGGTTGAGGCGTCTTCGTGGAATTACTGGAAGCAGCCTCTTGCTACTCCTGACGGCCCGACACACTTAGGCGAAATGTCACTCTCAGCCTGGCCCTTCCTTCAAAAGTAACACAACAGGCAACATCAAGGATAATACGGAAGCTTCGATAAGGGAGCAGGGTACAAGGTCATGAGGCAAATAGTGGAAAATACATCACTCTTATGGATTTTCCTGTAGCGTTCTTCCCTCTTAACTCCCCAAACCAGCATAAAATTAGCAGAGAAGTAAAGAAGACTGTTGGGGGGAGATTATGGAAGGGTAACAAGTAGCAACTGAGGGGAACACGGTCATTTTGTGAAGTTGTTGAGAGGTAGGGCTGTGTCTGCATGAGATAAGACAAAGGATTCAGAGATTGACTCTTTGGTAGGAGAGAAAGGAATTGACCGTTGGGAAGATAAATCATGAATGAAGTCTACCTGCCTCCCATTTCTCCTGATCTAACAAGAATATCTTGCTCGGGGGTTTAATACTAGAATCCTCTCCTAATGCAGAGTTGGAAAATAAGAAGCTTCAGGGGCTAAGTCAATGTTTGCAAAAATCATGAGTGCAAACACAATCAGATTCATAATGCATTGAATAGATATAGCCCTTTTATTTTGAGGAACTATATAAATTCACACAAAGTAGCTCCTTAATCCTTACTTCTCTTTCTATGAGATGACGTTTTCAGCAGAAATGGGGCAAATAATTGAAGATCAAGCCAGTGGAAGTGTCTGAGGAATCAATATTGTTCCTACATCTATAGCTACAACTGGATACATGCAAGAAAAGTGACCATTCTGAGCTTCCTACCTTGGCCAACAAAGGAAAGTCTTATATTCATGCCTTGAAAGAAATGCATTTACAGAAAACTTTGTCCTGTCCTAACATATTTTCATCAAATTGTAGCAAGTAGAATAGAAATATTGCTTTATAAACTAAAATTCTAGCATTTCATGACTTGGTTATTAAACATATGCAGTGTTTCTACAGTAACCAAGGGAAATATCATATGAGTACCCTTGTGTAATGGGAGAATAAGAAATTCACATTTACCTTTTAAAGCTTGGGACTTTCCTGCCACCACCCCCTAAAAGTATTTTTTTAAACACAGCTTAAAAAATTTGAACTGGTATACCCTGAAGGTTAAGATAAAAGGAAATATGATTATGTGACCCAAGGAAAAGAAAGAGCAAGAGAAACTTTATAACATCGATCTTATGTGGAAAAAGATCTTACAGAATAAACAGTGATCAGAAATCTTTTATCCTCACAAGGGAGAAGGGACAAGAGGAAAGATTTTTCAGCAGCTGTGTAAGAGATTAAATAACAAAAAGCTTCGCCACCATGATTATTGATACTAAGCTCGCCCACCTCCATCCATCATGGCGGCCGCCTCCTGGGGTGGAAACCATCATCATCTCTCTCCTGGATTGCATTAACCTGCTAAATGGCCACTAGCATTGCACTCTTTTCTTCAGTTTATTCTCTAAACAGAAACTGGAGTTGTCTTTTGAGATTCAAATCTGATCCTTTCACTTCTCCCTTATAAAACACTTCAAGCATTCTCTCTCGTTTGGTTTCGGAGACAAAATGTCAAGGTTTTTTGTTTGTTTGTTTGTTTGTTTTTAAAGATTTTATTTATTTATTTGACAGAGATCACAAGTAGGCAGAGAGGCAAGCAGAGAGAGAGGAGGAAGCAGGCTCCCTGCTGAGCAGAGAGCCCGATGCGGGGCTCGATCCCAGGACCCTGAGATCATGACCCGAGCCGAAGGCAGAGGCTTTAACCCACTGAGCCACCCAGGTGCCCCCAAAATGTCGAGTTTTAAATGACCTGTGAAGCCTGACCTGTGATAACATCCCCTACCTCTAAACCCGGCACTGGGCTTCACCCCTGTCCTCAGTGCTGTCCCCATACCGGGATTCTTCCAGTTCCTCTAGTACATCCTTTTTCAAGTTCTTTGTATGTATGGTTCCTTCCTCTTATCTACATTGCTGCTAACCCATGACCAGTCATCCTTCATATGCTGGATAAATTTGACATTCTGTCTTTATCTCACCTAGGATTTATCATACTTGTAATTATTTGTTCGATTAGATGGAAGCTCCTTGAGGACATATTTGCCTTATTTGTCCTGTGTTACTTTATAATCTGGTTGGTGCCCTGTGTCTAGTAATTACTGATTCTCGTAGGGGCTCAATAAATATTTGTGGAATAAGTGAATAGAACAGAGACTGAGGAGAGAAGCAGAGAATCTCACACACACACACACACACACACACACACAGAGAAAACAGGTTAGTTGGATGTCTTCTCACTATGTGAACTTGAGGTTGTTCCAGTTTGACTCTTCGTCATTTATTTCTATCCCAAATTCTGTGGGTGGGATTCAAATTGGACCAATTAATGTACACAATTAATAATCAGCAAATAGATATATAGTAAAGCTGGATTAACTTCATATTGACCACTTCCAGTTTTATGATGATCTCGACCTTTTCGCCATTTGTAAAAAGATGGTTTCCTGGAAGGTTTCATTAATTGGGAACTTGAATATACTGATGGTGGGAGTAGCTACTGGGCCACCTTCTTGGAAAGTACGTTAGCATATCAGTATCCTTAAAGAAATGGACCCGAGAGCCCTATTTTGAGGAAGCTTTCTGAAGTAAATATTGTAATTAGAAGTGCAGAGGAAGACAAAGATTTACACATTATCATGTTCAATGCAACCACTTTTACAATAAGTGTAAATCTAAAGCTACTAAAATGTCAAACAATAGTAGGTTGTTTGAGGAAATTATGACACATCTACTTTGTGGCTGTCAATAAAATGATGTGTTTAAATGATTTCTAAAGATGAAGAAAGCTTATGATACCAATAATGGGTGTAAAAAGAAGAAAGCAGCTTTATACATCAGAAAGACCTTGACATTGCAAAGATTATACAATCAGAGAAAATAATCAGAAGGAAATAGGCTGATGTATTTTTATCTGTGTGTGGAGAGTTTATGGGCGGTTTTGACTTCCACCTTCTAGATTTTCTAATCTTTCTTGGCAACTGCCACACTAACCATGCCACCCTAAACACACACAAAAAAAGGAAAAACACAAAACACCTGAAATACAGATTCTTTAAATCTATTAAAAAAAAAAACATACAAATGATAGCTTCAGGAAGCAAAGGAGTGGAAAAGTGGGACACTGTGAGCATGTTTATTTACTGAGCCACGCCTGTTGGAGTGTATTTACGCTCCCTCTGCTGTGCATGCTGTCTACACTGATACTCCTCTCTAATGTTAGCTAGCTACACCAAGTGGAGTCTATGTCTGGTCCTTCCGAGATCCATGTCTGGCCATCCGCTCATTTCAATGGGGAGGCGCTTCTGGGGAGAATATATGTGGTATTGACATTCTAACCTGAAATAATACCTTAACCCCAAATAATAAATTCTTCATGCTGGATTCCCAAGGGCGTAGAGCAGGTCTTGCTTGGTCAGGATGCACAGATTTACCAGAAAGGGGAGACCTGTCCAGTGCCTCTCGAAGTCAACAGTCATGTTCACGTGCCACTTTTAGCCACCATCAAGATCATGGCTGGGCAATTTCATGTCTGCTCTCTCTTCACAGTAGTGCATGGTTAGTGCTCTCCTCCCATTTTACATCTGAGTTAAAAAGAGTTCTGTGACTTTATTATAGTCATAGGAAAGAAAGGGGTAGAATAAAGTTCCAACTGAGGTCTTTGTATTGTCAACTCTGCTCAGTTATCGAGGTGAGAACTATCTACTCTGTCCACACTTAGGCCATAGTTTTAGCTTCAAGAATGAAAAAGACAAGGGGACTTCTTTGATCCTCTAGGCAGCTGTGGTCGCTAGTTTACCAGGCGGAAGACTAGTGTCTTGATGATAACGAATAATCATTGTGTGCCCGGGACAGTCACAGAACGTGACGTGTGTTAGTTCGTCTCATCCTGCCCACGGTCAGCCTAATATCCAGTAAATGCTCAAGATGTGGGTATTCAGCAAGATGTTAAAGGATGAACTGTTATTTTCCTTCCTTTACAAGATGAAGAAACTGATACACAATGTAGACTAAGTAACTTTGTCGATCATGAATAGTTATTAAGTGATGAATTTATGTTTCCTAGTCAAGCAGTCTGGTTCAAGAGCCCCCCACGCATCAAATATTGGGGGCCAAAAGCCATTAAACAGAGGTTACCAGGGTATTATGGAGGGCAAGTATTGCATGGAGCACTGGGTGTGGTGCATAAACAATGAATTCTGGAAAACTGAAAAGAAATAAAATAAAAGAAAATTAAAAAAAACAAAAACAAAAACAGAGGTTACCAGATGAGCATGTGTGAGTATCATTTGGAGAGCTTGTAGATTTCGGGGTCCTGCCACAGAGGTCCTGACTGAATTAATCTAGGGAAGAATGTGGTAATCTATGTGTTAACAAGTGCCTTCAAGTACTTGGGAAGCAGACAGTCTGTTGGACTAATATTTAAGCCCAAGAATTCTGACTGGGGACTTGGACATGTGTGGGAGCCCCAGCCACTGACTGTATAATGGGACAAACTGCGTAAACTTTCTAACTTCAGATCTCTCATCTCTTACAGAAGTATGAGAATTTGATGAAAATAGAGATATATATTGTTTAGTACAATGCCTTGCAAGTAGGAGCTACTCCGTAAGTCAATTATCATAAAAACGACTGTCACTGTTATTAAAATTAGTTTATCACTAACCGATAAAGCAATCAATGATAAGTCAAAGCAAATGAATATGATTAGCCATAATATATTGTTAATTTATCATATTAACTTACCATTACTGTCATTATGAGGGTTGCTATTTTTTAAAATATAAAAGCCAGCTATTGTCTCTGAGTTATCCATGGAGCAGAATTCCCATAACTCTGACCCGACCAGTTTAGCTCCGGGAAAACTCAGTCTGCGACAGGGGCAACAGGAGGCTGCGGCTTGTTTACCCATAGCCCCCGGAGCAGGCAGTCACCACAGCCTCGGCATTATCAATATGGATTTTGAAATCACCCACGGCTAATAGCCCAAATTAATAGCCTCGGGGTGACTCCAGAGCAATTGAGAAAGAAAATCTATAACTTCACTGAATTCGCCAGCGGCTGTTCAGGCAGAGAGGTCTACATTAATTAACAGCTGTGAGCACTGTAAAAACTGGTGCATTCAGGAAAGAGTGAGGCGGTTGAAATGAACCAAACCCAAGAATCCCACCAGGCTGTCCAGGTTAGGAAGCAGAAGGAGCTTCCCCTGGAGAAGCTGGGCTGGAGGCCGCCCTGCTGCCTAGAGGCCTTTCCCCCATGGGGTCAGAGGCATTCTCCTCCATGCCCTGCATCCCACTGCTCCCAGCAGCCCCTGGGGAGAGGCCTGGCCTTTTGGCATCAGCTACAAACTGTAGGAACATTTAGGTTTGGGTTGTGCGTAAAACTGTGCGGTCCTTTTCTTCTGCCACAAAATCATTCTGTTCCAATGGCCTCC
This sequence comes from Mustela erminea, assembly GCF_009829155.1. Classification (NCBI taxonomy): domain Eukaryota; kingdom Metazoa; phylum Chordata; class Mammalia; order Carnivora; family Mustelidae; genus Mustela; species Mustela erminea. The sequence goes on from NC_045627.1 coordinate 68,623,805, forward strand.
TTTCTTGAGGTCCCTGCTGGATACTTGGCAAGGTGGGAGACTGAATAAGATTCTACCAGTAAAGAGGGCTGAGGCTGTTAAAACAATGATCATTATCCTTCAGCAGCTTCTCTCGGATGCTTTGCACTTAGGGGACTGGTGCCTAAGAATACTTCTAATCTCAGGCAAGGAAAAAACCCGCATTTAGGATAAACCGCTGGTGTCCAGAGCCTACAGTCATCAAGGCAGTTGTCCCAAAGGAGTGTGGAGTCTTGGATCTGAGTCTCATTGTGTCATTTGCTACTTGACTTAATTTAGGTAAGCCACTTAACTTCCCTGCATTTCCCATTTGTGAGCTGAGATGAATGCTGCCTACCCTGCAGGGATATTATAAGATTCTTTAAACTAATGTATGTATCATACACATTATACATATACTCTCCTAAATGTATATAATATATATGCATGGTATTCACATTTTAATTATGGTTTTTTTGTCTGAGTACATTTCTCCCTGTGTGATTTTATTCAGTGGTATAGCTTTAAATACCATCAATATGCTAAAAAGTACAAATTTTTATTTCTAGCCAGGACATCCCTCCCAAACCACAGACTATATATAAACTTGTCTACTCAACATCTCCTTTTTGATATCTAATGGGGACTTCAAGCTTAACACGTCCGACACTGAGCTCTCACAATCCATTCCCCATCGCTGGTGATGGCTCAGGCCCCCAATCCTGCCACCATCTTTTTCCTCCTACTCCTCACAGCCAGTCCACACAGCAAATCCTGTTGGCTCTGTTTTCAGAGAGACCCCGAATATACCTCCTTCGTGTCTCTTCCATCACCACCCCTGGGGACCGTCATTTCTCCTGGGGATCATCACCATCGCTTTTAAAACTAGGTACCCTGCTTCTGCTTTCCCCCTCCTCACCGGGGTCAGTGTCTCCCCAGCACGGTGGTCAGGGTGAGTCTGTTCAGATCACACAGCCATTGTGTTCAAAACCTCCAACTCATTTCCCATCTCAAAGTTAAGGTCCTTGCTTTGGCCTACAAAGATTTACGTGGTGTCTGTGCCCCGTGACATCACCTGCCTACCCTTGTTCCTCACCCGCCGCACCTGTTTACTCTGCTCCAGCCACACTGGCCTCCTTACGCTTCCTTGCACATGAGAAGAAGCTTTGGCTTCAGGGCTTTTGCCCTTTGCGGGAATGCTTTCTGGAATTTTCTTCCCTTGGGTAAGTAGCTAGCTTAGTCTTTTACCGCTTTCAGGTTCCTGCCCAAATAGAACAGAGAGCTAAGTTTCCCTGATCCTCTATGAAAATAGTGCTTGGCTTGCTGCCCCACATTCCTTTTTGTGTTTACCTGCTTCCTTTTCTCCATGACATTGAACACCATGAGACACATTATACATTTAAGTCTCATATCACTTCCCAACTAGAATATCAGATCTAGGAGAGCATTACATTTTCTGCTCTGTTCCTTGCTCTAATCCCCAACGCACAGAACAGGGTGTGGTACTTAGTAGAAAGGCAATAAATACATAATTAAAAAAAAATCAATGTATGCACGAATGAATGACTATGACTAGTGGAGCTGGTGTATTCATGGAGCTTTTTGGAACTTATCACAGGTCCATAAGCCCTGATCTATAGTCTTTGTATTTGTTTTGTTCGTTTGCTTGTTTCGTGTTTATTCTTGCTTGGTCACATGAAGTTGGAGTCAATAGCAGGGGATAGAAGTTAGAAGTTCCTCGTCAGTGTAGTCCCCTCAACATGGCCCATGAAAGGAAAGCTACATCACACTCATCCAGCAATGTCTGGGCCAGGGTGGTACCTCGAGAGTCCTGGAGAGCCCAGCTGTCCCACTCATCAGGGGCTTGCTCTGGCCCCAGAGGACTCTGGGAAGTACCACTCACTCAATGGCCAGTTTACGGGTGCTCTCCTTCCTCCCAAGGTGAACTAGTGAAGAGAGACTCCATCTCGTACCCCTGCAAGCTGTGGACACAGACAAAGTACGTCCTTAACTCCTGTTAGCAGAAATGCTCTCTGGTAAAGCCAAGGTTAATGGCTATGAAGGGCTTTGGGATGTTATCATTTATAAAGCAAAGAGTTTTGCATTAAGAAACAGACAGGTTCTAGTATTGATTGTCCACTTATTACCCTCTAAGACCTTTAGGAAAATTTCTAGGCTCTCTGCCTTTGCTCTTCCCAACTGGTTAAAAGGGCAGGCTGGACTGATTAGAACTGGTGCCCAGGCTGGTCATGAGCCGTGGCCTAGAATTTACTTAGATTTGTGCTAAATCTTATTTCTGCAAACGAAGCTGTGTTGTCTCTGGCAAGTGACTTCACTCTCTAGGACTTGATCCTTTATCTGCCAAATGGAGGTAACAACAGATTTTAAGGTTAGTTATAGGGTAAATAGAGATAATGCATGGGATAAGCTTAGATTTAGGTCAGCCTTATAAAAAGTGATCATTATGTTTATTAGTAATGTGATCATCCCCATCAAAAAGATTCCCAAGTTTCTTGACGTGTGACATTGGCTTCCAGGATTTTCTTATGAGACATAATTTAGATTTAGAACTCCATCTATCTATTTACAATCTATTCCATTTGTCTATAGGTTAGCATTTCATAAACAGGCATTAGACAGATTTCTTAATCTAATTGTATCTGCTACCAGGAAAAAGGTAAGTGAGAAGATTGTCCTTGACAGGTCATCTGCCAAACAAACGGGGGTACTGCGAGCCCCAGGCAGTGAACTGGGGGGGCGGGGGGAGGGACAGCTGCCGCCATATGCCTGAGCTCCATCCGACCCTCTCGTGGATGGGACAAAGGATGATGGTGGGATGCAAGCTTTTCCAGACCAGCCCCACTGGTCACTGCCCAGGGTGAGGAGAGTGTCAATGGTCATGGGGCCAGGATAGAGTGGGGGAGGTCTGGTAGGGCCCAAGGTGCTGGGAGCAGGCAGCTGAGGCAGGGAGGCTGGGGGTGGCAGGACTGTGTGTCCTGTGCTTCCAGCCTCTGTGCATGTTCCATTGTCCCACTGAACTCTGCTTACAAAATATAGTCAATAACCAAATTACTAGGAATTTCAAGACAGACACCACAGAGCCTTGAGTCCCCAGTGCAGAGCCCTTGTGAGGGTCAGGCAATTTTTGACTGAGCTGAGTGTGGGGCCTTTGCCCATGAAACCAGCCCTGAGTCCCTGCCCCATGGAGCGGAGGCAAATGTTAAGAGAATTACTATACACAGACTGCACTGCGCATCCCATAGCCCGCTTTCGATGCCAATGAGGTTATCTTCAAATTGTCCCAAACCTGCTCTTCTATCAGTGCCCTGTTCTCCAAAGAGGACACCTTTTTTAAATTGCAAATTCAATCATGTTATTCATCTGCCTAAAATGTTTAAGTTGCTTCTCTTTGTTCTGAAAATAAAGTTCAAACTTCCCGTGGTTGTTGAGTCCCTGGCACAGTCTTCTGAAGACCTACCTGACCACTTCACCTGTCGGCCCTTTTCTCCTCCGTCACTGTCCTCCAAGCTCACTGCTCTTTGCTTTCGTCAGGATTCCTCCTGCCCTACGTCCTTGGCCATGTGTAGGGAAGGGACGAGTTCCAGGCAGAGGGAATCATCTGTGCGAAGCCTTACTCATTTGTAGGCTTGTAAACTCACTTCCTCAAGGGGGTTTTCTTTGAGTTTTTTCAACCAGCCCAAACAACCCTTATCTTGTGATGTGCTTTCGTAATATCCTGTTTTGTTTTCAGTTTCCTAAACAAATTAATTTTCTTCAAAAATGACTCAATAAGGGCTCAGGCTTAAACAAAAACCCACACCGACACAGAAAATGAAACATTCTTTCCTTGGGTAGAACTAAACAGGGGAAAACATGACACAGTCCCCCGCTCCACCACAAATGATGAAGCGGAGTTTCTCACATTTGGGGAAATCGCAGGTCAGCACCTCAGAGTCCAGTGAATAAGACTCACTCAGGAAAAAAACCACCTTTGTGATCATGGTATCTCCCCTACCGGGTAACTATACCTGTGTTGGTTTTTTGTTTGTTTGTTTGTTTTTTTAAATAGAACTTCTAAAAAATTCTAAATAATCAGCTACTTAATGAGTTTTTTCTTTCATTTTATTTTATTTTATTTCTTTTCAGTGTTCCCAAATTCATTGTTTATGTACCACACCCTGTGCTCCATGCAATACATGCCCTCCTTAATACCCACCACGAGGCTCACCCAAACCCCCACCCCGCTCTGCTCCAAACCCTCAGTTTGTTTCTCAGAGTCCACAGTCTCTCATGGTTTGTCTCCCCCTCCGATTTCTCCCAACTCACTTCTCCTCTCCATCTCCCAATGTCCTCCATGTTATTCCTTATGCTCCTCAAGTAAGTGAAACCATAGGATACTTGAATCTCTCTGCTTGACTTATTACACTCAGCGTAATCTCCAGTCCTGTCCATGTTGATGCAGAAGCTGGGTATTCGTCCTTTCTGATGGAGGCATAATACTCCATTGTGTATATGGACCATATCTTCTTTATCCATTTGTCCATTGAAAGGCATCTTGGTTCTTTCCATAGTTTGGTGACTGTACCCCAATGTCCACAGCAGCAATGTCTACTTAATGACTTTTGATTTAATGTGTTTTTTCTAATTAAAGTGTAAGCATCAGGTAGGCAGGCCCCACCTCTCTCTTGTTGACAGCTTCATTCTGATGCCTAGCTGAGTGTCAGACACATGGTTTATACCCAATGACTACTTATTAAATTACTTCTATTCAGTGCCTAACCAGGATGGATAAACTGATGCCCAATCTCTTGAGATTATTGTCTGGTAAAGAATGCCCTTAAATATAAGCAAATCCTAGTTCGGTGTCAGGAAGAGACTAGTTTCAAGTTTCTTTCAAATTCTTGCTCTCTTAGACCTCCCCATCTCACCTCTTTGGGTTTGAAAACCTTTTCTTTAGCCTTTTGCAGTATCTTCGCCCCTGTTCCCTAGATTAGAAGGTACATATATGTTCTTCTTCCCTGACATTTGTCCAGTCATTGAAACTTCTCATTTATTCAGGTGGTAGCATCTTTACATAAATATTTCCTAGAATTTTCCTTTAAACTGTCTGCTATTATGTAAAGGTGGAAGTTGGGGTGCCTGGGGGAGCTCTGTTTAGCATCTGATTTTTTACTTCAGCTCAGGTCATGATCTCAGGGTTGTGAGATCAAGCCCAGTGTTGAGCCCCATGGCAGGCATGGAGCCTGCTTGGGATTCTCTCTTTCCCTCTGTCTCTGCCTTTCTCCTATGCCTGGGCTCTCTCTCTCTCTTTCTAAAGTAAGGAAATTAATTAATTAATTAGTTAAAATAAAATAAAAAATGAAGGTGGAAGGAAAGAGTCCAGTAATGCAGCTTGCAAAATAAGCTTTGCAGAAGAAAATGGTCTTTCAAATAAAAACACATATACTGGTATATTTAAGTAACCTTGCCACATAAGCAGTACTGAGCTTCCTGTGAGTTTCAGCTCCCTGGACTACACAGTTTGGTAATCACAAAGTGCATATGGAAAGCAGAGCCCAGTGTCAGAGTCACAGAGTTTCAGGAGCATTTTGAGATGGTCTCTAATATATTTGTCATTGTCTACAGCCTAATAAGACTGTGCTTCCTTTTCACCTTTCATTTTATCATTGTCCGTAATAAAGGGATGCATTAATTTAATCCATAAATACAGATATGATGGTTTTATCCTGTGGCTATGAATGGTGCTTTAAAATAAAGAATCAAAATGATAAACCAGTGTAGTAATTTACCATAATTACAGCAGTGAAATATTACTTTGAGTTAGTCTTGACAGTAATACACAGCTCAGGAACTTCTGGTGAAATCCGCTAAGTAGAAGAGAACAAAGGGAGGAGGAAACGAGATGTGAGGTCGTGCAAGGTTTCTAGCCGCTAATCCAGACAGTTGGGAAAATAAATGCAAGCTGGAGGGCTCAGGGAAAGATCTGCCCTGGGAGGAGATGCCCTTGTTTTCTCTGGAAAGCCCGCCAAGTTTAGGAGACTTGCCACAGTTTAATTAAAGTCTGCAGCTGGTGTGAAAGCAAAGGAGAAAAAGAAATTAGGGCAGCAGAAAAACTAATGAAAGTCTAGAATCTCATTTTAAACTTTTCTCTCTATTATGAGAGAAATACGACTTGTCACATGTGCCTCCATTCATAGTGACAAAGCCCTTGGGGAAGGAACATTCTAGACTATGAAGAGAACAGACCTGTAGTCCAATCTCTTTGGATCTGACCACCACTGCTTTTTTCAGTGAAAACTCATCAAAATCTTTTTGTTTGTTTGTTTTGAAAACCAGATTGGTAAAAGAGAGCAGCACAAATTTAATATCTTCAGGTTTAACTACAGGAAAGTCCATCGAAACTTTGCACCAACCTTTGCAATCTGAAAGGGATTCATAATCAGCCTGCATGGCTATATTTGTCAGCGTCTCCAAACAAACTGAACCAAGAGGATACATAGTTCCTATTGTGGAGACTGGAAGTCCAGAATCCATGGAGTAAGCCAAACAGGCTTAAAACTCAAGCAGGGTTTCTATATTATAGTCTTGAGCCTGAATTCCTTTTGCTGTCAGGAAAACTCAGTCTTTCCTCTTAGGGCCTTGAACTGATTGGATGAGGCCTACCCACATTATGGAGGGTAATCTGTTTTATGGAAAATCTACTGATCTAGATGTTAAGTTCATCTAAAAAATACCTAGACCGCAATATCTAGCCTGATGTTCAATGAAATAAATGGGCACCATGGTCTTGTCAATGTGATGCATGAAAGTAACTGTCAAACCACCTCATATTAAAAATAATATAGTAGTTAATATTTATGTAACATTTCTTTTTTGTCAGGTACAATGAACTCGTTAATTCTCATAACAGCCATATGATATAGATAATGTTATTATCCTCAATTTTTGGATGAAAAAACTGAGATATAGGAAAGTATATAACTTTCCAGGTTCATAGAGAGTAGGGATAGAGCTAGGATTTGAACTCAATAGTCTAACTCCCAAATTTGGGTTCTTAAGCACTGAAACATGATGAATCTGGGCCAGTTAGTTAACTTCCCTGAGCTTTTATTCTTTTGTGGGAAAACATACATAATAGCAAATAATGTGTGGTTTGAGGAAACAATTAAATCAGAATACACATATAAAGATCCTAGTATTCTACCTAGTAGATAGTAAGTGCTCAATAAAATTTAGCTTTCTTCCCTGACCTCAAAATTGCTTAATTTTTAATTTATTTTTAAAGGTTTAGTTATTTATTTGAGAGAGGGAGAGGTGGCAGAGGAAGAGATAGTCTTAAACAGACTCTATGCTGAGCTCAGAACCTGACACTGGGCTTGATCTCACAATCCTGAGATCATGACCTGAGCAAAAACCAAGAGTCGCATGCTTATCTGACTGCACCAACCAGGCACCCAAAATTGCTTAATTTTTTATCATCATGTCTATGTTTGGAGATCCCTTCATTCTAGAAAGACTCACTAAGTATTAAGAACTTAGTGTTATTAAATAGGATTATTTTTATAATTATTTGCTTGATAATAATCTCACCTGATAATCTCTAAGCTTCATGTAGGCTAGAATCTGTTCTATTCCATACTGCTCTTCAGTACTGAATGCAATCCTTGGTATATAGTAAGGTCTTCAGTCCATGAAATAAATCAGTAAATAGATTAACAAATTATTGCTTTTCATTGTCCATTAACAGGTAAGAAACTAAAACAGAATGATTAAATGACTTGCTTAGGTAGATGCAATTTATAGATGATGTATCCAGGTCTCAAGAATTCCATTTTTTTTTAATTTGTCTCTTTCCAGAAAAGCAATGTTAGATGTATGCAGAGGCATATGCAATCTTAAGGTTCATCATCTCCCTGCGCAGTTGGAGTTGGAGAAGTTTTAAATAAAATTCAAGTGTTGAGTAATATTGACCTCCATGCCTGGGTGCCATAGATGGGTCCTGACCAGAATCTGAGAGTTGTTGACCCTAAGAGCCTTCATTTGGAGTGGACATCTTCTGATCAGGCAGATGAATAGCTTTGGAGCTTAATAATTAAAGGGTCAGTGAAAGCAGTTCCACGTTTAGACATGCATTACTTGCTCTTCAAAAGGAAAAAGGAAAAAACCCACACCTTTATCCAACTTTCACTTCTCCTGACCTCTCCCTTTTCTGGAAACTTATGAGAAGTACCTCTACCTCTATAATTTAAATTTAATGACAATGAAAGTGCAAAGTCATTACCTACTTTTATTCAATAGTTTCTGTCTTAGGGACTAATGGAAGGAATTACACATCACTACAGAAGTGTGTGTGCTCACTCCATCTACCCCTGCCTCCTCCTGCCCGAGATTTGCTGTCTTTGCTGTAAGAGACTGATTTTAGATTGAAGACATAACACATGGGACCTGACTTGGCCACTCACATGCCAAGTAAGCTCAAACAAATACCTGAACTTCTCTGCCTGACTTTCCTCACAAATAAAATGTGGGTGATAATTTCTACCCTGACACTATGGAGAAGTGAGATTTCAATGGGGTGATATATATAAGAGCTACTTGAACATGACGATAAGTAAAACATATAAATAAAAAAAACCAAGAAAATGTATAAACTATTATTATTACTGGGATTTTTTGAAAAAGAAATACGTTCTACTTGATATTGAATTTCCTTCACACTATAAATTCAAAGTCTAGATCTCAAATAAATAGATAAACAACTCACAGTCCTTGAGGCATTATCATCTTTTGGTAATTCTGACTTCTCTCTGAAAACCAGTTGGTCACCCTTTACCTCCTGATCTCCTATAGACCCTTGGTTGCCATTATTTGTACTTTCCTTCCCATTTCCATAGCCAACACCTCAATTTAAAACTTCATTGTTTTCTAAGAGGTCTTTCTGTTTCCTGTCTCTCCTAGACTGACTCTCATAATGGTTTTCCACTGCCTAGAGAAGATTCCAAATCCCTTAGATCTCTACAGCTTGGAACTATTGAGACGTTACTGCTTTATATTTCCAATTCCATAAAGAAACCCTGTGCTCTGAAAATGTGCTCATCTTACTATTTCCTCGAAGCTTCAATGTGGTTTAAGTACTTCACAAATTCCTTCTTTCACACCCTATAAACCATCACACCGGGGTTTTATTCATTTTACGGAAACTCCACAGTCATTTCTCTCCCTTTCCTGAAAACTTCTGAGATCACTTTGTTCTTAGACCAATACCCTTCGGATTGATTTTTAAGGTCCTTCAAAATGAACTTAGCTTATGCACTCCACCCCTATATTTCTTCCCCAAACGGGCTATTCATAACAAACTTGAATACCCCCTTGCTTCCTGATACTGCTCCCCTGTCGTTCTTTTCCTGGCTCAATTTCTCCTCCTGCCCCTTTTCTGTTTATTTAAATCCCAGCAGTCTTTATGAAAGCAGCTCCTGTAAAATCTCCCCACAAAGTTTTCTTTGTTGCTGCATATTTTCCTTCACTGACCTCCAAGAAAATGGAGGAGGTAGTCTAGTGTAGGAGAGGCAATAAGGCATTCTAGAAATAGAATTTCATTTGGAGTCACACAGACCTGGATTTGCAATCCCAGTTTGGCATTTAATATCGGGAAGTCCTTGGAAAAAATCACATAACTCCTTGAGCTTCCTTTACCTTATCTGTAAAATAGGAATATTAATTATAACTTTACATAGATTGTAGTGATTGAATGAGGCAATTTATATAAAACATCTGCCACATAATAGTCCCTCAACAAGTGGTAGCTACTATCATTATGAGTACTGCCTCTGTTGCTCATTTGGCATCTACCATATGCCACCTTGTGTTATTATTTAACTACTTTATGGGTTTATATCTGTCTCCTATAAAAGTGGCTTTCACGGACATGCTGTGTATTACACTTCTTTTGAATGTCCCAGAGTGGTAAGCACAATGATGGTGTCTTACCATTTATTAAAAATCTAAGAAGCTCATCCCTTGAAAAATTCATTTCAGTAGTATGCCTTGTTACTTTAAGCATATACAGTTAACTATATATTATCAATACTAATAAAGCGTTACTAAGTAGAAATCCTTCTGGATTCCTTTTGCATGTTCTGTGAGAATCACTTTACATTTCTATCTTCTTGCCTTGGTGCCATTATTTGAAACTTAAGGAGAGACTCAGACTGTCTCTTGGGGTGATCACAGATTACTGGGTCTCCTCACCTCAACCACACTGAAACAGAATATTTCATAATTTACATATATAATGGACACATTGGGTGACTCATAAGCCCTCTGAAGGATGCAAGTCTTTAACATGGGAGTTGAGAAACTTGGAGCCATAGTTTTTACCTCTCTGATCCTCAATTTATTTTGTAATTTTTAATTTTTTAAAAATTTTAAAAAGATTTTTATTTATTTGAGAGAGAGACAAATAGTGACAGTACATGAGTGGGGCGGAGAGGAGAAACAGGCTCCCCGGTGAGCAGGGAGCCCAATGTGGAATCTGATTCCAGGACCCTTGGATCATGACCTGAGCTGAACAAACTAAATTGAGGGTCATCTGGGTGGCTCAGTCGGTTAGATGTTTAACCAACTGAGCCACCCAGGTGCCCCTCAATTTATTTTTTAAATACAAATTATCATAGTTCTCCATAGAACTTGTAAACACACACACACACAAACACACACGCACCAAAACACCTCTTAGCTCATTGTTTGGTACATAGTAGTTACTTAAGAGCCATAGCTGTAATTATCCTTGTCAGATCAATAGCTCTAGGCACTGTTATCCTTGTTAGATTATTTAAAACACAGTCTCAGGATCTATGACTTAAAAACTCGATCCAAATCTTCCTTTTGGCAAAGATACTGAGATTATTGGAAAGCACAGTAAAGTTTGGGAAGTACTGCTCCAGATCATGTTCTCAATCCATAGGTCTCAGGAGGGACCAAGGACACTGCATTCCTGACAAGCTTTAGACAGTACCTGTACTGTTAACCCACAGTCAGCCCCACATCTAGCCAGTTTGGATCACTGGCCCCAAACCTGGCTACACATTGGAATTAACATGGCAAGGGGTTTCAGAAAATATGGGTGACTAGTTTTGAATCTCCGTTATTTCACTGGAATGCACCGCAGCCTCAGCATCAGAACTTCTAAAATTAAATAGCTTCTTGTAAAACATGGAAAAGTTTGAGAACCACTGCTGTAGATTAACCTAGTTGGGTTTTTTTTTCATACATAAACCAAAAGTAGCATTTCAGTCAAGACATTACATCAATCGTGGTTTAAAAAAATTCATCATTGAGATTTTACTAGAGATATTTTGACAGATAAAAATGTAAATATATATATACATAGATAAACAGACAGACATACAGATCAATTTAAATCCTTTTAACTCCTGACTTGGTCTTGCATAAGAATAACAAAACAAAGTTGAAAGCCTGTGAAAAATAAGAGTTCCAAGATAGAGTGAAGGCAAAGGCTGATGCTGAAATAGTTTGGAAGGAAGCTCCATCGAGCTCTCGAAACATGAGGGAATCTAGGCACCATGCTTCTGCATCGCCAGATTTTCACTTGTCAATACATCAGAATTAAGGTTGAGCCAGAAAAACTGTTAGTGATGTCAAATGGGATTGCTGCAATATGTTCTAAATCATGGTTGCCAGGGGTGGATCTTGCTGACTTTTGCAACTTCCTCCCCAAATCTCAAAAGAGTGATAGATGGATGCATTCTTTTCAAAAGGTAAACAAGAAATATATTTAGAAACAAGTGATCCTTTGGTGGGTGGGCTTGTGTGAAAATATTCCACCTACTGGTAAAGCCTGTGAAAAATCGCGTTGGGAATTTCATCCTTAAAAACGATTGTAGGATATCATCAGGGTGGGAGTTTTTTCCCAGGCGCAGGCAAAAGTGCTATTTTTTCAACATAAACTATTAAGGGATACGTCTTTGCTCTAAAAAATTCAGTGGTTGACATTACTCCAGATATGCCCTTCATGTGAAAGAAATCCTGAACTTAAAATCACTCTCAAGATTGTGTTTATTCACACTAACTAAAAATATATCAGAAGGAAACTTTGAACATGCCTAGTATGCTTTCACTTTGTAAAAATGGAATGGATAGCTCTGCAGGGAAAAAAAATATACAAAATACGTTGTAGCCCATTCATTCAAAAACATGTTTGAAAGCCTACTGTGTGCTAGACTTTTTAATTGTTTTTTTAAGATTCTATTTATTTATGGGACACCTGGGTGGCTCAGTGGGTTAAAGCCTCTGCCTTCCGCTCAGGTCATAATTCCAGGGTGCTGGGATCGAGCCCCGCATCAGGGGCTCAGTGGGGAGCCTGCTTCCCTTCCTCTCTCTCTGCCTGCTTGTGATTTCTGTTTGTCAAATAAATAAATAAAATCTTTTTAAAAAAAGATTTTATTTATTTATTTGACAGAGACAGACACTGTGAGAGAGGGAACACAAGCATGGGGAGGTGGGAGAGGGAGAAGCAGAATTCCCACGGAGCAGGGAGCCTGATGCGTGGCTGGATCCCAGGACCCTGGGATCATGACCCAAGCCAAAGGCAGATGCTTAACAATGGAGCCAACCAGGTGTCCCAATGTGCTAGACATACTTAAAAGACCTTAAAATAATGTTCTCTTCTCAATTTTAATCTTAAATTCCTTCATGCAAAATAATTTCAGTGTGGAAAAAGGGTGATGTGAGCAACGAGCAGTTGTTGAAAACAGAAATGGGTCAGGCACTGTGTTTGGCCCTTTACCTACAAACTTGTCTCTTCAGTGTTCATGGCAGCCCAGTGTGGGGTGGAACTGGAATTATCCAAGATGTAGGATGTAGCATCTGAGACCCAGAGAGATTATGTAACTAGAGGTGCTGTAAGCAATGGGCCCAGCATTTGAAATCTGATCATCTGAATCCAAACCCCACTTTTTAGTCATGAAGGAGGAAATAATTACACCTGAACTGAGTTGGGAATGTTGTGGGAGCTGAAGAACTCATCCAAGGGACACTATGCCTATTTTAAGAGAAAAGTGATGCTTGTTCACAGGAAGAATTATCTCTACTCAGTCCAGGAAGCTTTGATGGACAAAAGAACTCCATTGTATCAATGCCCTGCAGCCAAAACTCCTCCCGAACACACCAGTAGTTGAATGAGTCTTGTTTATTACTCATTGCAACAAAGGAGAGCATGCACCAGGGGAACTAGGAAGTCTCAGTAAGACGGTGCTACAAACTGTCTGTTAAAGGATCTGGGCTTTGGTTGGGTGATTTTTTTTTTTCCCCCAAGTTGAAGGAAGGAAAGATTTCCTGTAAATGGGATGCTTTTTGGAAACGGAGACAATCCCATGATCTGGTTTCTCAAGTTAAGTTTTGAGGGAAGCAGGGAGGGCTAGGATAAAGGGGTAGTTGATCCAGAAGCAGCTGTCACTCACAAAGGCTGGGAGGAGGACTTTGGCATTCGGTGGGTTGCACCTTGACCTTGTCTTGTCTGTGCTTATGGGAGGTAATGAAGGGGCCCTGTTGTGTCTCACTTTAGGCTGGTGTCACAGTGGCTTTGTCTGGTGTTGGTGTTAAGAGTGTTGATGTCTGGGACAATAACAGCCTTGCTGTGCGTAACAACCCAGCTTCTAGAAACACGGAGACATAGCTGTGTCAGACCAGTTCCTAGATGTCAGGGACAGGTGGGTCCTTTTTGGTTTTTTGTTTGTTTTTGGTTTTGTTTTAATAGCTTACTGACAAAGATAAGGACCCCCCCCCCCCAGTCCTAGCCCCTGGAATCTTTGGGGAAGAGATCTGAAATTAGACATAGGGTGTCTAATTGTGCGTCTGAGGGAGTATTTAAAAGCATCAGAGGGAGCTTCTGCATGTGTGGCTCAGGAATGCTTCTTAGGTCAGATGGTCAAGATGGCACCTTAAAATGGGAAGGAATTTTTGGAAAACTAAACAGATTTGCCACTTGAATTCTTTTTTGTTGAGTTTGATTCTTCAAACAGCACACATCCATCCTCACGGCAAGGGACTGATTTATTCCTTTCTCTCACCAACCATTCATCAAGCAGTCAGCAAGTTCTGTAGAATCGACCTCTATTATAACTCTTAAGGATTTAATTACAAAGCAATTTAAACACACAGTCATGTATAAGAATAGTGTGATCAACACAAATGTCTCTCTCTTTTTTTTTTTTTTTCAGTCCCCCATGTAAATGTCTTAACCTTCAGGACAAGAAGGTATCTACTGTTTTCCTCTCTTTTTAAAAAAATTTTTCTCCAGAAATTTATGAAAGTAGGACATGCAAATTAAGAATCAATCAGTACTATAAAACTTCCACAAAACACTTTCTCTTTGCCTCCTCCCTACTCCAATTTATCCCTGAATACCTTGGTCCCCAGAGTCAGTTACTATCAACTCTACATATAATTATATATATGTATCAATTATACATAGAACTGATAGTTACTGGCCATATATATGTCTATCAGTTTGGTTTGACTTCCATATTTCTAAGTGTTATACTATTAGCAATTGTTGATTTGAACTGTTGACCATCACCTCTTCACTTTGTAGTATGAAAAATGAGGATTTAGCCCTAGCTCTGCCTCAAGCCCTCTCCCACACCTCTCCTTCCCTCTTGTTCCTCCATTTACACAATATTATTGTAATCTACTTTTGCTTAATTGCCCGTTTATCCATTACATTACCTGACTTCATATGTATCATTCAATTGTAGGGCACTATGATTACCTTTTTCTTTCTGGAAACACTTTTTACATTGGAGTTAATAATTGCTTTTATATAAAAATGTGCTTAATTTTCAATATATAACCATTTTCCCCAAACTCTACAAAAGAAGTGGAGACTCCTTCAGAGTACCTTCTTCCACAGCAACTGAGCTAATATTTAGAAATGTTTTCTTTTGAAACGATCTGCTCTAGATCGGTCTTCTGCTCTAGACTGGTTGCCTTCTAATCTGCTTATCTAGTCTTTTAAGACTTTTTCCACCCCTCTTCTTGTGGTTGATCTTATATTGCCTGGAAGAAGTGGTCTGTTTTGTCCTTCTTAGTCTATTCCCTCATTTTGGAGAGGCACAACTTCAAGTGGTTTTCTGAGAATGACACGAGGGGAGTCTCGATGCCTTGAATTTCTGAAAATTGAATTTGCTATTCTCACATTGGATTTATGATGTGGCCAGGGATGGGGCCATCCATCAAAGATCAATTTTCTTTTAGAGTATTGAGGTAGGTGGTGGCAGGATGGAGTAACTGGGTGATGGACATTAAGGAGGACATGCGATGAGCACTGGGTGTAGAGGCAACTAATTAATCATTGAACACTACATCAAAAACTAATGAGGTACTATATGTTGGCTCACTGAATTTAAATTAAAAAACAAAAGAAAACATTGTTTCATTTGGCTTCAAGTAGTGCTACTGAAAAATCCTATACTGTTTTAATACCTATTCTTTTGTGTGTAACCTTGTTTGTTTATTTTCTAAGATATTGTAGAAACTTATTTCTTCAATTTCTAAGGCAGACCAGACACTAACTAATTAAATAAAAGTTCTGTTCTATGAACAGAAATTGTTTAGTGATTTGGTTAGTCCTGATAGTTACACCGGGGCGGGGTGGGGGGTGGACTCCAATGGCTATATCTTTGACTTTTTCTCTTACCTATCGTTCTTTGGAAAGATGGAACAACAAGCTTTGTCTGTAGCCAAGTCCAGGTCCAGAGTTTAGGGTGGGTGGTGATTGTTGGGGAAGTCAGTGCCAGCATTGTTGGGGGTGGGGACAATTTTTAAAAAGTTATGGGCAGTGGTTAGGGTAACTTCAACTCAACTGTGTTGTTTTTATCACATCGTCGCCCTCTCATTATGTCTTGTGTCTAGGGTCCCCTAGAACAGAACAACACTGGCTTACATGTTTTACAGAATAAGCCTCTCATTTGGGTGAAGAAAACATAGCTGCCTGGCGGGTTGGAATAGATAACAGGCCAGGGGTTCTGACTTTTCTACCAGCATCTCCCCCTTTATTTTCCCTCTAAGGTTTTGCTGATTTCTTCAGTGGTTTTGATGCCCAGAGTTCTGGTCTTCTAATTGGCTTACATTGTACTGGTTTCCCCCTGTGCAAGCATTCAGGTTTCTTAGAAAAATCTCATCCTTTCATCTGTTTTCTATATTCCAAAATCATCTTGAGATCGCCTCTCCTAGACTGTTCTTTTTATATATTTATAGCTCATTTTAATTTATTTTCTTTTATTTAATAGGGTTTCATGAGGGAACAAGGATTGAGTCAAACACAACACTGGCAATGGGAAGTTTTCAAACTTTTCTTACTTGCAAAAGCTCAGGTGTTGCATAATTAGCTAGCCACATATGCACTGTTCTTATAGGGGATGTTAGCTCTATCCTGTGCAACAGGTACATTTTAAGCCAGTAGAAATAATGCTCTAGCCACTTCCAGTAAGATTAATCTGATCACAGTACATACTATTTCCTTATTAATACACTCTTGCTAAGCTTCCTAATAGTAGTCTAGTAACTGCCTCAAATCCTTTGTGAAATATGTAGTAGGGTATACACAAATGAACAAATAAATGAATAGTATATGAATGCCTGTTGTTTATTAACACAGTAGAGCAACAAGAAAACAAATCCCCTATCCAATACAGCGTGGTCTTTGGACATCTATTTGAGTAAGAAAATGTTTCGACTTCAAGAGCTTTGTGGAAACTGTCACCACAATATCAGGTTAACTTCGAAGCTGACCAGTGTGAGTGATCCAGATGTTTTTCACATTTACTGCAGTGAAATTATCATACAGTTATTTACAAGAGTGAGGTGGGATTTCAGACTTCTGCTTATTGCCACGTTTTGACAGGGATGTGCAGGAAAAGGAAGAACAGCATGAAAAAACCCACATCCCCTCGGCAAGCATCCATCTTGCTCTAATATGCCGCAATACCTCTGGACTTCTCTAGTACTGATGGCCCTCTTTATACCAGGGAATTCTGAAAGCTGTCTCATTAATGCACTGAATGGATAGTGGTGTTTAGCCAATGCCATTTCCAGGTCTCCCTTATCAATGTGGAACGATCCATCATGGAGGTCCATTTCCCTCAGATGCATTTCTCAGTGTGGAATGCTTCTCCTAGGAACCAAAGCTGCCCTTCCACATCCCTTCACCATCGCTCTTTCTCTCTCTCACGGAGGAGGTGTGCCTTCCTCCCCCTCTCCCTCTCTCTGAATGAACACCCTCTGGGCTCATCTTGAGAGCGTGTGTGATGTGTTTGACAATCATTGATGCATTGCGAGGCGTTACTCCTGCAGTAAGCCATGTAAGGCATGAGCTTTCCTGACAGATTAGAAGGTGCTTTGTAACCAAGGGAAAATCAAATCAAATGCTTGTCATAGGGAATTCCAAGCTATGTAGGAAAGCAGAAAGGGCATGGAAAGAAGGAAGAGCTGGGAGAAGGTGAAAATGCAGTCTAATAAATTCAATGCAAATGCCAAAAACAGCGGCAGTTGATGAAACATTGCTTGAAGGCTCCTGAAGGATGAGTTCTGCTTCATGGCAAAGCACTGATTTTTAACAAGAAGCCTACACAAATTTAGAAAGTGCAAAAAAGGAAAATGGTCAACAAAGCCACGATATCTCTAATCAAAGGAAATTTATGTTGCCATTAAAAATGTTGGCTATGAAAAAATTGTAATAGTAGGAACAATGCTTATTGAGTTATGATGAGGGGGAGAGGGTTGTAAATTTACAATGATGACAGCTACATGAGACTTATGCCTAGAGAAAAGGATGAATCTCCACCAGTAAATGAAATCTAGTGTAGTGAAAGCTCAAGGGAAGAAATCCGGGAGGGAGAAAAACCATGAAGGACCCTCGACTCCGGGAAACAAACTGTGGAAAGGGAGGTGGCTAGAGGGAGGGGTAACTGGGTGACAGGCATTAAGGAGGGCATGTGATGTGATGAGCACTGGGAGTTAATGTGCAACTAATGAGTCATTGAACACATCAAAAAATAATGGTGTACTATATGTTGGCTAACTGAATTTAAATAAAAAATAAAAAATAAAAATCTAAGAAAGTAGTAGAACTTTGTATATCTTTCCTTTTTATAATTTTCATTAAAGTGCAAGTCACTCCCCAAAGGAACTCCCCAAAACAAAACAAAACAAAAACAAAAACAAAAAACCATGGCTACTTTTTAGAAGGAAGAAGTCTAAGCCAGCTTCAGGGTCTAGAGGAAAAGATTCAAACTACAGAAGCATGAGGGAGTACTATGGAATGTGTAAACCAATCTGGGGTTTTGGTCTAAAGGAAATGGAACCAAAGAAAAAGCTAAGATTAAAGAGAAAAGCAAAGACAGTAGTGGTTTATAGAAGTAAAGTCACAAAACTTAATAGTGGGGCTGGACAGCTGGGTAGCTCTGTCAGTTAAGTGTCCAACTCTTGGTTTCAGCTCAGATTGGGCTCTGCGCTTGGCATGGAGTCTGCTTCGGATTCTCTCTCCCTCTCCCCTTCCCACTCACGCTCTCTCTCTCTCTCCCTCTCAAATAAATCTAAAAAGAAAGCTAATGGAGTGTGACACACTTTATAAAAAGTATTTTAAAAACCAAGGAGAAAAACCTCTTTGAATGTCCTGAATATATAATCATTTTAAAAGTTAATTTTCCTTAATTTTTGTTTGCTTGTAAAAGGTTCTAAGTGCTCCAGAAACATCCTGAGAAGGGTCTAGGAACCAATTTGGACTAGGAAGATATATGGGAAGATATATGGGTAATATATTTATTTCTTAAGTAAGAATTAATTAAACTATGATACATGAACCTGTACGTAGTATGCACTCATAAAAATGATAAATATCAAAATTATAGAAGCATGAAAAATGCTTACAAAAGATGTAAATAAAAAAATGCCACACAACTTTATGTAAACACTGATTACAACGATGTGAAATTTTATGTGTGTATAGAGAGATGTAAATAGTTATGCTAAGGGGGATGAATCCTTATAAATATTTTTCTGTGCAACTGTTAAATATTTAACACTGTTTTAGTTTGTATGAAACTGATATAGGCCAGATGCATGCAAACACTGTGGCTCAAATTAATTGCAAACTAGACTAGCAAGGAATCCAAAGATGGCATCCTGGGGTATTTGGGATAAATTCGAAGCCTGGGGTAGGGAGCACAGACTTCACATGGGAACATTCAGCAAACCATGGAGAGATCTGCTTGGTGAGGAAGGGTGTGGAAAGGGGAGGGAACTTGGATAGAGCAGGAAACTTTGAAACACTGGGCAGTGTAGGATTCTGGTTGAATTCATCTGTTGTAACTAGCTTCCCCGCACCCAGGTCAAACACTCTTGAAGCTTCTTTCAATGCCTCTGGGTGCTGTCCTCTCAACTTGAGAATAGCACGCTCACTTAAAACGTCAGTAGCTTGCCCATGGTCCTTGGAATGAAAATCTTGCTTCATACCACCAGCCCCCAGCCCTCTTAGCACGTGGTCCTGTTGACCTTTCTGACTCATCTGCTGCCTCCGCTTCCCCAAGTTCGTGCTCATTCAAAGTTTTCTCCTGCTTCAGGCCCTGGCGGTTGCTTTTGCAGATCTGATTTTGCCTGGCTCTTCGTGGAAAGCTCTTAATCTCTCAGCTCTGTTCAAGTGTCATCTCTTCAGAGAGGTTTTGCTATTACCCTCCCTAAAGTGTGCCTTCGCCCACATCCATCCACCCCAAGGTGATATCCCCAGGGCCCCACTGTGCTTACTCCCTTCACAAACTCCGAAGCAGTACTTAGTTATGTGCTTGTTCATTTATTTATTTAAATTTAGCTTCTCTATTGTAAGACTACATTCTCTCCGGGTAGGAATGTTACCTGCTGTCCACCATTTTATCGGCAGTTCCCAGCATCATCTTTAGCATGTAGTAGGTGTTCAATAAATGTTTGGGAATTAATGACCTCCTGACTGATATATTAAGTGAATGAAACATCCTGTCCCTTCTCTTCCATCTTATCAAGTATTTATTAAAGACTATTATGCCTGGAGATACCACAAGCATTCTGAAACCATAGAAACGGTTAAAAGAAGTGTACTTCTTTTATTTGTGAGTTATCTCAACTTGCTTTGGATAGCTGAAGGTCAGTTGAAGACAGGATGACAGCTCTGGGTCACACAGATATGTATTCAAAGCCTACGCTAGCTGTGTGATTTTGAGTGAGTTGCTAAAACTTCATCTGGTTTCTTTTACCAGAACATAACGGGTTAACAGTAAATACAAAGCATTATAATAAATATTATTATATGATCACTATTATCCTTGGTATTACAGCTTCCATTTAAAAATGATCTCAGGTGGTGGATGACACAATCTGCCTATGCTGGGTTACTTTTATTCCTATAACTACTTGGTGTGGAATACAGTCAAATTTTATTATAACAACAGTATCAAGTCCACTATAAAACTATCGAACTTTAAGCTCTATTTAAGAGGGTTTTATTAGGTGAATACCCAGAGTGCCTCATCATAAATTCTCTCATAGCCCAGTTCCCAGCAACAATATTGTAGGATGGTGGAAAAGGGGAAACACAGACCAATAAGTCAGACAATCCAATCTGAAATAAACTTGGGTGCATCTCAGTAAAGAGGAAATCCCACACACTTTGTGATAGCACAACACCAGACTTAACTGGCAAGTCGGTCCTAACTGCTGCCTAGCCGATTGCGAGATAGGAAAGGTCAAATATTCTCTTATGATGGAGTAGGCAAAGGGGAATGTGGAAGTCAGACTGAGGCCTGATCATTTCAGTACCCTTACAAGAACGCTGTATCACCTCTTATATGAATTTTTGCAATATACTTATTAAAGTATGCAATACAGGATATTGATGTACTGATAAGAAAGCTATTGTATCTTCACCTTTCCTGAAGATATATCGCACATGAAGCAAACACCAAGATCCTACCTTAACCATGGCTTTCTAAGAGAACCATCTAAGGCCCTGGTGACTGAGCACCATTTCTGGTGTAGATGCTTGTCGCCTTTAGTCTGATCGTCTTAAGAAGATAGCTTCTTAAGATCACTTCGGTGTGGGCCTTTGAAGTGGATTGCCACTGGTTTCTGGGAAGGTAGTATGGCAACCGGGACAGGCTGGATTGTGCTGTGACAGCCAAGAGTCCCCAGTCCGTAGCAGCTTTACCCAAGAAGGTTGATTTCCCCATCACATCCCCACACGTCCCTAGAGGGGCAGCCGGGTAGCTGCTGCAGCTTTGTCTCTGTGCTCACTTCGAAGGGCAGGCTGACAGGACAGCTGTCATGGAAAACAGAAAAGACCGGACACAGTGAATTGTGTGCTGGCTCTTACCGTTCTCATTTCGGTTTCCTTCTCCTTCATTGGCCAAGGCAAGATGGGACACAGTCAAGCCTGACTGAAGGGTGGCAGGAAAGTAAAATCTCCCCGTGGAACTGAGAAACCAGGTAATGGCAAATAGGAAGACAGTCTACCAGGGAACTGAGTGGAAGTTACGTTCTTGACCACTGGGCTTGATTTGTGATGCTACAGGCACACACACGCACACACACAAGGGTGCATATGCACTTACACTCGTGTCCCCCCCACATGCACATGTATCTGTATGCACACACACATGCATATGCAGGTGTACACACACATGCCCACAGGTATGTATATACACACATACATATATGCCAAATCTGTATGCAGTGCATGTGTGTGTACATGTATGTGTGTATGAATCCAAATCTGGAAACCATTCCCTCACATTCCCCCTGCCCAGAGTACCATTTTGGTGTTGTATATATTTTCTTCTTTTTATATATCTCTATATTTTTAAGTTTTCTACAATGAAACAAAATGTTATTTATTATTTTTTAAAGATTTATTTATTTGTTTTAGAGAGAAAGAGCAGGGAGGGGGAGGGGCAAAGGGACAGGGAGGCAGAGTCTCAAACAAAGCTGAGTACAGAGCCCAACAAGGGGGCTCGAGCTAATGACCCTGACATCATGACCCTGAGATCATGGCTTGAACCAAAATCAGGAGTGGATCCCCTAACTGGCTGAGTCCCCTGGGCACCCCTTATTCTGTTTTTTTTTTTTTTTTTTTAAAAAACAACTGAAGGGCATCCAGGTAGCTCAGTCAGGTTAAGCCTCTGCCTTTGGCTCAGGTCATGACTCCTTAGTCTCAGGATCAAGTCCCCAGTCAGCTCCCTGCTCAGAGGGCAGTCTGCTTCTCCCTCTGCCCTACACCCCTCTTGTGCTCTCTTTAGCTCTCTCTCAATCTGTCTCTCAAATAAATAAATAAACTCTAAAAAATAAATAAATAAACAACTGGTTAAATGTTTGAACTCTACGTCTGGTCTTTGGTTCCGTTATCCAGGTGAGTGAAACAGATGGGCCCTGTGGTGGTCGTCAGCACCACGACTGCCCAGGTGAGTCGAGTCAGCGCCTCACGTGGTCAGCCATCTTTGCAATGGAGCCCGTTCCCCCACACAGGGCAGTCGGGACTTGTCTGAACTTGGTTGGAACCAGCTCTCTCAACATAGTTTAAGCAAGTGCTCTGGGGAACTGCCGCTAATGTTTGCTCGGGTTTCAAGGCTCATGTAACATGCCAGAGCGACCAAACAAGTGTAACGAGGAGGAGTAAATAGGACAACAGCAAAGTGCTCTCTGGAGAAAGATGCTGGAGTAAATGGAGAATGGCCACCACGTTCCTCACTCTTACTGCAATCTTTGGATGTCAGACTCAAGGTCCTTCCTGAACCGTAAGTGGAATGAATTTTAGACATGCAATTTACATTAACTGCCTTTTACTTATCTATCGATGACAAACTGGGCTCTTGACAAATTTTCTCCCGTGTGACGCACTGTGTGCTGAATGACTGGCTGGGTTAAAGCTCTCTAGCGAAGAAAGTATGTTTATGACTGAAACTCAATCCTGGCTCATTTTCATAATGATATTTTATGATGATGCAGCTGGAGAGGAAAGGTCTGTGGCACTTAGAAGATATATAGAAAGTGCTAGAGGTACGATAGGTTTCTGTCTCGTCTCCTGTAGTTGTATAGCATAGGCACAGTAGAACAATAAAAAAGTGAATTAAAACTGATGAGAAACAAAATGAGGTAAAATGAGGCAAAGGGAAAATAAGAGTAAAAATGTCATGCGGTGCCAGTATAAGGTTGCTCCACCACACACATGCCTCAAAGTTCTGTACACCTGCTAAGCCACCCTTGGGGTTGTAGGTGTTTGGGGTCAATGGGAAAAGGGAAACACACCCTTTTCATAACGTATAGTGAACAAAATATTTTAAAAAATAAGAAGTGGTTAGAATCAAAAATATTTCTGGCAGGGAAATCACTAAGAACAGTCCCTCGTGGGTATTCTTAGACAATTGATGATATAGAGGTTATAATTGTGAGCGGAGAGGTCAGGCTGCTTGGGTTTGAGTCCAGGCTCCAGGCTCTGGAATTGATCCCTCCGTGCCTTCTCGGGCAAGGCTGCACGAGACTATTTGGGCTCTTTTCCTGGTCGCTAACTGAGAATAACAGTGATCTCTTCATAGGATCCTTCCAAGGTTTATCTTGGGGGGTCTGTGAGAGCATTCAGCATTCTGCTTGTTCATAATAGTAGCTCAAATTTAGTGACTTTCTATCCTTGATGGTAAGATCAAAATTTCACAATAATTTCCCCACTGATTGAAATAACATGTTTCAAAGTGCATTGACAGAAAGTGAGGGGAAGCATCAAGAACTGCCAGAGAAGCAGGAGGACGGAGCGCACCGCAGGGCCTAGGGAAGAAGCCGTTGGCTGCAAATGAGGAGGACGTTTAGGAGCAGCTGGTGTGGCATTTCCCCTGAGTGCGTTACCTGGATTTTGCACAAAAACAGGTTCTTTACCAAATAAGTTTGGAAAATTCTAGTTTAATAAATGGAAGGCTTTTTCTTGACTTCCTGAATTCTCAGAGCACCCTGCTGTGTATTCTGAACTTCTGGAGGGGGACATAATATGTAGCATTTGCCAAACTTGGTGGACTAAAGAATTCTTTCTGCACTGGACTGGACATCTTGCGGAATTTATGTCCCAAAAGACACACTTAGGAAATGCTGGTTGAGGAAGGTGACAGAATGGCACTTCCTTCAGGCAATTGGTCATAAATATTGTTTTTATCAACTGAGTTTTTGAGTTCGAATTTAGAGTTTGAGTGTAGCTGTGGTCTGACTTGAGTGAAATGTCTTTTCTCAGCCTACTTGGAAGGAGAGATAGACATTCTATAAATATTGAGAGGCCGGAGGAAGGCAGGTATTGACTATTTATATCATTTTAAACCAACAAACTCGTTTTGATCAGATGTGTAAGTCACTTTGTCCCCCTGGATGTTGGTTCTCTGGGGTTTTGGTGGAGTCTTGCAAAACTTGAAGGTCCCATTCCTGCTTCTGAGTTCTCCATACTACTGATTATATAATCATATAAGTTTATACCATCAACCTGCATTTTCATGCTAATTGTAAAAGTCCCAAATTCCAAAGTATATGAAGGAAAAATTCTTTCCCATTGGGCCTATAATTTCTCAGCTCACTTCTTTAACTGATAATATAAAATATGTAGTTTTTTTTAAAAAAGCATGATAATGTGTGTATTTATGTATACATATACATGTCTCAACATATGAGTTGTCTGCTGGAGAGAGGAAGGCATCTTGTGATCTGCAGTAATTACGTGGGTTCAGTTATTTGAGTTCCTGAAATCTGGGTGACCTAAAGGTTAAGGTAATTAATCTTTTATATATATATATGTATATATATATAATGTAATATATAATATATAATGTATTTACATATATTAAATATATATATATATATATTTATACCTGGTTTCTGTATTTTAAAAAATCCTGTAGATCTTTCTTTCTTTTTTTGGATCATAGACAAAAAGAGGACCAGAGTAACTATAAAATGTTTTATAAAGAGAAATTTTCATAGAAGGGTACGAATTGGCGAGAATTCTGAGTTGAGGATTTGGGGGCTCTTGAGGAAATGGGGTCCACCTTGTTCTTATGCTGGCAAAAAGCTCGAGACAGCAGTGTTTTAGGTCAGTTCTGACAGCAAGGGGCACGGTGAACATTCGTTATGTGGCAAGTTCATTTTTTTTATGCATCGAAGGTCATGATTTGAAACAAACACAGATATATATTATAAAATGGTGCCCACCAAAGCCACACTTCAGTTTTTGTTTATTATTTGTGAGCATGCTCACAATCTTCTGAAACACTGGAGGATTACAAACTTCTGTGGTCTCTGGAAATGAGTTCACATCTCATACTTTACACAGCAGAGTGGAGGCCGGGAGTCTTTGGGAAGCATCTTCCCTCTTCCTGGTCCAGCGAGTCCTTGAGAGGCACAAGATGTTTACAGACACCTTCTGAGTCCATGCTCTGGGGCAGTAATAAACTTAAATTTTGCCTGGTTATTTCACCTGCTCCAAACATCAGGAGGTTTTGTCCTCCCTGATGCTGTGTGGCCAATCACATTTTCTGCCTTTCCAGCATCTCTCCGTAACTCACCGCCTGTCAGTCCTGATGAGCATTAATGAAGGCAATGACTTGTGTGCCGCTTGTCATGTTTGAAGAGGTGCCTGGTTCTCTACGGTTTTGCTAACCGGGGAAACGGACGACTTTTGTCCATACCCGCTAATTGGTGTCGAATCACATCACCTGCATAGCAGAGACAGGCACAAATCAGACAGGCAAAGGGTCAGCCCCGTCTCTGCCCCACCAGGGCCCAGCTGGCATTTCAAAGCTGCCACGGTCTCGCATTTAGGACCCCCACCCCCGTCCCCCACTGCCTGTCCCACTCTAGAACCAAAACAAATTTCGGCTTAAATTGCCTTAATCTTCAGGTCAAACAAATTTCAGGGACTCAAATAAGTGAACCCATATAATTACCGCAGATGACAAGATGCCTTCCTCTCTCTGGCAGTGAACTCTCGGAGAAACTGTGCTGAATGGAGAGCTTATGACGAGGGTTAATTATGACAAGGGAACAGCTTTGCTCACACGGAGTCCTTTTCCAGTGGTATTTTGTTGTTTGGTGCCGTGATCCTCAGGCACTCAAGCCACTCATGTCTTAAATTTACAAGGGAAGAGAGTAAACAATTCACTTTGAAAACAACCTCTCCCTTACAGAGCCCTTTGACATTTCCACTTAGAACACTTAGAAAAATGTGATTTCTTATTGAAAAGAAATGAAAAAAAAAAAAATAGAGGCAGTGGCCTCCAAGAGACAAACAAGTTGCTCTCAAATCTTCAGAGCACCGTCCCAGGAGTCTCTGCCACTGTCCCTTCTGCCAGGAACACACCTTCTCCACATTCTGGGCTCCTTCCGGTGCCACATGGTAACAGCTGAGAACACACCTCACCACCTCCACCCCATGGAAAGTCCCCTCTGTTATCCTCTTCACAGCATTTGGTTCTGTTGTTTTATAACATGTGTCCCAATTTTAGTTATTGGTGTTCATTGATTTTCTAATTGTTCATCCCTGAGGGGGCAGGGATTTTTGCTCTTTGGTCACCACTGATTCATCACGCCACCCACATGGTAGGTGCTTGACTAATTTAAATAAAAAGGAAAAAAGGAGGAAAGGAGAGAAGGACAGGAGTGAAGAAAGGAGGGCAGGAGAGAGAGAGAGAAAAGTTTTAAGATAATGAGAAGGAAGGAAGGAAGAAGGAAGAGAAATTACCTTGATCACCGATAGGTTATATAGAGAGAAAAATCTGCTGGTATATATGCTACCTCTTCTTTTTCTACTCATCAGTCAATGGACATTTGGGCTATTTCTGTTATTTGGTTATTGTAGATAATGCTGTTAAAGACATCGGGTGTATCTATCCCTTTAAATTAGTATTTTTGTATTGTTTGGGTAAATACCTAGTAGTACCATTGCCGGGTCATAGGGTAATTCTATTTTTAACTTTTTGACGAACCTCCATACTGTCTTCCAAAGTGGTTGCACCAGTTTGCATTCCTACCAGCAGAGCAAGAGGGTTCCCCTTTCGCCACATCCTCACCCACACTGTTGTTTTTTTGCCTTGTTGCTTTTAGCCATTCTGACAGGTGTGAGGTGGTATCTCATTGTAGTTTTGATTTGTATTTCCCTGGTGATGAGTGATGTTGAACTTCTTTTCATACCATCTGTATGTCCTCTTGGGAAAAAAGTCTATTCATGTCTTCTGCCCATTTCTTAATTGGATTATTAGTTTTGGGGCTATTGAGCTTTATATATATATATTTTTTAAAGATTTTATTTATTTATTTGACAGATAGAGATCACAAGCAGGCAGAGAGAGAGAGAGAAGGAAGCAGGCTCCCTGCTGAGCAGAGAGCCTGATATGGGGCTCGATCCCAAGACCCTGGGATCATGACCTGAGCTGAAGGCAGCGGCTTTAACCCACTGAGCCACCCAGGTACCCCAGCTTTATATATTCTTAATATATTATGGATACTAACCCTTTATCAGATAATGTCATTTACTCAGCCATAAAAAATAAAATTTGACTGATTAAAAAAAAAAGAATGAAATCTTGCCATTGGTAATGACTTAATTGGAGCTGAAGAGTATTATGCTAAGTGACATAAGCCATCAGAGAAAGAAAGACAAACAGCATGCGATTTCATTCATATGTGGAATTTAAGAAACAAAACAAGTGAGCACAGGAGAAAAAAGAGAGAGAGAGACAGAGCAAGAAACAGATTTTTAACTGTAGAGACAAACTGATGGTTACAGGGTTGAGGGGAGGGTTAAGCAGGCGATGGGGATAAAGGAGGGCACTGGTGAGGAGCTCTGGGTGATGTATGGAAGTGCTGAATCACTAAATTGTACACCTGAAACTAAGAGTACAACTTTTGTTAACTGGAATTGAAATAAAATCTTTTAGAAAGGATATATAGATAGAAATCCATAAGAGGAAATTTATTATAAGAATTAGCTTGCACTCATACATATTATAGAGATTGAGAAGTTCCACAATTTACCCTGCACGAGCTGGAGAATCAGAAAAAGCTGGTAGTGTAATTCAGTCCATATCCAAAGGCCTGAGAACCAGGGGAGTAAATGGTGTAGTCCCAGTCCCAGTCCTGAAGGTCCAAGAACTGGGAGTAACAATGTCCAAAGACAGGAGAAGATAGATGGTCTATCTTAGGCAAAAAGAGCAAATTTGTGTATATATACCACATCTTCTTGATCCATTCACAATGGAATACTATGCAGCCATCAAAAGAAATGAAATCTTGCCATTTGCGACAACATGGATGGAACTAGAGCATATCATGCTTAGCGAAATAAGTCAAGCAGAGAAAGACAACTATCATATGATCTCCCTGATATGAGGAAGTGGTGATGCAACATGGGGGCTTAAGTGGGTAGGAGAAGAATCAATGAAACAAGATGGGATTGGGAGGGAGACAAACCATAAGTGACTCTTAATCTCACAAAACAAACTGAGGGTTGCTGGGGGGAGGGGGTTTGGGGGAAGGGGGTGGGATTATGGACATTGGGGAGGATATGTGCTTTGGTGAGTGCTGTGAAGTGTGTAAACCTGGTGATTCACAGACCTGTACCCCTGGGGATAAAAATATATGTTTATAAAAAATAAAAAATTAAAAAAAAAAGAAAATGAAAACAGAAATTTGAAAAAGATAAAAAAAAAAAAGAGCAAATTTGCCTTCCTTTACCTTTTTATTCTGTTCAGTCCTTCAACACATTAGATGATGCCCATCCTGCTTTGATGGGGCCAATCGTCTTTCCTTGGTCTACTGATTCAAATGCTAATCTCTTCCTGAAACACCCTCACATATACACACTCAGAAATCATGTTTACCATCTCTCTGGGCATCCCTTGGCCCAATCAGGTTGACACATCAAATTAGCCATCGTGCCTGATGTGACTAAGCTCTCTGGACCACCTTCTGCTTCTGCTAAGGGCAGACCCCTCTGCTCTCATTGGCCGAAGTGCTCTGTCTTAGTCTGCTTGGGGTTATGGGATTAATGACAATTGTTAATGCTGTTAATCTTGTGGGTGGAAAATTTCTGGGCTTGTTTTTTATTGTTCATACACTTTTCATCCCTTATATATAACAGGAAAAAAAGTCAGCGGTGGGACTCAGGGATTTGGCCTGGGAGGTCTTGGCAGGCAGTCGTGTGTGGACTGGGGGTATGGAGAGGGACAAGGGAAAAGCAGTCCCCTCATTCTAAGCAGCAGATTCTGAGTTCTGTTCTAAGTTCACTGCCGACACCCCTCTTGCTGCACAGCCTCCTGTGTCAGGTTGGCTGCTGCTTTTAAACACCAGCTTAATTAATTTAGTCAGAGATTTACAAGAAGAAAAATGAAAGAAAACTAAGCCAAGTGCTTAACTTTAATGCAAAACGAATTACCTGATTTCTTTTAAGGAAAGCTCCTTAAGCTTCGCAGAAGCATTGGCAACTCTTTTCAAAGATACATCTTAATATGTGGTTATTTCCATGGGACTTTGAGAAACTGCTGTTCCTCCAGGAGGAGCCTGAGAAGTTTGCATGAGGACTTTTTGTTTTGTATTGTTATGTAACTGCCATAGAGATGGGGATGTAGTGCTTCTGGGAAATACTAAAACCCCTGCTCTGACAAAATATTACTTTAACGATGATACAGTGTACTATGATTTCTGTGTTTGAGTTGCTAGAAAGCACTGAGATTAGAACCCATCATGGTCACCCGAAGGGCTACTCTGAAAGGTACTGACAAGGTTACTTTGAAATGTCCTGGAAATGCTGGGCTGTGCATAGTGTGTGAGACTCACTTGAGGAACTTATTAAAATGTAGATCACTGGGTCCCAACCTGGGTCCCAATCTAGTAAGTAAGGAACAAAGCTCGGGAATTTTTATTTTTCAGTATCTCAGGTCACTGTGATATGATATAGTTTAGAAACACTGCTTTGGGGGATTGGAAAAAACCAAAACCATGTGATGTAATCTCTATGGTGTATAAATCTAATAAGTGAATCACTGCAATTGTCTTTTAACTAGTCCTTAATTAGTCAAGTGCTCCATCAGTGGGATCTGTCCTTCTCCTACTTAAGACACTACAAGGCTCTCTGAATCTTTCAAGATCCCTTTCAAATGTCTTTGCTCAACATTCAAGACTCCTCATTTCCCACAGCAATACCATGGGAAAAGAGCTTGTTAAAAATGTAAATTACTGGGCCCATTGAATCAGATTTTCTGATCCCACCAGGAATGGTTCCCTTAGTAAGTTCCCAGGATGATGTTGATGGGTATCGACATTTGAGACCTTCTATTGGAGATTTTCTCCAGCCTGTTTTCCCACCGCTGATTGCATTCTCAATGGCGACCACGTGTACCTGCTTTTAACCCCTTCAGCATGGCAGTGTTTTCCAGTGTTCTGGGATGTCCAACCCTATCTCCCAAACAGGTAGAGCTTTATGTCTCTGTCAAATTTAGCTGAGGACCCTTGTCTTCCTTGTCCACCAGGCCTGAAATCTCTGTACCTGCTCTGTGCTCTCATAGCATTCTCTTCATGTCTCCAGCTAGAACTTAACTTACTGAATAGACACTGTCAATTTACATAAAATTCCATGTGACCGGAGAGCATATCTCATTTAACGTGTTCTGTATCACCAGGGATCAACACAGGGCTTGCATGCCTATATGAATGCTTGACCTAATGGCTGCTGAATGAATGAGCCGAGACAAGAATGCAGAACAGTTAACAAACAGGTGGTCACAGAAGGTTGCAGTTTTATCCATACAGACTCAAAGTATTCTTGATTGGAAATGCTTTTGTAGATTAAGCTAATCTGGGGTTATTGTCTGGAGTTGGGGCATCTGGAGCCTGGCCAGGGAATATGGTAAGAAGAAAGGGACCAGTGGATACAGTCAGTGGGAGAAAGGTTGAGGAGCCTCCCATGTGGTACCTCAAGAAGAACTAAATATGAATAGAATAGAGGTCAGAATGAGGCTCAGAGAATCAAAGGTCTGGAGGGAGATTTTACTTAGATGTAGGGGTTGAGGATGTTGCTTTGCCTTATGGTTCTTAGTTTTAGCTCTGAGAATGTCACCTGAAGATTAGCCTTATCTGTGCAGCCTTTGCTCACACGGTATTTCATGTGAACCGTATGATTCTCTGCCACCATGGACAGAAATCAGTGACAGTGATCTCTCATCCTATAATTTTTCCTTTTCCTCTTACTCACCTTGAGGTAACTCAGCTCTGTGACTTACGGTCCGATTTTTCTATAGAATGTCAGTAAGATGTCAGACAATGAGGATTTGAGTTTGTTTATTCTATAAAGAAAGCAAATGTCTTGATATGGAAAAAACGAGAGGGAGATAGAAGAATGGGAGAGGTAGAGATAAAAAACAATGAGAAAAAGAAAAGTTTGACAGACCCTTGTCATATTTATTTCAAGCATGCTTATTTCTTAAAGAAAATTGAATTAGGGATGCCTCATATTCCCTCTTCCTTCATAAGCCTGAAGCTTTGAGAAGCATTGAGTTGGGTAGAAGAGTTTTCAAAGAGAGAAAAGAGGAAGGTATAGTAGAGAGATAGAGTAAATCCATAATTTAAATGTAGGTGGCTTCACATTTTCTAACTGCTTGTGTGAAAGTCAAAAGCCTTATATGATCTAAAGGGAAAACAGATTTTTTCTAATGGCTTTTGTAGCCAACTAGTGCCCTTCTATATCTTCGGTATAAGGTCACTTACACTGTCAGAGCTCTTTTTCAGACTCTGGAGCTCCTGAATATCATCGCTTCTTTCTTGTTGGCAGGAACCCCTTGCCAGTCTCTCTCAATCTAAGATCTCCCTCAGACCCAGGATTCAATCCTCTTTCTGACGACACCTTTTCAGGTTGCATTCTGGGACCTTACCATGGCCTTTGGGTTAAATTAGGTCTGTTGAAATTGAGATTTTTGTAGGACAGAAACATGGGATTTCATCATTTCAGAAGACAAAGAAAAAAACACGAGACAACTAACCTCAAGCAAATGCTCCTTGAACTACTGCAACGTTGGAAGGCCAGCTGGCTTGTAGGATAGATGTCTGGTAAATCACTGGTTAATATTCATCCTTTTCCAGCCTTCCAGATCTTGGTTCTGTTCTGTCATCGCTCTGTCCATCTGGATAAGAAACCCGGAAATCAATTTGAACGCTCTTTCAGCCTGTCCCATTCTTCCCCCAGTTTTGTCCCTCTGAACTTCTGTGTAGCTCTTCAGGTCAGGTCCTATCCCTACTGCTGTTCCTCTTCCCTGTGTGACTCCTCTGAGCTCAGTGCAGCTGCCCTCACACAGTTCTCCCGGCCCTCCCTTCCCCTAACTCTGGGTTCATTCTTCCTATTGTTCCTAGACTTACAACTACAAATATGTGCATAGAGTTATGTTATAGCTTTTAACAGCTTCCCTCTCTTTCCTCCTGTACCTTCCCCTTCGTTCCCAGGACTTCTAACAGATCCTAGGCTGTGTCAGGCAGTCTTGCCTACCATATTTCCTCCATGCTCTTATAATTACTTGAAACGTCCCTTCATCAGTTTTACCTGCCCAATGCCTAGGCATTCTACAAGATTTAGCTCTTCCAGGAATCCTTCAGGTAATGCCTCCTCTGATTTGCAGACATCTGTGCTCTAAGAACTCCCTGAGCATACGGATATTCTGTAATTGTCATACCACGTTAGAGCTGTGTTTTGTTGGGTTTGGTTTGGTTTGGTTTGGTCTGTTTCCTTCACTAGCCTTGAGCTCCTTATAGATAAGTCTTTCACCTCTGCGTGCCTAATAACTAACACAATGACTGGTTCATTGGCAGAGCATTACCTAGAACCCTTTCAGGAATCACACAGGCATCACTGTATGTGATTCTAGTATGTCTGATCTTGGATCTTTTAAATCTAGTGATGGGCATAAAACCAGGCCGGGTGAATCAGAGACCTCCCCCAAACTACTCTGAATTTTGGGAAAGATGTTCTCTTCTTCTAGAGTCCAAAGCTCTAAGAACACTTGAGTTGAACATCTTAGGTTTATTTTCCTTCTGTGAATGGAGGAAACTATCTTTAATAAGACACTGAGGACTATTTTCTAAAACAAGTGGAGCCTGCACTCACAGAGAGAAATGGAATTGAGAAAGAGAAAAGATGATTTTGCGCCTCTTTCCGACCTGCTGCATGCAGCTGTGTATGGGAGAGTACTCCAGACTCCTGAATTTCAGCTATCTGAACAAGTACATAATCAGAAATACTGCCCCTTGAAAACAAAAGAAATGAGGTGATCAATTAATGCTTATTGAATGGAGAAGTTAAAAAAGAAAAAAAAGAAAGTCTTTCACAAGATGGTTGAAGGGAAACAAGATAAGGATGAGGAAATCAGAAGGTGTATGGCAGTGAATTAAGAGAATACTTACCCTAGAATACCTTCTGTGTTTCTTTTTTAAAGATTTTATTTATTTGAGAGAGAAAAAGAGCATGAGAGAGAGAGAGAGAGAATGAGCAGGAGCAGGGAGAGGGCAGAGGGAGAATCAGGCTTTCCGATGAGCTGGGAGTCTGGTGTAAGACTCGATCCCAGGACCCTGGGATCATGACCTGAGCTGAAGATAGATGCTTAACTGAATGAGCCACCCAGGTGTCCCAAGTTACCGTAGAATAGCCTCTAACAAAGGCAGAAGGATGGTGAACACATAGAAGGAAAAAAATTTGTATAAATTAGTGGATTACGGGCAGAGGCTTACTGCTGAAGAGAGACCCAGAGCAATCTGGGTGGCATGAAATTTTAGGCATAACTATACTGCCTATAGACTGACAGGTCAATTTCTCTGAAAGGAGGAAAATCAGGATTTAATGTCATAAAATACATTTTGTTAATTTATCTTAGAGTTCCATTTCTAACTGAGGGTTAAATGTTCAGCATCTCTGTGGAATTGTATCCTGACAGATATATATTCAGAGTTGTACTTTCGGTCAAAGAACAATGATGAAACCCACCAGGAATGGGCTCAGAATACAGTGAGCCTGACCGGGGCCCATTTGTCATGGTGAGTGAAATGTTGTAAAGAGATATTACACTCAGCTAACTTCAGCTTCTGACCCTCTGTGACTGCAAACAGCCAAAGGAAGTCCACAGCCAGAATGAAAGGGGACAGCAGCAGACATGGGGACTATGTCCCCTGTCTGCCCTTCACAGGGCAATTCTGGGAATTCATATCCATTTCCTGACTGTCAGCACACACAGAGGATAGGAAAACCCCCTTCTCCTCTTAACAAGGGTGATAATAAATAATAAAAGAGTTGGTTCTAGGCAGTTACCTAGTCTGTGTATGGAAGTCAATTTCTGTCTTAACGACTAGGAGAATATGAAATATGCTTACACATCACACAGGGGTGCATATAGTTAACCATGATTCATTTGGTGAAAAAGCGAGTTACAAGAATGACAGAAATAAATATCCTTTCTACTAAGAACTAAGCAAGCAAGGAGGGAGAAACTGGGGAACAAAACAAGCAGGTAGTTCGGGAGGCAAATAGCCAATTACGGCACTTTATTTTATTTTAAAGATTTTATTTATTTACACGACAGAGATCACAAGTAGGCAGAGAGGCAGGCCGAGAGACAGAGGGGGAAGCAGGCTCACCGCTGAGCAGAGAGCCTGATGTGGGGCTCGATCCCAGGACCCTGGGATCCTGACCTGAGCCGAAGGCAGAGGCTCAACCCACTGAGCCACCCAGGCACCCCTACTTCACTTTTTTATTAAAGATTTTTATTTACTTATTTTAAAGAGAGAGAGAGCATGCAAGCTGGCAGAGGGGCAGAGGGAAAGAGAGAAACAGAGTCCCTGCTGAGCAGGGAGCTGGATAGGAGGCTGGATCCCAGGACCCCAGTATCACGACCTGAGTCAAAGATAAACGCTTAACTCACTGAGCTACCCAGGTGCCCCTATTTCACTTTTTGAGATCATAAAGTATTAACCACTTATCATCAGTTTCCAACATAGAGTAAGGAAGGGAAACATTTATTTAAAAAGATAATAACATATTTTTTCTAACATGCTCACACAAGGAAGAAGATAGAAAAGATCTGAGTTTTTAAAAAAAGAAGGTATGTGTGGAACAATGGAATGGTCTTGAAGTATATCAAAGTTTGAAGTGACAGAGGTCAGATGCTATTCAGTGGCTGATCTGGACTAATGGTGCCTGTTTCCTTGCAGGGGGAAAGCAAGCAAAGAGCAGCAAGTACTACTTCAACTAACGAAGTAAGAATGAATGAGATTTTAGCAGGCAAAAAGAACAGAATGTTGCCAAAATTTATTTCAAACCTATTTTACGTTTTCCCTGAATTTAAAATGTCCATAAATGTTTAATTATTTTTTTATACTTCCATAGGAGAAATGCAAAGTATTTTCCCATTCTAAAAGTTTTCTAAAGTGTGCACAGCTGTGGAGATGAAGTTCTCTTTCCATGGGGTGGCTATCTCATCTTTTAGAATTTTTAGGATCTTAGTGCTCAAGACTTGTTTCATGATGATAAACATTTGTGGGCATAAAGGGTTTCATGCAGTTGGCTGTTGTCCCAATGATAGAATTCCAATGCTGATAATTGTTTCGTAAAACAAGGGCAGTGGTGGTAGTGTGCTGTGATGTTAGAAGCCCCCTACCATTATCAAAGCAGCATCAACCCAGATCCTTCTATAATGAGGTACAAACCATATTTCAGCTAAAAAAATATCTTTTTATTTTGCATAACTTTGCCACCCTTCTTTAGGGAGATCATGTTTGGAAATGTACTCCAAAGCTTAGAGGGGAAAACTCTTGGATATTTTACTTTAAGAGCTCTCAGTGCCTGAGAAGTCCATGTGTCTTGGCAGTGGCTTACCTCTAGTAAAGCTTCGCTTCCGCTAGGAAGTGGCTATGCCGCTGAAGGAGACATTAGACAAAGCCTATTATAAAAATGTCACAGTATGTATATCTGTCCTCATACATTGGTCCCTCCTATCTGCCAGCAAGGTAAACCAAAATCTAAACCCACCCATCTGGCCCTTCTTATCCACTACTTCCCCAAGTGAAGATTTGTTTCTATTCACTGTCTCATTAACACCTTCAATTCCCTCCAATCTTCCTATCATTTCCTGCTCTGGACCATCCTTACATCTCTCTGCCTATCTAATTCCTATAACTATAATTTAATCCTCCATTAATGACTTTCAAACTACCTAAGTCAATGGTGACTATTAACTACCATCATGGAAATGCTTAGCATATAATTATTTTTTTATAATAATGGGTTTAAATGTCCCTGAATTTATCATTAGAAACTCAAGACCAGGGTCCAAGCCATGGAGATCTTCCATGTCTCCCACAGAGTTATGTGTTAGGCAAATACTAAAACAATCAGGAAATATTTAAAGGCATTATGTGGTTAGTATACTTGTGTGGGATGTGTGTGTGTTGTGGGGAGAATAAACTCTCTCTGCAACCTTAAATATTTTAAGTCATTGACAGCTCTGAGTGACAGCTAGATGTATCACAGAGAACACTTGCCAGATGTAAAAGCTGAATTATATTACTTTGTTGGATGTAGTTACAAGGCACAGGATAATCATTAGAAATTACTGCAATGAGTAATTTCTGTTTGTGCATATACATAAATATACATTGTCTAACACTGTGAGTAGTTTGCATCCTGCCTTTCTTCCATTGGTATGTGTACTTTGCTCTCCAGGAAGTCTGGAGGACAAAATGTGACCACTACTTTGCTAGTATTATTGTGATTTATGTTGCAATACAGAGAGTGAGAACAATCCTCAGAGCATTAAAAAATTTCATCACTTATACAATAGGTGTTCTAATAACAAGAGGTGCTAAAGTTTAAATGGCCAGAGCCATAACCTGATGACAATGCCTTACCAATGGCATATCTCTGATGACAATGCCTTACCAATGGCATATCTCTGCTATGGACAGAGGCTCTCCTTTGCCGCATAAATGATGACCACTTAACATGTCCAAAAAACCTCTCAATTTACTATCAGTTCAACCCAATGGGAGCCTAGTAGTTGGGTTACCCTTCAAAAGTCCCTATTTGTCATTTTAAAATGTTGTTGCCTGTATGAATAATCACAATAAATATGCCTTAATAATTAATTTGCATCCATTTAACATAAAATTATGCCATTAAACCTAAATTAAATGTCTAGTCCAGAATCTTAAGGGAGCTTATTATCATCCCTCCCCCATGCAAAATCCCCTTTCAATTAGAACTCTTTGCAGCAATAATTGTAATAATAATTGCACCAACCTGCTTACATTTCTCTCTTATCTTCTTGAACATGTCTCTTATCTTGGCATTGTAGGAAATCTTTGTTTTGGCAGGATATTAGTGAAGCATGTTGTAGTTAACACTAATTAATTCATGTTGGTCTCTTCACAATCTAATGAAACAAAATAAAACCTGTACTTTGTTGATTTGTTTCACATTTTCCAAATGAGACATTTAATGGAGACTTTGTTAAGGGCATGTCAACTCTATATAGCTAGTCTCTTTGTGATTTCTTTTAGCTTTCCAAAGGGAAAACCCTGAATATGCCAATAATAAAGATAATGATTATTTAACAAAAAGGAATGCGTTGCCATAGAGTGGCTGACGTTTTTTCAAAACTGAAACCAATTTTTAGCTAGGAATTCACAAACAGACAGCAGCTTCTTATAACTGACATTTAGAATGAAATTAAAGAGTTGAAGCTGTCCAAGGCTTTCTTGCTTATGCAACATAAGAAGGCTTATTTGCACTTCTAAAATAGTTGTGGAAATTCAATAATTATTCTGGTAATTAGACTTTAAAAAATATTTTTGGCATTTTTATGAGAATCTTCAAAATTAATACCCTTTTGGACATCATGGAAGTGAGATTTTCCCTATTTACTTTTTCATTTGCTTTATTTTTCCTTTTTATTTGGTTAATGCAGAACTTCCTTAGAAATAACAGTAGTAAAGTTGGTTGTAATATCAGATATTACATATTAGATCCTGAAAAATACAGTCAAAGGACAATTTAAAGAAGATTTATTTATTTTTTCTGGCTTATTCTCAGCAAGCATAATCTTATATATACTTTGGAAACTACCCTGTAATATTGGTCAAGTCACTTTCTGGCTAAGTTTGTTTTTTTTTTTTTTTCCCTTAAAAAGTGAGTATAGTTGTCCATATAATCTCTCAATACTAAAGATTCAGAAGTATGTGATTCAAAATACAGCCAAATAATAAGCAGCCAAAAACTTATTCAGAGGAAAATTCATAGTCTTATGAATTTATCAATTGATTCTAAAAGAAGTAGTAATAGTTAATATGTCACTCACTATATACTATGCATTATATAAATGTTTTAAGACAGGATCTTCTTTTTAAAAGGAGACTACAACTGCCTCCTTGGCTAAACCAGAAGCCCAAGCACTATGCCAAGATAGTGAATCAAGAAGAAAGAAAGTGAAATGGACTGACATCTGAGTTGATGGAAAAATACCTAAACCCAACCTAATATTGCACATTTTGACCCCTTGCCACTAGAAAAGTACGAAAACACATATAAGAAAATCTCTGCCATCAAAAGGCTTTATAAAGTAGCAGGGATGGTATGAAATCATTGGCGGTTTTCTAGGAATAAAGATATGTAAGATTTGTGTTGTGTAGAGAGCTCAGAATATTATTTGGGTATAACCAGTCACCTGCAACCCAGCACCATTCTCTGAATTCTCTATAGTGAGACCTCTAATATGTTTAATTGTATGACACTGTTCTCCTCCCACAATTAAAGTAGGAAACCTCAAAGGGAGCTTTTCTGCTTAGGAAAGCCCAACTACCTCAGGCTTCCTTCTCCAGAGATTCTTTGAGGTTGATCTCATTCAATATTTACACTGAACCTTCAAGAAGGCCTTTCTTTTTATTTAAAGATAAAAAGGTTTGGAGACTCCAGTCTCAGTGCCTTTATCAACAAGTTGTTGTTAATTTCCAGAAGGAAGATAGTAGCTAGTTTCCAAGATTCAGCCACTCTTCCATGAATGCCTTGGGTGTCCAGCACTATGCTGAGCACTTTGATGGATGGATGATATACTCAAGGGCTCTCTTATTTATTCAGAGAAATTACAGTCAAGGCATGGAAATTAGATATCAACAAAATGAAAACAACAGTAAGAAGAAGCAGTGAAAAAAAAAGTAATCGAATGTTAAATTCTAATTATTTAGATTATTTTTGTAGTATGAGTTCAGAGAAAGAAGATGCTAAGGATTATAGCAATCAAAGAAACCTTCCAGAAGGACTTTGCCAAAGGCAGCCATACTCACTCCTGTCACTGTATGGTACATGGCCATTGCACCCAATCAGATATGTTTCAGTTAATTAATGCAAGTATCTCTATATATAAGGTACTGTGCAATTTGTCCAGTATGACCTGATTTGACTATAATCATTGCAGAATCAGTATTGCCTAGCTCCATAAAGCAGACAGCAATATAAGTCTACCAAGCCATCAAATGGGAGCCTATAGAAACGTGGACTCTAGGCCTGGTGATGCTCTTTGACCCATAAAAGACCACATATATGGCCAGCAGGTGTCCCACTTCCCTGATAGAGAACTAGCTTCTCAGCCACTGTTCAGATCTCCATATTTTTGCTGGACCAGAAAAAATGAAAGACCAGGCTGGCTGCACTTTGTAGAGTAAACTCCATCTTCCCTAAGGTCTCTGGTAGTCTGATAGCCCAAGTAGATGCTGTAACAGGAGTCTGGGAAACCCGTGGTCCAGGAAAGCGATTTAAGGTTCTATTCTGCGAGTGGCACTAACTTTACCTATTCTTGGAACCCATTTCAGGCATGAAGAGAGGAAGCGACATGGGCAATCCTGTTATCTTCACATAGATTCAGAGTTATTCCAGGGAACCAACACAAAAAAATGTAGTGGGTTGTGGTGCCAACCAAATCATCCAGGAACTGCATTCCTAGCTGCCAAGTGGTTTTCTTTTTCACTGTGTTGTTAATCAAACTAGATGGGGGGCACCTGGGTGGCTCAGTGGGTTAAAGCCTCTGCTTTTGGCTGGGGTCATGATCCCAGGGTCCTGGGATCGAGCCCCGCATCAGGCTTTCTGCTCAGCAGGGAGCCTGCTTCCTCCTCTCTCTCTGCCTACCTCTCTGCACACTTGTGATCTCTGTCTGTCAAATGAATAAATAAAATCTTTAAAAAAAAATCAAACTACATGGATAGCTCATTGCTTAAGAGTTTGTTAGAAATATTAGAAGTACAGAAACTAAGATCCTACCCAACTTCTACTGAAAAGGAAACTGCTAAGATCCTACCCAACTTCTACTGAAAAGGAAACTGCATTTAACAAATTCTTGGGGAGTTTGTATGCATGCAAAGGTTTCAGAAGCCTTGCAGTAGTGAACATCTGAACCAGACCTTCATGCACTTGGTGTCTAGTGGGGAATACAAACAAGAAAATGAGCATCAAGAATGGTCATAATAGTGGCCAACATTTATTGAGCAATGGTTAAATATCAGACACTTTGTCAAGTGTTAATGGGTGTTCATGATGTTAACTCATCTAGACCTCATGATGGCCTAGCCCTACAGTACTACTAACCTCACTGCACAGGTGAAGAAACTGAGACACAGCCATTGTATTTGGGCCAAAGCTGCAGTTAGTACATGATAATGTGGAGATTTGAACTGAGGATCATTGGGCTCCAGAGATACCCCCTTAAAATACTATAGTCTTCTCATCATTTCCAAAAGTAGGCAGTCAGTCTTCCATAAGAGAATACTGAAGGAAGGAATGAATGATTCATAACTCATGCTTTCCAGAATGTGATGAGTAAACCGAGATATAAGAATGAGGAGGAATTGGCCAAGGCAGTGGTGACTGTTCACCAATATCCAAGCCGTCCTTCTGCTCTACTGACTCAGCTTGGCCAGTTCCATATTGAGCCCTTAGCTACCAGACGTTATCTCATTGGCGGCTTCTTTTTTGTCTTCTCTGCTTGCCCTACACAGGTAAACAGGATGGCCCTTCTCTGGATCCGTCCCTCTCTTCTGTCTGTCTCCTCACAGATGCTTGCTTCCTTCATTAGGACAATGATTTAAATCTCTTAAACATGTTTGGTCTATTATCCATAAGCTTTCAGTTTTATCCCTGCAGTAGTTTAGGCATTGAATAAAGTAACACTTTCAACTTAGATGGTTATCCAATGAGGTACCTCTCTAAACAATGTTCAATGGAATGCATGCACCATCCTCTCTGATTAACGTGCTTTCCTTCTGAAATCTGCCTCTTTTTTTGAGTAGTCAATAGCTTGTTAAAAGGGAATAAACACAATCTATGATACCGATCCCTGAAGGAGGATCTGGAAATGAGGGAACAGCAAAAGAGTTGTTAGCAGGGATCAGGGCATGGGTCAGGATGGCTCATAGCCCCCTCCTTTACACTCTGGCCTTCCCTTTGACAAGCCTGGCTTGCCTCAGTCTCTTCTGGTTATAGCAGTTGAACTTGATCTTGCCTTAGAGTTGAGTGATTTCTGTAGGCATGTGAGAATGGCCTTTGAGATAATTTACTTAATATGGAAAAATTTCATCTCTCTCAGTTTACCTTATCTCCTAGATCAGAGGAATTCTAACATATGCTCCCCCAAACTCTGTATTTCTCTTTCAATGTGTTAAACTGGGTGTCAGATTCTTTAGAACTTAGAACTATGAAGAACAGGGCCATGCCAGGCACCTAATAAATGCTGGGATTATACTCACCCTCCTAGAGTCCAAAACCATAGAGTCAAGCCTTCATTATTGGTGCCAGCCTTTAAAAGAGCAGAATGTCTTCAACTGATTTCTTTTTGGATTTGGATTTTATTATATTAATATATTTCACTGTCACTATGGTTGTTAGTTCACATTCTGAATAAACTTTATTTTCCCAGAACATAGACCTATATCCAGGCTGCAGATTCTAATAGGAATAGGGCAACTACCCTGATAATAAAGAATGGTAAATCGCTTCATATCAGTGAGGAACTGATAAATATTTATCAGACAGTTGATTATCAGATTTTAAATGCACTTAATAATAGGGAGACCTCTAACTCACAACATATTCGAGATTTTAGGAAGTTGAAAATAAACATATTCCTATTAGAAGAAATAAAATCTTTTTTAAAAAGAGTAAAAGAGATAAAGCATATTGTAAACTGTTTGGTACAATGTCTCACATATAAATACTAATAAATATTGTTACCTTCATCACACTTTGTAAAATGATGACAAGTTAGGATATCTAAAATTGCTATGAATAAAACTGAAAAGCAAATGCTAACAAGGGAAAAATCACTGTCTGCATGATTGGCAAACAGTTAATATCTTTAACCTCCAGTATCTCTTACAAACAAAAAGAGAAATACTTTGATTAAAAATGAGCATAGGACATCACAGATAATTCATAAACAAATCACAGACCAAAACCTACGTAGGTTAGCCAATACTTAAACTTAAATCTACTCATCCATATAGGCAATTAAACAAATACAAATTCTAAAATAACATTTTCCCCCATAAATTTGAAAAAAAAAAAAGTCCTATTTGAGATATGAGGAAGGAAGCAATCCTAAAATGGGTGAGACGGTCTACAGAATTATTCTTTTCCAGAACAATTTGCCAAGATATAACAAAATCCTTAGAAGTGTTCATACCCTTTAACCCTGCAATACTCCATCTAGAATTTAATAATAAAATCAGCAGAGATATGTCAAAATGCTTTTAGATGTTTCTGTAAGCATCATTCTTGATTAGACATGTCTTGATGAGACAACCTAAATGTTCAATACTGGATTAAATAAGTTAAACAAAGAAAGTCAACTATCATAAGGTTTCACTTATTTGCGGAAGTAGGGAATAGCATGGAGGACATCAAGATAAGGGAAAAATGAAGGGGGAGAATTTGGAGTGGGAGATGGACCATGAGAGACTATGGACTCCTAGAAACAACCTGAGGGTTTTAGAAGGGAGGGGGTGAGGGGAATGGGTTAGCCTGGTGATGGGTATTAAGGAGGGCACAGATTGCATGGAGCCCTGGGTGCTATACACAAAAAATGAATCATGGTACACTACATCAAAAACTAAAGACGTATTGTATGGTGACTAACATAACAAGAAAAAGGAAAAAAATAGTAGATTAACCAGTGAATAAGTCATATCTTATATTGAGTCAGTAAGTTATATCTATATTTATTGTAAATAATCTTAATAGAGTAGGAAAATATTAATGTTTATACTTCTAAAAAGTTATTAAAT
This sequence comes from Mustela erminea, assembly GCF_009829155.1. Classification (NCBI taxonomy): domain Eukaryota; kingdom Metazoa; phylum Chordata; class Mammalia; order Carnivora; family Mustelidae; genus Mustela; species Mustela erminea. Next base: position 68,667,215 of record NC_045627.1, read on the forward strand.
AATACATAAAACCTACTGTTACTCAAAGATATATGACATATATTACAACATTACCATTTTATTTATTTTATGAATAAAATACACAAGTAGGTTTGTAATGAGATAGTGTAATTACACATCACCATTCAATATATATGTGTTATATAAATTTTTCCTTTTATGGTTTACAATCTTTATACTTTCCAAATTTTACACAATAAACACTTATTTTATTCAAAGAGTAAGATTTAAGATGATAGCATTAACATTTTGTTCCAGAGAAGCTTCATGCAGATAAGAACTGATTGTGAATAATCTTTTTTTTTTAAAGATTTTATTTATTTGACAGAGAGAGATCATAAGTAGAGAGAGAGAGGAAGAAGCAGGTTCCCTTCTTAGCAGAGAGCCTGATGCGGGACTCGATCCCAGGACCCTGAGATCATGACCTGAGCTGAAGGCAGAGGCTTAACCCACTGAGCCACCCAGGCAGCCCCATGAATAATCTTATAGTAAGATAATCTTTATCTTCAATGAAATTTAATGATATTGATCATGTATTTCATCAATATATTATTTGAGACATTGTTCTGGTATATGTCACAAGTTATTGAGGAAGGATGGTTGTGGAATTTCTAGTTCTTTGGAGATCTACAATGTTTTCTTGATTTAATTGGGTCCTCTTATTCAAGGAAGGATTTGAAAGTCACATAATCTTAGAGTTGGAAAGTGTCTAAATCAGCTTTCTCATGATCAACTTTTTTTAAAAAATTTAAACTTTATTTTATTTTTCCAGTGTTCCAAGATTCATTGTTTATGCACCATACCCAGTGTTCCATGCAAAATGTGCCCTCCTTAATACCCACCACTAGGCTCATCCAACCCCCCACTACACCTCCCAAACCCTCAGTTTGTTTTCAGGGTCCATAGTTTCTCATGGTTTGTCTCCCCCTCCAATTTCCCCCAACTTTCTTCAGAAATTCATTTTTAGAACCGCTCATTCTTTAGAAATTGTCCCTATGCCTAGAACAATGGCACATGAAAGTCACTCAGTATATACTTCTGACTAATTCCCTAGAACCCTTTCCTTTAATATATCTGTCTATAGAATAATATTAAAACTTTTCCCTGAATCTGCTTTTGCCAAATGTTGAACATGGATCTGTCCCTGTCTTTTGTATCTTTCTTGATCTTCTCAAAATACCATATTTCTATCTGAATCATCACTTGTTCTTCCTTTTTGGTCAAATTATGAAGGAAAGGTAATTGATGCATTTATTTATCAGATAATTCGTTCACCAAATTCCCCCACTGCGTGCTGACACTTTTAAATGGATAGGAGATAAGGCTTGTATTAAGTTCAAAATACAGGTAAAAATAAATATTTATTAATTATTAGCATGTAGGTGATAATTGAATCTAAATTTTATACAGTTAGAGAAGACAAAAGTCCAAGGAAATACAACCTTAGAAAAAATTAAAAGCTCAGAAATAGGCATTTTCTCTTGCACTTGTTCATTCTTAATCATGGAGATAAGAATAGAAGTACATCACCTTTTTAAGTTTGTACTTTAAAGAAAAAAATGTAGCTTTGTGACTCTTGGTTTTTATATTGTTTTGTTCTCTTTTAAAATATTTGTGTTGTGTGGTTTTTTTTTTCCATCTCTACTATATTATGACCCCTCAAGGATAGAGTCTTATGATTTATTATAATTTCTACGATTTTCAATATAGTGGCATACCTAGAGTAGAAACTCAGCAAATAGTTGATGGCTGATTCGCTAGGTTAATTCCATGTTTTATGTCAAGATTCCTAGAAAATTTGGAACACTATTCCTAACAAAATTTGTATTTACCTGTATTTTATGCCATTGTGGGTGAAGAGGTATTTCTTTATGTATTTTTAACCAGATTTTATCTATCCAAATCCAATTCCTCTGCCTCCCAGATCAGTGATACTATAGAGGTAGTCGAATATTATTACTGGAGGCAAATAAATGCATTCGAAGGATCTGTTGTGGTTGAATAAGCTGAATGGGTTATAATTTTCATCCATAATAGTGGGTGGGAAATCCAAAAATGAGAATATCATTATTCTAATGGTCCAAATATTCAATTAACAAGAGACAGAAAAGATAGATTCAAAGATTTCAAGTGAAACAGTGAATTTAGACAATAAATGGAGTTTTAACAAATAATCAAGTTAAAAAGCTAGAAAATATGTCTTATCTTAGACTAACACTCCTTGTGCATTTACCAAAAATAAGAGTCTTCCGCTATATTTTGGAGCACCATACCCTAAATGATTTTGTTTTTCCTGTAGTCAAGTCATTAGCACTGATGAGTGTCCTTTGCTCTCCTCAAATGTAGTGGAATTGCTTTAATATTTTTACTTTTATATAAAGAAAGTAATACTGCCACTAAGTGCTCTGAAAATAAGGGGTAAATATATTTTTAGATGAAGTGGACTTGAACTATTCTGCTCAAAGATGGGCTACTTAGAAATGTTTCATCTTTTTCTTCAATTTTATTATTAATGTTTTCTGCATATTCTCTTTATAAAACTCATTTGAATATTTTCAAAATACTAAATTTCTAGTTCCTAATGTCCTTAGGGAGTTGCTATTATATTCATTTTATGTCAGCAAACCTGAAGCTGCTGGCTATATAAAGAGAATAAACCTCATAACACTTCAGAGTAGAAAGAGAAGAACCAGAAACTGAAGTCTTCATGCCTGCCGCAGGAGTGGACACCACATTATTTAGACTCAATCAAAGGCAACAAGGAAACTCCAGAGAGAGGTTTAAGCTTAAACTAGGCATGAAAGAATTTTTGGGTAGAAAGATTCATCCTCGGGACACCTGGGTGGCTCAGTTGGTTAAGCAGCTGCCTTCGGCTCAGGTCATGATCTCAGCGTCCTGGGATCGAGTCCCACATCGGGCTCCTTGCTCCGCGGGGAGCCTGCTTCTCCCTCTGGCTCTGCCTGCCACTCTGTCTGACTGTGCTCGCTCTCGCTCGCTCTCTCTCTGACAAATAAATAAATAAAAATCTTTAAAAAAAAAAAAAAGAAAGATTCATCCTCAAACCAACACTTTAAGAAAATAAAATAATAATACAAAAACAACACTTTGATCTTCCAATTCAACAAATACTTATTGAATACTATGTTTATTCCTACCATGCTAACTTCTTATTTGGTGTAGAAACAGAGGGTAGACAAAAAAAGTACAGCTCATCCTTATTCCATCCGTCTCAACAAGTAATTAAAAATTACTAGGGGTGCCTGGTTGACTCAGTGGGTTGGGCCTCTGCCTTCAGCTCAGGTCATGATCTCAGGATCGAGCCTCGCATCAGGCTCTCTGCTCAGTGGGGAGCCTGCTTCCTCCCCTGCTCTCTGCCTGCCTCTCTGCCTACTTGCGTTCTCTCTCTCTGTCAAATAAATAAATAAATAAATCTTAAAAAAAATAAAATAACAATAAAAATTACTAAACTTTTTTTTTTTTTTTTTTTTTTTTTTAAAATTACTAAACTTTTAACAAAATGTTGGGAAAACTGGGATTTCCCCATGCGGAAAAATCAAATTGGATCCCTAGTTCACAACACTTACGGAAATTAACTCAAACTGTATTAAAGTCTTGGACATAAGACCTGATACCATAAAATTTCTAAAAGAAAACACAGAGAAGAAGCTCTGTGATATTGATCTTGGCAATGATCAAAGAGCAAGAGCAAAGATCAACAAGTGAGACTATATCAAACTAAAAACACTCTGAACAGCAAAAGAAACAATCAGTAAAATAAAAAAGGCAACCTACAGATTGGAAGAAGACGTTTGCAAACCACATATCCAATGAGGGATTTAATATCTCAGATATATAAATAACTCATACAATTCATAACAAAAAAACCCCACAATCATTTAAAGAATGAGCAGAGGAACTGAATAGTCATTTTCCAAAAAAAGGCATACAAATCACTAACAGATACATGGAAAAGTGCTCAATACCACCAATCATCAGTAAGATGCTGATAAAAGAACAAAAAAACCACAATGAGACATCACTTCACACCTGTTAGATTGGCTACCTTCAAGAAGGCAAGAGCTAAGTATTGGTGGTGATGTGGAGGAAAGTGAAACCTTATGCACTGCTCGTGGGGATACAGATTGGTTCAGCCACTATGGAAAACAATATGGACCATCTGCATCAAATTAAAAATTCAGCTACAGTGAGATCCAGCAATCCCACTTCTGGGTGTGTACCCAAAGGAAGTGAAAACAGGATATCAAAATGATACCTGCACTCCCATTCTTACTGCAACATTATTCATAATAATCAAGATATATGGTAACAACCTGAGTGCCTATCAACAAACAAATGGATAAAAATGTGTGTGTGTGTGTGTGTGTGTGTGGTGTGTGTACACAAATAAATGTAATGAAATTTTATTCAGTCATTAAGAAAAAAGAAATTTTGCCATTTGTGACAACATGAATGGAACTTGAGGACATTATGCTAGGTAATACAAGGCAAACAGAAATAAATAGTGTGTAATATCACTTATGTGGAATTAGGAAAGCTGAACTCCTTGAAGCAGAGAGTAGAATGGTGGTCACTAAAGGCTGGGAAATGGAAGAATATGGGAGATGTTTAAGAATATAAATTTATAACTCGTAGATAAATAACTTTTGCAGCTATGATACACAGCAAAGTGATCAAAGTCAATAATACTGTATTATAAACTTCAAAGTTATTAAAAGACTAGATGTTAATTCTTCTCACCACAAAAAAGCAATGGTAAGTATGTGACCTTATAGATGTGTTAGCCTGACACTATGGTGGTAATCATATTGGAAAATATAAATGTAGCAAATCAACATGTTGTACACCTTAAACTTACAAAATGTTCTGTCATTTATATCTTAATGAGAAAATCCAAGATTAAATTTTAAAAAATTAAAGTTTCACACACACAAATTTACCAACCTGTTGGAACAGATAAAATGTTTCACATATATTTTCAAAATATGACCAAATGAATTTAACTCTAAATAACAAAGAGCAGACTTGTCCTACTCTAAATAAAGTGTTTTATAAAGGATACCATGGAAACTGTGCCCTAAAAAGTATTGTTGTCCAATAAATGATGTGTGTTCACCAGCACCTTTAATAGAAAAACTACCAAATGGTTAGATAAAGGGGCAAGATGCCGGCATCATTTTTCTCCCAGATAATAAACAAGCACCATAAAGAGGGAAGTGCTTTTACATTAACCGAATTTTACAATTAAGTCTCTCTCTCTGACTCATTTCCCTCCCCAGTCAGAGTTTATTGAATTCATCTCCGAACTTAGTAAAGACTTGCTGCCCACTGCCAGTTAGATTAGCATCTCTCAAGTGTGCTCTGAGGATCCTGGGGTCTCTGAAATCTTTTGGAGGATCTATAACGTCTTCTCATCCTCAGTTACTTGTCTGTGGAAGCTGTAATTTCTTCATATACTTCAGCCAAAATAACATAAATCACAATAGATTGAACACAGAAACAGATATTATGAGAATCCAGCTGTCTTCTATTAAGCAGGGCACAAAAGAAATTGGCAAAAATGTAAAGCAATGTTACTCTTCTACCTATTTTTTTGAAAATAGTTATTTTTCAATACATCTAGGTTAGGATGAAAGATTTTTTTCAAAAATGATAAGACCAAGTATGCATTGCAGAATCAGATACACATTTATAAAGAATTTTATGACACTATCTTCTCTTCAGTTGATACCTCTGGGTGAGAATATCTTTTAGTCTGGAAATATTGAAGCTCCAAATTGGGCAATAAATACAAGGAGTATAAAGGTGGCTTAAAGTTTATTCTAGAGAAAAGCTTTCCTGGAACATCATCAATACTAGCAAAACATAGAGCCCAGGGCAGTTGCATAGCTTTATTCTGAACCAATTTGGGAAAATAATTCCTGACATGATACCATAATTCTTGTGCTTACAAGGAAAGTCTTCAGAGATAATGGAAGAGCTCTGAGGCAAGCAGAAATCTTGGGTCTTTGGATTATTTTATCTAAGAGGGCCAGGAATAGCTGTAAACCCCCAAGAATAAAAATCGCATAGTGTTTTGTTGTTATCATCTGAGATCAGAAGGACTGGAAGATATTTCAAAAGAAGGCATTTTTTCCTGACCCATGTGTTGGAGACATACTCAGGGCACCAAGGAGTGGTTGGTAGCCAATGCATTTATGCCTAGCTCTCCTACTGCTATATACATGGTTTTCATTGGCTCAGAAACAAAAGAATCAGGAAGCTCAAATACATAGAGAATCTAAAAATAAGTGCCACCTATCCCTGAGTTTGAATTTTATGTACCTTGACTTTTTTGTCTGATAAACCTTTCCTGCATAAAAGAACCTCTGCACCTGCCCAAAATTTGTTTGTTTGTTTTTTTTTTGACTTCTCATTTGACAAGTGGTATTCAATCACTTCACAGATTTTCACTTACCTTCCTTGACAGAGTGCTACTGTCAATGTTCATGCTGACAGTGAACTTCTCTGACTTTTTGATAATCATAAATAATAAGAAGGTGAAATAGTCTCTCCAACCTGCTGTATCCATTTTTCCATTTGTTGAAGGTCTTGAAGTGACCACAGCCTCTCCTTCTCTTCCAAATGAGAGAAAGGCTTTATCTTCAGGCTGATGCCCATCTTCTTGATGCCATTACCTGTAATCTTTCTATCTGAAACAATTTCTCACAAGCTACTTATCTTTTAGATCTCAGCTCAGATATCATTTTCTCTTGGAACCCCCTTTTTTTTTAAGATTTTATTTATTTATTTGACAGAGAGAAATCACAAGTAGACGGAGAGGCAGGCAGAGAGAGAGAGAGGGAAGCAGGCTCCCCTTGAGCAGAGAGCCTGATGTGGGACTCGATCCCAGGACCCTGAGATCATGACCTGAGCCGAAGGCAGCAGCTTAACCCACTGAGCCACCCAGGCACCCGGAACCCCTTTTTGATTCTCTCTAGAATAAGTGACATGTTCCTACTCTTCCAGATGATGTACAGTTATAGCACTTATCACATTTTACTATTACTAATAATTTAATTGATTTATTTCTCTTATACCTTTAAGTTCCTGAAGACAGATATGTATAGATAGGTAGATACCAACCCTTGAGTGTCTATTGTCTAGTTCTTAACCCTTACCTTTGTAAATATTCGGCAAATACTTATTCAAAAAATGGATTAATGGTCAGATCGATGGATGAATACTAGTTGACCTAAGCTACTTTCACTCAGCAGATAATGTGGACAAAAGTAGAAAGTAGTATCTTGGTTTGTGACCCAAATTTTACAATGTATATTAATGAGCTTTCTTTTTTTATAGCATTTTAAGATTGTCTTTATTTATTTGAGAGAGAAAGAGAGAGAGAGAACACAAGAGGGGAAGGGGCAGAGGGAGAAACAGACTTCCAACTGAGCAGGGAGCCTGAGGCTGGGCTTGATCCCAGGACCCTGAGATCCATGACCTGAGCCAAAAGCAGATGCTTAACTGACTAAGCCATCCAGGCACCCCATTTCTGAGTTTTCTTAACTCTATGCCTGGATACTGGAAACTTCTAAATATCTGGGCTTCCTTGCCTTGGGTATTTATCTGGGATTCAACTTTCAGGATCTATCAGATCAGGTTAGTAGAAATCTCACTTATGGTTACACTTGGATTTTCCTGATCAGCCAGTCCTATTGCCTTATATAGCTTAATGGGATGATGCATGTATTTTTATTAAAATCTCAGAATTATTTTCAAAATATAAATGGCATGTTTTTCTGCTTTCACAATCAAAACATCTGTGGCATTCATTTTTTCCGGTAGTGTTTGTTCAATCTAAGCACATCAATCATCTATAATGTTAAGAATATTTGGTCCTGACCCTAATGAGACATATGGAATGTTCAAAATAAATCAAACATGGACAATATTATGCTTATTAGCTGTGTTTAGGGAGTTCTTATTTCTAAAGTTGTATATTTACCATTCTGAAACTACTTGATTTAACATGTACCAATCTAAAAGAAAAGGCAAATCCTCTATTTCCATGTAGCTCAGAAATGAGTTAATGATTTTAAAACAATGTGTAGAAGTCTATATCATAAAATAATAACCTAAATGAAACAAGAGGCTTGGCTGATATTATTTAAGCCATCCCATGGATTATATACCATTTTGAATCCTGCTTTTTGTAACATCTGGGACGTTTTTAACTTTTTTGTATGGGTTTGGGTGAGGAATTTTTCTCTCCATGTATAAGGTTTGACTCAATTCAGTCATTCATCTCTTTATCCCCTTTCCGCTGTCACTCACACATTCCACAAAGGTTTGCTGGGAACAAACATTTATTAGACACTGAAATTATAAATGTGTTAATCCATAAATATTATGTTCCAGGCACTGTGTTAAACACTGGGAATATAACAGTGAAAAACACAATCCAAGTTTTTAATGGAACTAATAGAAAAACCCTAAGTAGTTACATTTGAGGCACTTATTTTGCCTGGGAAAATAATCTGTAAGAAAATCAGTAGAACATGTCCTGCAGTTGGGATTTAAACAAAATGCAGTGAGAGTGTGAAATCAAGTTTAGCTATCTTTGGGAGCATAGTAAATGAGAAATGGCTATGGATGAGGCTCTAAAACAAAACAAATTGGAAATCAGGGCTTGAAAACTTATTGACTGGTAAACTGCCTAGAGATCATGGTAAACTCTTTGTTAATGCAAACATGAGCCCTTTGGGACTCTCCCAAATTCTGTTCCCAGTGTCTTCTTTCATACTTCACTTCCCAGTATAACTAACAACCCACAGAAATTATTCGTCTATAGTGATTGATATTTTATTAAGAAGAAATGTTTTACTTAATCAGAATTTGCCATGGAAACCACAATGAGCTTTTGGTTTGTATTGACCACTTTCAATAATTCCCATTTTACATATGAAAATGGAGTAGTAAGGAAGTTATATCACATGTACAGCGTCGTATAATTAGCAAGTATTGAATCCAGGATGTGAATATAGGAAATGTATTTTTGATGTTTGTGCCACCATGCTTCTCCTTCATTGGACTAATCATTCTTACTGTTGGTGTTTTAAATCCTGGACTTTCATTTTTATCTGGAATATACATCTCAAGTAATTTATAACTCAGAGTGAATACTGAGGTTTTACAATCACTTATTTTTATTAGAGTAGACTTAATAGCATTTGTTTAATAACACGTGTATTCTTTTTTTAAATTAACATATAATGTATTATTTGCCCCAGGGGTACAGGTCTGTGAACCATCAGGTTTACACAATTCACAGCACTCACCAGAGCACATACCTTCCCCAGTGTCCATAACTCAACCATGCTCTCCATACCCCTCTCCTCCCAGCAACCCTCAGTTTGTTTTGTGAGATTAAGGGTCTCTTATGGTTTGTCTCCCTCCTGATCCCACCTTGTTTCATTTTTTCCTCCCCTACCCCAACCCCCCTCCCCAAACTTTGCCTCTCAAAATCCTCATTTCAGGGAGATCATATGATAGAGGGTATTATACTGAGTGAAATAAGTCAATCAGAGAATAGCACTTGCATTCTGATAAACATTCCTAAATAATCTTTAGAAGTTGAATTCCAACAAATGCTATGGGGACATATGGTATATGTGAATATTTTTGGATCTGGGTATCTCATTAAAATATTATTAATGGGCTATGGTGAGTGCTGTGAATTATGTAAGACTGATGAATCACAGACCTGTAACCCTTAAACAAATAATACATTGTATATTAATAAAAATATGATTAATGTTATATACATACATATAATTTTATTACAGTATAATTAATTATAGGTAGATAAATAGATATAGACATATAATTTTAATTCCAGGAAAATGAACATACAGCGTTATATTCGTTTCAGGCTTACAATATATTGATTCCACAATTCTGTGCAGTACTCAGTGCTCATCAGGATAAACGTTCTCTTAGTCCTCTTCACCTGTTTCATCCATCACCCCACCCACAGATCCTCTGATATGCAGCAGTTCTCTATATTTGAGAGTATGGTTTTTTGTTTTGTTTTTTATTATTTTTCATTTGTTTTGTTTCATAAATTCCACATATGAGAACTCATATAGTATTTATCTTTCTCTGACTTACTTAACTTAGCATTATACCCTCTAGATCCACCCATCTTGTTGCAAATGGCAGGGTTTTATTTTGTTCTTTTAATGGCTGAATAGTATACACACACACACATACATACACACACCCCACATCTTCTTAATCCATTCATTTATTATTTTGTAAAGATTGTATGTATGTATGTATGCATGTATATCTCTATGTATTTAGAGAGCATGTGAGCTGGGGGAGGGGCCGAAGCAGAGGGAGAGAAAGAATCTCCAGCAGACTCCACGCTGAGCATGGAGTTTGACGTGGGTCTTGATCTCATGACCTGAGTCAAAACCAAGTGTCTAACGCTTAACCCACTGAGCCACCAGGGTGCCCCTTTCCATTCTTTTATTGATGGACACTTTGGCTGCTTCCATAATGTGGCTATTATCAATAACACTGCAATAAATATAGGGGTGTGCATATCTTTTTGAATGCGTGTTTTTGTAATCTTTGGCTAAATACCAAGTAGTGGAATTACTGGGTCTTATGATAACTCTATTCTCTGAGGAAACTTCAGAGTGTTTTCCATAGTGGCTGCTCTGGTTGCATTCTCACTAATAGTGCATGAGGGGTACTTTTTCTCTATATCCTTGCTAACGTATGTTGTTTCTTGTGTTTTTTATTTTAGCCATTTTGACGGGTGTGAGGTGATATCTCGTGGTAATTTTGATCTTCGTTTCCCTGATGTTGAGTGAGATTGAGCATCATTTCATGTTTCTCTTAGCCATCTGCATGTCTTCTTTGGAGAAATGTGTGTTCATGTGTTCTTCCCATTTTTGATTGGATTGTTCACTTTTTGGGTTTTGAGTTTTGTTAATTCTTTATATATTTTGGATACCAACCCATTATTGGATATGTCATTTACAAATATCTTCTCCCATTTTATAGATTACCTTTTAGTTTTGTTGCTTGTTTCCTCCACAGTGCAGAAGCTTTTCATTTTGATGTAGTCTCAATAGTTTTACTTTAGTTTCTCTTGACTCAGGAGATGCATCTAGAAAAATGTTGTTATAGGGTGCCTAGGTGGCTCAGATGTTAAACTCATGTATATTTTGGCTCAGGCCATGATCTCAGGGTGCTGGGATCAAGCCCTGCATCAGGCTCCCTGCTCAGTGGGAATCCTGCTTTTCCCTCTCCCATTCTCCTTGCTTGTGTTCCCTCTCTCACTCTGTCTCTCTCTGTCAAATAACTAAATAAAATATTTTTTTAAAATGTTGCTATATCTGATGTCAGATAAATTAGTGCCTGTGCTCTCTTCTAGGATTTTGATGGTTTCAGGTCCCACATTTTTGTCTTTAATCCATTTTGAATTTATTTTTGTGTGTGGTACAGAAAAGTGGTCCAGTTCCATTCTTTTGCATGTAGCTGTCTAGTTTTCCCAAGGCCATTTGTTGAAGATATTTTCTCTTTTTTCCCATTGAATATTCTTTTCTGTGTTGAAAATTAATTGACCTTCTAATAATGGGTTCATTCCTAGGTTCTCTACTCTGTTTCATTGAACTGTGGTTTTGTTTTTGTGCCATTACCATACTGTTTTAGATTACTACCACTTTGCAGTGTATCTTGAAATCTGGGATTATGATGCTCCAAGTTTTGTTCTTCTTATTCAAGATGCTTTGTCTATCCAAGGTCCTCCGTGGTTCCATACAATTTTTAGTATATATTGAAATGATCATACAGTTTTTATCCTTTTTTTATTGATGTGAGATATCACACTGATTTTTTTGTGACTATTGAACCACACTTACATACCAGGAATATACCCTCCTTGATCATGGCAAGTAATTTTTTTAACATATTGTTGAATTTTGTTGTGTCTTTATCAGGTTTTGGTATCAGGTTAACTTGGGTCTCATAAAATGAATTTGGAAGTTTTTCTTCCTCTTCTATTTTTTGGAATAGTTTAGAGGAATAGGTATTAAATCTTCTTTAAATGTTTGGCAAATTTCACTTATGAAGCTATCTGGTCCTAGACTTTTGTTTGTTGGGATTTTTTTGATTATTAATTTGATTTCATTGCTGGTAATCTATTCAAATCTTTTTCTTCCTAATTCAGTTTTGGAGGGTTATATGTTTCTAGGAATTTATTCATTTCTCCTAACTTGTCCAATTTGTTTGCACATAATTTTTTATTGTCTCTTACAATCATGTATATTTCTGTGGTGTTCATTTTTATTTCTCCTATTTCATTTCTGATTTTGTTTGAGTCCTCTCTTTATCTCTCTTTGATAAATCTAGCTAGAAGTTTATCAATTTTATGACCTTTTCAAAAAACCATTTGGGTGACTCAGTGGGTTAAGCTTCTGCCTTTGGCTCTGGTCCTGGGATTGAGCCCCACATCAGGCTCTCTGCTTGGCAGGGAGCCTGCTTCCCAACCCCCTCTCTGCCTGCCTCTCTGCCTACTTGTGATCTCTGTCTGTAGAATAAAAAAACAAAATCTTTTAGAAAAAATCTGGTATTATTCTGTTCTTTTCTTTTTTTTTTTTGGTTTTTACTTAATTTATTTCTGCTCTTATCTTTATTATTTCCTTCCTTCTACTTGTTTTGAGTTTTGTTTGTTCTTTGTCTAGCGCCTTTAGGTATGAGGTTAGGTTATTTATTCAATATTTTCTTTCTTTCTTTCTGCCTTTTTTTTTTTTTTTTTGAGTTAGGTTGGTATTGCTATAAACTCCTCTTAGAACAGATTTTGTTGCATCTTAAAGCTTTTGCACTAGTGTTTTTTCATTTCATTTGTCTCCATGTATTTCCTTTTTGGTTTCTTGTTTGACTTGTTCATTCTTCAGTAATGTGTTATTTAACCTTCATGTTTCTGTGTTCTTTCCCGATTTTTTTCTTGTGCTTGATTTCTAATTTCATAATGTTGTGATTAGAAAGATGTGTGGTATAACTTTAATCTTTTTGGATTTGTTGGGACTTATTTTGTGACCTAATACATAATCTATTCTGGAGAATGTTCCATATGTACTTGAAAAGAACGTGTGTTCCATTATTTTAGGGTGGAATATCCAGAATGTATCTGTTAGATCCATCTGGTTCAATCTGTAATTCAAAGCCACTGTTTCCTTGTTGATTTTCTGTTTGGATGACGGATGTCAGTGGGGTGTAAAAGTCCCCTACTATTATTGTATTACTAGTGATTACTTTCTTTATGTTTGTTATTAACTGCTTTGTATAATTGGATATTTCCAATTGTTATATCTTCTTTTTGGATTTTTCCCTTTATGATTATATGGTGTCCTTCTATGTCTCTTACTATACTCTTTTTTTAATATCTATTTTGTCCAAAACAAGTATTGCTATCCCGCTTTCTTTTCATCTTCCATATGCATGATAAATGCTTTTCCATCCCTTTACTTTCAATCTATTGCATATTCTTTATGTCTGAAATGAGTCTCTTGTATGCAGCATATAGATGTGTCTGGCTTTTTTTTTTTTTTTAAAGATTTTATTTATTTATTTGTCAGAGAGAGAGAGGAGTGAGAGTGAGCACAAGCAGACAGAGTGGTAGGCAGAAGCAGAGGGAGAAGCAGGCTCCCGGCTGTTTACCCTATGTCTTTTGATTAGAGATTTTAGGCCATTTATAGTCAAAGTAATTTTTGGCAGATATGTATTTATTGAACTTTGTTACTTGTCTTATGGTTATTTTTATAGTTCTTCTCTTGCTTCCTTCTCTCATAGTTTGCTGGTCTTCTTTAGTGATATACTTGGGTTCCTTTCTCTATTTTTTGTATATCTATTACTGGTTTTTGATCTGAGGTTATCATTAAGTCTATAAATAAGAGCTTATGCATATAGCAGTCTGTATTACGTTGATGGCCACTTAAGTTTGAATTCATTCTAAAAGTATTCAATTTTTATGCCTCTCCCCATCACATTTTAGGTACATAGTATCATATTTTTTAAAGTTAAATTTAATTTTTTTCAGTGATCCATAATTCATTGTTCATGTACCACACCCAGTGCTCCCTGCAATATGTGCCCTCCTTAATACACACCACCAGGCTCACCCAACCCCCCACCTCCCTCCCCTCCCAAACCCTCAGTTTGTCTCTCATGCTTTGTCTCCCCTTCTGATTTACCCCAACTCACTTCTCCTCTCCATCTCTCAATGTCCTCCGTGTTATATGGTATCAAATTTACATCCTTTCATTTTATGAATCTCTTCTCTGATTTTTATAGGTATATTTAGTTTTCTTGCTTTTGTGCTTCCTATGTTTCTTACTCCTCCTTATGGTCTTTCCTTTCCACTCCAAGCGTCCCTTTTAACATTTCTTGTAAGACCAATTTCATGGGTGGGGTTTGGTCCCTGTGCTGTTAGTGAACCAGTCTGGGGCCACCTTTTGCTTGAGGTGAGTCAGACCAGTGTTTACCAGATGTAGTAGCTCCAAACTGGAGGGTACTGTCTTTGTGTTGTCCCCCAACAAAATTTTCAGACCAGGTGTCTGCCCCAGGTCCACTGCTGCGGTTGCAGTTAGGGGTGTGTGTGTGTGTGTGTGTGTGTGTGTGTATGTGTGTGTGTATACGCATGTGTGCATGTGTGTAGTCATCTTGCCCTCTCTGTGGAACAGCAGTCACTTTGAAGTGGTTCTGGCCTCTGTCAGTGTTACTTACACACTGCCAAGCTTGAGGCACCACTTTTGATGAACTCCAACTGATGGCATGTTAGAGGCAGCAGATTCACAGGAGAATGCAAGGTCAGGACGTGCATTGCCAGCAAGGTTCAGACCAGTGAACTGCAAGAGGAGATCTGTAGCTGCCTGGGAAAACTTCTGCCCAGGCCTGGATGGAGAGGGTAGATTTTGAGAAATGTGCAAGGGTGGGTGTGTGCTGTTAGCAGGCTTGGTGAAGAGTGTTTGTACTGCCTGCTAGTTCCAGCAGGTGTCTGTATATCTAGGCCAGGGGTTAGGGGAGGGAAATGGCGCCTGCCAGCTCCTTTGTTCTTGGCAAAGTCTGCCAAAGATATCTGTCCCTCCAGCACACACTCTGAGATTAGTAAATAAATCTTCTGGCATACCCCAGGTTTTTTTCAAAGGGCTGCTTCTAGGCTGTATCTCAGTGGGATTCTTTTGTCCCTTTAAGGACAGGGACTCTGTTTTCTCACCCTCCTGGCTCTGCCAGAGCTGAGCTTGCTGATTTTTAAAGTTACAGGTGGTAAGCCCCACTGATTGCAAGAACTCACAAAATTAAGCCCCTCTGGTTTTCAAAGCCCAACATTATGGGGTTTTATCTTCCCCTTATGGTCTTCTGTGCCTGGAGTGACTGGTGTGCCTGGTGTGTGGTCTTCTCCTCTCTCTTCTTCATGCCCTTGGCATCCCTCCCTCTCTTAGACAGTCTCACAGATCAGTTTGTGAGCGGCCTATCTCCACCCTTATTACCCTTTTTAATGTGGCCTCTTTTCTACATATAGCTGTGGAGAGTCTGCTCTGCCAGTCTTTAGGTGATCTTTTGGGTTATTTACACTGATGAGGGTGTTACCTAGGTGTATCTCTGGGACAAGGTGAGCCTGGGATCCTCTCATTTTGCCATCTTCCCTGCAAAAGTACAAGTTCCAATTGCACAAAGCTACTGGGAGCCCATAGAAATTATTGGATTTAAAAGTGAAATTTTGTAGGAATGTACATTGGAAAGCATTATGGACAATTTTAATGAGATTGAGTTTGCAAACTACATGACAAAGCAAATATTCTTAATTAATAATACATTGTCTAGACAGATGATTATATGTTGATAGATTGATGATGGATAGATAGATAGATAGATAATCAACCATGACTCTTCTAGTCTGCATCTTTTTTTACTAAAATTTTACCGTGTTGATCCAGTAACAAGGTACACTGGAGACAATCAAATACATGAAAATGGAAAAGAGAAATATACATTGTATCATTTTAGATAAGGACCAGTGATGTATATAAGTGTACACCTTGGTGTAAAAACATGTATTATATAAGCTTTAGCACTGTATAGCTCTAACACTGAATGGGGCTTTAAGAAGTCAAAGCTAAGACATTCTCTTCTCCTGTCTGGAAACCAATGTTATACAGAGGCCACATGCTTTGCTCAAGATCACACTACTAGTGTCCTCTGTTGTCTTACCTGATATACTAATGCTGATCTGGTACTAATACCTAGCTAGAGCACATTTTGAGCATATTTGAGATGCCAAGCACTACGAAAAGGATTTTATATATGTTATCTCAATTTTTCTTGTCACTCTATAATGTAATGCTTTTATAGAGGAGGAAGTAGAGGTAGAGAGAGATTACATCATCAGTCTATGTGGGGATTGGTACTCAGATGAAGGGAAATCTCAAAAGGTTATGTTGGTGCCCTTTTTACCCTGCTGTTACCCTTCTATCATTAAAGGAAAAAAGGAGTACATGATGTGACTACAAAGCCTTTTACAATGTAAGTGCACTGGTGCTGTTTATATCCCCTGTTTGACTTCAGATGTCAGTAATATGTTGCCTTTCCATCCTTATAAAACTCCAAAACACATGATAGACATAGCGACCTTGCCCAGTGCCAGGTGTTCTTTGGGTCCTCAAAAATGTCAAGTTTCTTTTCCGTGTCCCTTATGACCAGTCTACAGAGATCAATGTCTTTCTATTTCAATACTTGGTACCCAGATCAAATCTTTACTGAAGACTTTCTTGAGCCAAAACTTGTACTTGGCAGTAGGAATAAATGAAAGATTGTTGACAAAAATGAATAAACTTGTTTACTGTTTCAGCATTTCTGTCAATATATGAGGCATAAAACCTTATAAAAATGCCTAGCAATCTAAGCAAAATATGCTAAAAATCCATACAAATTTGGATATAAAGTTTCAGTTATGCAAGATGAGTAATTCTAGAGATCTCTTGTACAACATGTATCGTTAAAATTACTGTGTTGTGTAACTAAAACACTTTTAAAGAGAAAATTTTATGTTGTATTCTTATAAAAAACAAAACAACAAAAAGAAACAAACAAACAAACAACTCAAGGAAGCACAAGAGAACTTTCAATGATGGATATATCTATTACCTTGATTGGAGATAATCTTACATGTGTTTGGCTATGTCCAAACTCATCAAATCATATATATCTAAGATGAACAGTTTTTTTTATATATCAGTCATATGTCAATAAAGTTGCCTTTAAGAAGACATTTTCTCATTTCATCTGAGTTGTCAAACTTATTGCCATAATGCTGTTCTTAATATTACTTTATTTTTTTTAATGGCTGTAAAATGTGTGGTGATGTATCTTCTATTCCTGATTTTTACTAATTTATGTTGTCTATTTTTTGTTGACCAGGTTAGTTATAGGATACCAATTTTATTCCTCTTACAAAACAAACAAACAAACAAAACAACTGGGCTTTTTAACTTTACACGGTGCTTGTCTCTCATATCATTGATTTCTGCTCTAAAATGTATTTCCTTTCATATTCATTCTAGGTTTAAATTGTTTTTCTTTATTCCCCCAACTTAAAGTGGAAGTTTAGATCACTGAATGTAGCTCTTTCCTATTTTCTGATATAATCATCAAAATTCTAATTTTCCTCTAAGAACTATTAAAATGCATCTCACAAATTTTTATGTATTGTATTGTCATCATTCAGTCCAAAACACTTCCTAATTTTTTCATTTCTTCTTTCATTTATGGACCATGTATGAATATGTTGTTTTGTTCCAGTTTTGGGGATATTCAGGAGATCTTTTTGTTCTTGGGTTTTAATTTAATTTCACTGTAGTCAATGTTCAGTATTGTAGTTCAACCAACTGAAAAATTTTAAGACTTGTCTTATGGCTCTTCATTGGTCTTTATAGGTGAATATTTCATGTCCATGCAAAAAGAGTGTTTAGTTTTCAAGATGCAGTAATCTATGAGTGCCAATTAGCTCATTTAGTTGATGGGGTTGTTCAAAACTTCAGTATTCTCACTGAGTTATTATTCTATCAATTACAAAGGAAAAAATATTACAGCTCTCTACAATATAGATTTGCTTATTTCTTCTGTTGGTTTGGCAACTTTTACCTTTCATATTTAAAGCTCTATTACATTTATATACACTTTGATTGGTTATGCCTTTTTGATCAGTTAACACTTCTGTCTTTCTGAAATGTCCCATCTTATCTCTGGTCTTGAATTATTCCCAAATTCTTATGCATAGTACTTAGATGGTTTATGTCTTTCTTTTATTCACTTTCAACTTCTATTATATTTTATGTATATTTGCTTTTTTATGCAGCCTAAGAATCTTTGCCTTTACAGTTCGTGTTTTCTTCGTCTTACAATCTCTGCTTTTCACATAAAATATTTAGTCTCTTTGCATTTAACATAATTATTGATATGATTGTGTTCAAGTTTACCAATTTGTTATTCATTTTCTATTTGTCCTATTTATGTTCTGTGTATATTCCTTGTTACTTTTGTCTAACTGTGTGTGCTTTTGAATTCTACTTTATCTCATTATTATAATGTATTAACATTTTGACTATATAGTTTGCATTAATTTTTAGTGGTTCCTCTGGATTTTATATATATATTTCTTTTCTCAGCCCATCTTTAGATAGTATGCAAGGAATATTACAATACTACAATAGTGCTCTTATACCTTATGCTCTTCTTTTCATATATTTAAATTCCATATGTTATCAGCTCCATAATAGACTTTTATTGCTTTTAGCTTTTACATTTAATGTTCAGTAGCCTTTGCAAGGTCTTAGAAGTTGAGCATTGTGAGTCTAAAAATATCTCTTTTACTTATTAGTCCAACTCTCAACTTCTTGTACTGTCATAGACTGATAATCTTAGTTTTATAAATCATGGAATTTGAATGAGGTTTGGCTACATTTTTGACTGGGCAAATTTTTAAAAATTTATTATATTCTTCTCCATTTTATTTTATTTTATTTCTTTTTAGTGTTCCAAAATTCATTGTTTATGCACCACACCCAGTGTTCCATGCAATATGTGCCCTCCATAATATCCACCACCAGTCTCCCCCTCCCCTCCAAAACCCTCAGTTTGTTTCTCAGAGTCCACAGTCTCTCATGGTTTGTCTCCCCCCAATTATATCCCTGGATTAAGTGCTTTAAATGTGTTTCAGACTTCTAGAAGGGCCTTGAGACAAAAGACTAAGTTTTCTAGATCTTAAGACTGTGAGATTTCAAGTTTGATAGACTTAAAAACTGCTCGATATTTTTGGATGTCTGGACCTTAGGATCTTAAGGACACTTGATTTTTAGACCATGAGTTGCAAAGTTTGGAGATTGTGAGAATGTAAGACTATGATTCCTGGAAACTTTAATATTACAATATTGTAGAATGTAGGACTACAGAACCATGAGATTCTAAGGTTATGTGAGTGCAAATCCACATGGCAACAAGATTTTGAGATTATGAGAATTTGAAACTCTGGACTGCAAAATTAAAAAATCTACTTCTACTTTTAAGCCTTGCCTCTCCATCTACTTACCCATGAAAACTTTTCTTGTAAGAGAATTGCTTGACAGAAGCATTTTTGTGTTTGACTCAAATTCTACAGGCTAATACACATACACACTCATTAGAAGTTCAGTTGGAGGTGCCTGGGTGGCTCAGTGGGTTAAAGCCCCTGCCTTTGGTTCAGGTCATGATCTCAGGGTCCTGGGATGGAGCCCCGAATAGGGCTCACTGCTCGGCTGGGAGCCTGCTTCTCCCTCTCTCTCTGCCGGCTTCTTTGCCTACTTGTGATCTCTCTCTCTCTTTGTGTCAAATAAATAAATAAAATCTTTAAAAAAAAAGTTCACTTGGTAGAGTGCCAGCGTGGCTTAGTCAGTTTAGCATTCGACTCTTAATTTTGGCTCAGCTCATGATCTCAGGGTGGTGGGATGGAGCCCCACATTGGGGCTTCTCGAGATTCTCTCTCTCCTCACTGTCTGCCCCTCCCCTAACTTATGGTAAATAAATAAACAA
The DNA here is from genome assembly GCF_009829155.1 of Mustela erminea. NCBI lineage: Eukaryota > Metazoa > Chordata > Mammalia > Carnivora > Mustelidae > Mustela > Mustela erminea. Next base: position 68,687,351 of record NC_045627.1, read on the forward strand.
ATAAATAAATTCTTTATAAAAAAGTTCAATTGGTTATAGACTTGCCTTTCCCTGACCCTCCCTCAACATTAACAGCTGCCTCTAATCTAAGCACGAAAATGTCTTTTGTGTTACTTAGTTTCACTTACTTACATCGTGTCCCCAGGGACTCACCAACAAGCTCCAAATAAGCTGCAATAAGCTAGTTTTCCAGCCCTGCTTAGGGGTGCTGCTTACTACCAGAAAATAAGGCCAGATGTCAGAAGCCACTAGTTCCAAATAAACCCTCCTGACCCAGTTTTTGACCCATTTGATTCAGTTCAGATGCTGTGCTCACTCTCTGGATGAGCTCAAGATCGTTACTATCTAATTGTCATAATAAAAAAAACACCACCACCACCACTAACAAAACACCTACTAGCCCATGACAGATCGGACTGTGCCCCTTTAAGAGAAGAATAGAGGTGGCACTCTAATTCAAAGACACCTCTTCCCCATTCCCTGGAAAACCCTGGCATCAGCTTGCTTACCAGCACCTTTATTGCTCTAACCCCATAAAACCCTCACCATGAGACCTAATGGAGAGAGAGCCTGTGACTTCACAGCATGAGCTCCCCTTCTCCACTCTCTGGCCATTGAATAAATTACCTGCTTGCCATCAGATACTGTTTTGTTTTTGGCTATTTGGTGAATGGTACTGAGTGAGGAAAGAACCTATCGTTTAGGTAACACTAGGAAGGGTTTGTTACTCTAGAGTTCAATTTTCTAGATATTTGCCCTCAGGTCTAATGGCTTTAAAGAGAAATGTGATTTTTTTTTTTCTGTTATTTCTTGAGTTTGGTGGAAGTGAAGGTCTTTTATATTCTTCTATTTGCTAATCATAAGTTGAACTTTCATTCATCAAATTTCTTAATTTCAGTTATTATGCTTTTTAGCTTTCATTTGATTTGGTTTTATAGTTGCCAGTTTTTGGCCAGAATTCTCTCCATCTTGTCATTTTACTTCTTGAGCATATTATTAATCACAATTATTTGAAAATAATTGTTCGACAACCGCAATATCTGGATCCCCTCTGATTCTATTGTATTGTCTGCTTTTTCACTGTCTCAGTCAATCATGCTCTTTTACATGCTTGTTACAGCAGTTACAGAACTATTTCTTCTCAGCCTAAAAACCCACCGCTCTGTACTCTGCTCTTACGGTGGGAATCTGCAGAAAAACATTTCTGAAGTGCCTGCTGACTTCCCTTGAGGCTTTGCTCATAAAGACACTAGAGGGAGATTGGAAGGCTGGAGAGAGAAGGGACTTTCTCTTCCAAGTTTGCTTCCTGTCTGCTCTCTGTTTCTCTCAGTATCCTCTTCCCAATGATTCTTTGCCCCAGAGCAGGTGTTTGTTTAAGAAGCAGCAATGGAATCCAGTTTCCGGTTCTTCAGACAAACACAGAACCAACCTTAATGTGACTGCTCAGAGAGTCCAGCATCAGCCAAGCAGGCTTGCCCCCAAAGTTTGCATCCACACAAATCCTTCTGCAAGATCATAGACACGCATCAATCCCTCCTTAGTGTCCTGATTTTTATCTCTAAGAGACCTTTCTTCCAAGCTTCACTGAAATATTTCCATCTCCTTTCTCTTGCTCTTCCAGTTGCAAATAAGGTAGCTGCTTCTGTTTTTGCTACCTTGTGATACTTTTGTAGATTGTAGGGTAAGAATTCACTTTGTTTCTACTCTTGGATCAAGGGAGCTATCAACCTGTGATAAGAGTGGCATAAGTCCTCTTTATTATTTTGTTCCTAAATTTGCTATAATAAATTTGTATTTGCAGGGATTTATAATCATCACTATAGTTTCAAATTGTAAGTTCAAAAGTGATTCTGAGATGAAGTCTGTGTCTACATATCCATGATAATCAGAAAAGAGTTGTGAAAGTAACAGAGAGGTACAAAGTGGAATGGGAGTTGCTATAGACTGGGATGGTGGGAAACAGGGAGTTCCTGTTCTCCCGGTATAAGATTTTAGTGATGTGAGGTGAGAAAGTTCTAGAGCTGCTGTACAACACTGTGCTTACAATAAGCCAATTTTAAATGTATAGTATGATATTGTTAAGAGGGTAGATCTCATGTTATATGTTTTCTTATCATAATAATAAAAAATTAAGAAACACATAAAGATCCATATATATGCATATATATATATATATATATATATATATATATATATATATTTTAAACCTGAAAAGAAATATAAGACAAATTTTCCAGAGGGGTTTCTTTCTTTGTGTTATTATAAAAATGTTTTTTTCCCCATAGTTATTTGAGATATTTTCTTCTCTAAATGTTAAGTCATAAACTTACTTTGAAATAAAAAGAGAGAAAGGGAGTAAGGCAATGGGGTTCTCTTCATGCTGTCAACTTACCATCTATTTAGCCAATTCAACTTGCAACAGCTTCATTAATAATTCTAATTTCCCCTCTCTATCCATCCACACACCTGTAGCCTTCTCCATTCCAGTTTCTTCTCTCTGATCACAGAGAATATGCATGTAAGTAAATTCATTAAGTAGATTCAGTGTTCTGCATGTCCCCTTGACAGAGTTGAAGCAAACCAGTTGTAAAGGTGATATTTGTTGGCAAAGGAGATAGACCGTAATTCATTGGGGTGAGAGCACAGAACAGTGTAGCTATTCTAGAGAGCATGATGATAGTACTTAGTCAAATTAAGTGTGCAGAACCCTATGACACAGCAATCCAAGTCTTATGCAGGTTCTTAAGGAGACATGGATCAGAATATTGAAAGCTGGAGGCAGACCATTATTTAAAAACAGGACCATCATAATGCGGAATATTGTATTGCTAGTAGAAGCAAAAATCACATACACACAATCACGCATATAATAAAAATGAACTATCTTAAAAATGGTGCAAAGAGTAAAAATCTGATATATATATATATATATATATATATATATATAAAATACTATATATTGAAATCTAAAAAGGAGTGTCTATGGTTGGAGAAGAATGCTGTTTATAATGGAGACACATGGGAAGAGTAAATATATAAAAAGTAAACAGTGGAGGGACCAATCAATAATAATAGTGTCCTGAATTAAGGACTATAAGTAACTTGCCATCTGTGCTCTTTTAAAAGAAAAATTAAAAAAAAATCTCTTTTAAATGAACAAACAAACAAACAAAAAATACTAAGAGAATTTTGGCTACATCCCAATTCTCATTAGGCTTAAGCCTAGCTACTCTTTCCTTTCATGATTTTCTTAATGCATTTCATATTTGGTTCTGGAGTTTGGTTCTTTTAACTGAAATATGTTCCTGCTGTTTTGAGTATGTTACATAAAGATGATGTGACTTAACTTTAAAGTATAGTTTAGTTTTCTTAAGTGCCCAGCTCCTCTCAATCATTATAAGCAGTAGCTTCTCTTTCAAATTGCCCTTGGATATGATTTTACAACAATTTTTCCAGAAGCCATACAAGTCACTGAGCACAACATCCAACAGTATTTAATTATACTTATTCAGAAGGAAGTTGGGTAGTAATTTTCTTTGGCCTTTCATTTTTAGGACAGAGCTGACACAGAGCAAATACCAGTTGAGGCCAGACTCCCTTCTTCAGTGTTTATTAAACAGGAGCCAAACCAGCCCTGCTATCCCTAATTATCATTGTGAGTGTTGGGACCACAGCCCATAATTGTTTTGTATAGGTTGTTCATCGTTCTTATGTGCAGAGCCAAGAGGTAGTGAGGACTGAAATCCAGCCTGCACCCTGCTAACCCAACTGTGTGCGCACAGGCTACATGTGTGCCTTGAGGGGAAATGCCTTGCTCTGATTCACGAGAAGGGGAAATGCCTTGCTCTGATTCACCAGAAGAGGCCATATGGACTAGTAGCGTCTCCATTAGCATCTCACTTTACCCCATCCCTTTGTGTCCTAGCTCCTCCTCATCTCTTTTTCATCCATATGTGTCTCTGAACTAAGAAGAAGAGAGAGAATCTACAGCACTATTCTTCACCATAGCGGCTGGGGATATTTCTCTTTATCAAAGCCAAGCAAGAGGGACTCCAAACTCTACAGAGAAGTAAAGCTTGGAGTATCTACCATAAGGGCAGATTGGCATGTCACTTCCTTCCTGGTATTGTTGAGGTGCGGAGTCCACAGGCACATCCGAGGAGTAGAAATGCAGTTTAGGTTCTTGCTGGAGGCTAACCCTTATTGCCTAGAGTTGAGAGAAGTTCTGAAATAGATATTTGAAGGCAGAATTATTCAGATCCAGAAGAGCAAGCTGGAACGATTTGGTAGTGTGCTTAGGAAGAAGGGGATAGGGACACAGCTGATGGCCTTGGATCAATTAGATCCCAGTTTTAGAGCAGAGGCAGAGTAAAACCTACTCTGAGTAAACCTATTACAGAGTAAACCTACTACAAATTCAAACCAATGCCACAAATGGCCCCATGACAATAAAGGAGGAATTGTTCTCTCAAGGAAAACCTAAGTCACGTTAATAAGCAGATATGGGTGAAAACTGAGAGAGATTTTCAGAGAGAATGCTGGAGTTCCATACTTGTAGGTTGTGAAACAGTATCTGGGCAGTCACTTGTGCCTTCAAGTAAAGTGAAAAGCCTTGAATGGAGCTAGGGCAAGAGCAACGTTGTTGCCCATGTGGCTTCTGAGAGAGAGGAATGGACTTATGGAAATCTCAGGGTTGTGCAGCTCTTCCTCTCAAGGTCCTCAGCAGGGAGGAGCCGGAGTAAAACCTAATTCCCACCTCATGAAAACCACTCCTGCGTTTGCAGAAATTCACCATATGGATGGATGGCGTCAGCAACCAATGGAATTAGTCTGACCCAGACAGATACCTTCCTGCCACGGGCACTCTTCCTTCTTTCCTACTCTCTTCTCTCCCCTGCCTCTACAGAGAAGAGCTTGACCTAGAGGTGGGAGGGGAGACCCAGAGATAAGGTTTTCCAGAACCAGAGAACCAGACCACGCAACCCTCCACCCCTCTAAGGTGTTGGAATGTGAGGGTCTAGGATTCAAGCAACACATCCCATTCGCATCCTGTGTCCCCTGCTGTGGGGCTGGTGCAGAGAAGCAGGAGTAGGTATTTGAGTTGTATGTGAGACTGGAGTCGTAAGTCAGTCTGGGCTGAGTGCATTTCCTAATAAGCTAAAGTGATTGCAAAGCCACAGAATCTACCTAATACATTGTTGAGGGATCGAAAAGAGGGGTCTGACAGAATATGTTTGAACACAGCAATGGGGAAAGGATAATTAAGCCATTCTATTTTTATATTTAAAGTTCAGAGGGTTCAATTAAATGGGAACTATCTAGTTATCAGGTAAACCTAAAAATACTTCCCCTTGAGCCTTAAGAAAAGAGACGTAGGAATAGAGAGGCGCTGTAAATTTAAAAGTGATGTATTACATTAGAGGGTTTTTCTGGCCTTTAAAAGCTTTCCTCATCTGTTGTTTCCCTTGAGAAAGCGCTTCGTAGGATTGATATGAGGGGAACGTGGGCCACTTTTCAATTCTTCTGCCGTTTGTTTATCCAGCAAGAATTGTCCACCACTCTTTGTGCAGACCATGGCGGAAAATCCCATGTATGTTGAAGTGAAGAGGAAGATTCAGGACAGCACGTGAAGATTCTCTGAGAGAGAGAGATTGGAATGCAAAGACTCAAAACTGAACAAAAAGCCAATACTCAATGACAGATGAACGAGTTCCAAATGGCATGAATAGGTCATGGTACTCTTGTATTAAAGCCTGTCAATAACATTCTAAACCTTCTAGAACAAAAGCAAGTTATACTCGCTTCACCCATGGTGTAACGATCTTTCATGATCTAATCATTTCATGAGGCTACCGTCGTCTTCTGCTATGCTCCTTCTCCATTGGCCCTATGGCACTGCTTAGGAAACTTTATTTTTTTCCTGTGTTAAAACTTTGTTCTTAATGTTCTTAAGGTTCACTGGGCCCCAAATACTTTTTCCTGGCCTCCCCAGAGGGAAAACTTATCTTGACTTTTGGATGGAGTGACCAACTCACCTTGGTTTGCCTGGGACTGTCGTGACTTGAATGCTTAAAGTCTCATTCCCAAGAAACCCTTTGGTCCTGGATGTCTGGTCACCCTACCTCCTAGTTTCTCAGATTTAATATATCCTCTGAAGAGAGACATTGCCTCAGCACCTTATTTTAAGTATTCTCTGAATAAGTAAGTGTAAATTTGATTTCATCACCAATGGAAAAAAATATCTGCAAGAAAAATACACTGTAATTAAAGCAGAAGGACAAAATGGCATGCTGGGGAAAAAATGTGTACCTTTTGTCACAGACAAAAGTTAGTATTTAAAGACCTTCTAAAAAGAAGGAAAAGCTCAATGACACCATAGCATGACAGGTTATAGAACTGAATAGGATTCATAGGGAAAAAATTATAAATGACTCATAATCATAGGAAGCCATGTTCACCCTCACTTACATAAGGGAAATGGAAATTAAAACTTCAGTGCCGTGCAATTTCTTGCTTACTGGCCAGAACTGCAAAGATTTTTGCAGTTTGTTTTCGAGGTGATGGTGAAACAGGTACTCTAATATTCTGCTGCTGAGGATGCAAAGTGATACCATATGTATGGTCAGAAATTTGGCAACATCTAGCAAAATAACATCTCTATCTTGTCTTTGACGTCCTGATACCACTTTTAGAAACCTATTGCAAACATTACATGGACAGAAATACAAATCACATTTATCAAAGGACTATTAGACGACAGAATTGGAGGTGATGAGCTAACTGTTAATCCAATCATTTTTAAGAGTAAACATCAGGTATCATTCTTGAAGCAGTTTCAGTTAAAACAACAGCTATGGTTAGGTTAGGCTTCCAAGTGATGCTGGGAAGACGAAGTCCTATAAGAAAGTAAGGAAGTGAGAGCCTATTTAAAAGTAATCTTCTTCCTGCCAACAGATGCAAATAGGAAGACTGCAGTTAATTCAAAGGCACAAGGAGTCTTTGAATTTCCCCCAAGCCAGGCAAGTGGGTCTAATATATGAAAAAATGGGGAATACAGGTATCTAGGCCAAGTCTTCTTGCATTTCTCCCCACTACATGCAGAACCAAATACAATGTTCAAGTTAAGTGAACCCATCTCTAGAGCAGGGAGGTTATTAGAATATTAAAACTGGAAGGGACCTTAGAGATGATGAAGTGCTTTACAATGAATGTTAGAAAGCTGCTAAGTTTATAAAGGAGGAAAATGAGACCCAGAGAACTCAATTTATTTTTTATACAATCACACATCTGAGGTTGTAGCCAGATGGCTTTGGGTAAGTTCAATAGTAAGTCAAGTTCAAGAGCTTTCTCCTAATATTAGGGGAAAGCTATGATACACAAAAATGGAGCAAAATAAAGAGAAAGTAGGTGTCGGTAAAATATAGATGCTCACTGACCCTGTGTCACTGGCCTCATAGATTTATTTGAAACCACTTCTTGCCTAAATTCCCACTCTCCATCTCATTTCACATCTTAAGTCTATCTTAAGTCTGAGAACTCGTGTACATTTATAGCCCTCTTAATCCCCAGCTCTAGCCTGCATCTTCCATGGTCTGCGTATGTATATTAGCCTCCAGACTCTGCTCATTTTGTCCAATGGGTGGTACCTTTGGTGGTAAAATAGACATTCATTCATTCGCTTTCCAGCTCATGTTTCCACCCACGTGCATTTTCTAATACCACTCAGATTTTCCTTGGCGGAATGCTTTCCCCACGTCATTGTGTAACATCTATAGGGTTTGAATTTGGGTGCAGTTTATTCTACACTGACTCCAGAACTGGGCTCTGATTGTTCCCCTGTAATCAGCATTAATTCAACTCTTTGCCATGGTAATAGGTAAAGAAATGGACATAAACACTGGTGAAAGCCAATCAGTACATGCTGTTACCTTAGTCATAGCACGTGGCTATGGCAAGGGCATTTAAATTACATCAGCCCAGTAGAACTAAATCCATGCTTATGTTTGTAATGGCGTCTCCTTCTTTTTCCCTGCCACTGTATTTCTCCCTGAGAAGCTGCTGAGAGTTACGCTGTGACAGTGTGAGCCATTCTTAAGACAGAAAAGCGGAGAGAGCCCTGCAGGAAATGAGTGAAGAAAGAGAGAAAAAAAAATTAGGTGACATTTGTGAACTACTAGATCAAACCAATTGTCATAACTGCCTATGCAAATTATTATTTACATAAATCAGTAACTTCTGTTAATATTGAAGTCAATTTGAGCTCAATTCTCAGTTATGTGAAAGTAAAGGCATTAAAATTGATGGTGAGGCCATTGTGATTCAGGGGCAAGATTTAGATGAAATAAGCAGACCCAGATTCTACTCTAGCAACCATCTGTATGACCTTAGGGTAATCATTATGCCTTTCTATACTACATTTTCCTTAGCTATACATTTGCAATGGAATATTGTACTTGACTGATATTACATGGTGTTGTGAGGCCACATGAAATAATGGTCTAGAGTGAGAAAACTAAAAACCCTGTGCAATTGAACTGTTGGTGATATTACTACCATCAAAAGATCTTGCAACCATCAACATGATTATTCTAGTACATTTCTCCTTTTTTCTACATTGCAGGAGACAGGAATAATTTATCAAGATTTGCACTTCTGCAAAGCACTTGATGAAAACAGGAGTGGAAGTTTCTAAAGCAAAGCGGATTTCATTAGGCTGTTTAATAAGAGTATTTATAGCCAAATTGTTTTCCAATTGACTTTGCAATCCTCATTTGTGATTCATAATTCTTGGTGAATAATTGCAATTATCATCTGCTTAATGAGACAATGATTTCTTCTCTCCCCCATCTTTATTTTCCTTTTGGTAAAACCTCGTATTCGATGCTATGTACATCACAGAAAGATGGTCCATTAGAAGCTGATTCCCTGCCAGATGACCCAGCAAGCCAGGCCCAGGGGCAGAAGAAAAGTTCCCAATGTGAAGAAGGACAATGCATATAAACTAATCTGTAAACCACCATCCTTTTTCAGATATATGCACAAACAAATTTTTTATGATTGAAGAAGGTATAAGTGGTTTTGTATGCATGAAGTGAATCGATTGTTTGAGCCCCCGACCACCACCAGGTTGGGTGTAAACCCTAATCCCAGTATGGTGGCATTCGGGTGTGGGGCCTTTAAGGGATAGTTAGAATGGGATTAGTGCCGTCTGTTGGACAAGAGGCCAGAAAGCTAGCAAGCTCTCTTTCTGCCATTTAAGGATTCAATAAGAACTGAGCAGTTTGAAACCTGGAAGAAGTTATATATGCAGTATGTCTGTCCCTTTATTTAACTTTGATTTGTTTGATCAATCTTTTTTTTCGTTTCTACCATACAAGTACATGTTTTGTTAGATTTACACCCAAGTATTTCTTTATTTTGAGTGATTGTGATCGGTAATAGATTTTAATTTTTAGGCTTTACATGTTCATTTTTAGTACATAGAAGTAAACAATTTTTGCATATAGATATCACATCCTATGACTTTATTAATTAAAGGAATTTTATTAGTTAATTATTAATTCTAGGAATTATTAATTCTAGGAGTTTTATTTTTGTAGATTTCTAGAAAATCTACACCACTTCTGTATTACAATAGGCTGCTGCTTGGGCCACCTGACCTATGACTTGCTTGGTCTGAAAGAATCCAGTTCCTGATGGGCAGCTCTGGCCTGCGGTCACTTAATGACTCATGTTCAAAAGCTCAGTGTGGGTGGGGGCCTCGTTGTGTGCCTCATGGTTTTCCAGCGGTGTGTGGTTCTCTGAGGCAGATAGACCTGCTCCCGAACCATAGACATTCGTGCCGTGATTATTCCTTTTGGACTTTCCATAAACTCCAGTATCTTTGCCCTTACCACACCAAGGTCTAGGTAATTCAGCCCATGTGACAGGGCTCCCTGTATCATAACCTGGGCCAGTGTGTGTGGAGCCATTTATTTATTTATTTTTTCCAGCCTCATTTTTGCTGGAATGTTAACATGTCATCTAGTCAATGAATGAGAAGGTTGCGTGCAAGGGTGGGATATGCTATCCCAAAACCTAAGGAAGGAATCCTATCATACTTATTTATTTTTAAATTTTTTTACTAATGGCAGTTATAAAATACAACTTGTCTCTTCCTGTGAAAGGGATGTCCTCACATCTCCTAGATCACTAAACTCTTAAAAATGTCACCAAGGTCAACCTCTTGAGCAAGTGTGCTTGACCACACCTCCGATTTGCCACTTCTTACTCCTCTGGTCTTACTGGAGGCTGCTCCTGATGGGGTGTAGCAGTGAACTCTTCTGCAGAATTGGCAGATGACCCAAGTGTCTTTGACAATATGATGACAAAGGCGAGGAGTGTTAACAGAATCCTGTTCACATCACCAGTGCACGATGTCCACATAAGGTGTGCTGCTCCTGGCTCCTTCCTGACAGGCCTGGGGAATAGGCAGTCACCAACTCAATGGCCACATTCCACACGCGGGAGGCTATGATCCATCTGCGGTTGGGATGAATACTTGGTTAATTCTGTAGTAACTTTCTGTCCCAGAGTATGATCCGTATTGTATTTTAGGAGCCAGAATGGTGAGTTAAGTGAAGGTTTGGCAGGAAGTATCTCCCTTCATCCTTTATGTCTTTGAAGGTGACACTGTATGTGTCATTTCACTTAGAATGCATTATTCTTTTTCATTTAGCATCTTTAGGTAGAGGGAATTTCAAAAGTATCTATTTAATCTAACCCAATACATAGCTCTTATCCTGGGTCTAGGAACCGATATTAGGATTCTGGCAATTACAAGTGTGTCCATTCGAAGTATACATTAAGAGACCAAGAAAATGTTCACCAAGTCGTCTGTGACCCAATAGACCCACCATGAACCAGACCTAGGTCAGAGCTTATCTATTACCTGCATCCCGTATGCTCTCTGCTCTACCAGGGGATCATGACTGTCAACATCAACACAGACCATGTGTCTAACGATCCGTGTGTCTAATACTCAAAGTCCCAATTGCCTGCTTTTTACTGATCTTTCCCCAGCATTCAATGGTTGCTTCTTGCAGCTGCTCTGATTTATATTCACCTAAAGACTTGGGAGTCAGGCCTCTGCATGTCTTCAGAGTGCTCTCTCTCCGCTCTCTGGTACTCCTTCTTATAAATGTAGCTGTAGAGGCCTCCTTAAAAACCCAGCATCCATACCAAACTCCGAAACACCAGTAATCACCCGGGTTCTCCTTCCCAGCACTTCAGCCTAGAAACACTCTCCAGCTGTAAGCTGAGGGGACAATTGTAGGTCTCCCCTCATCTATTGTTCCTCTTCTGGGGGTCTCTGTCCTGCGCTGCCTATTTTCCAGTGCTTCAGAAATAAATCTCTGTTTTATGTTTGTTTTCTAGGTATTTTGGGGTTTTTTTTGTTTGTTTTGTTTTGTTTTTAATTTAGCTAATGCAATTGGATAGTTTCAGTCCCACTTTATCTTGGATAGAAACCAAGATTACATTTTATTGTTTAATTTTAAAGAACTTAAATGTTTCTTTAAATAGTTATTTTATGGCTGTCCAGTTATTTTATAGCTCTTGTTTTATTATGAATAAGAACTCTTTTTTTTCCCATTAAGCCCTTTGATTTGTTATTACTGGCATATAAGAAGACTATTAATTTTCATGTGTTACTCCTATATTTGGATATATATACCAAATTAAAGTCTTTCATTATTCAAAGAACTTTTCAAATGAGTCTCTTAGATTTCCTAGGGTGATAGTTAACAACACTTGTAGAAAACGAATATTCCTACTTAATTTCCAAAAGCCTTACCTCACATTTCCTTTTGTTTTTATCTTACTGATAGTACTCTTAGCTTCTGATAATAGTAGTTTGAAGAAATTAAAATATTTAATTTAAATTCATTGATTCTAATATTTCACCATTAAGTATGAGGTTTGCTCTAGATTTAAGGAAGAAACTCTATATTGTTAATGGAATTTTTCTATTCCTAGTTTACTAAGAATGGGTGAATTTCATCAAAATGCTTTAAAAATTTTTTTAGATTGTCTTATATTCCTTCTATTTAAATTCCTAATATGGTGAATTATATTAATAGATTTCCTAATAGTGAGCTATATTTACTTCCTGTTAAAAATCCTTAATGATCATAATATGCCATTCATCTTTTTTTCTCTTTCTTCCTTCCTTCCTTTCTTTTTTCCTTCTTTCTTTATTATTTTTTCATTAACATATAAAATATAGTTGGATTCAATTTTATATTAGTCATCTAGAATATATGCATATTTATAAATCATTTTGGTTTCCAATCATATTTCTTAAACTGAGAACCAAAGACCCGAGTATTCTCCAGATTTATTTCTATAGTAAAAGACTTCCATATTGTATCCTATTTTGATGATACCCTAAATTTATGCACATGTAAGCATAATCTTAAAAATATGTGTCACCACCCTATAGCTGAGAACTTACATGCATCCAGTGTCCCACTTTGGCTTTGTGCTTAAGATGGATTTCTCACCAAGGATAGATTAAAAAACAAACAAACAGAAAAACAAGATTTGGGGTTGGGGGTTTAGTTCAGTGGTAGGGGATTTGATTGCAAATGATTACAAGGTACAAAGACAACAAGGGGTACAAAAAAAGTAAGAGAATTGTGTCATTTTTTAAAAGATTTTATTTTTTATTTTGTGTGTGTGTGAGAGTGCTATTTATTTATTTATTCAATTTTATTTTTTCAGTGTTCCAGGATTCATTGTTTATGCACCACACCCAGTGCTCCATGCAATACGTACCCTCCTTAATACCCACCACCAGGCTCATTTATGAATTTGAGAGAGTGAAAGAGAGAGAGTACAAGCAGCGGGAGAGGCAGAGAGAGAGGGAGATGCTGTCTCCCCATTGAGCAGGGACCCCAATGTGGGACTCAATCCCAGGACCTTGGGATCATGACCTAAGTTGAAGGTAGACGCTTAACCATTTAAGCCACCCAGGAACCTGAATTGGGACATTCTTAAAGAACATGTTAATATCGACAGATGAAGCCCATAAGAATTTAATCGTGGCAGTTAATAATTTATTAAAGTTTCTTGTGTGTGTGCGCCGTGGGGATGAGAAGTCCTTGGTACTTCATATATAGTTGGACCTTACTCTAGATTAAATGAACTGGAATCTATAAAGTTGGGGTGTATAAAGATATATATATATATAAAGATATATATATATATAAAGATGTGTATATATATATATATATATATATATCTTTATAAGTATTTGTAATATGCAGCCAGAAAGGAAAAGAACAGATGTAAATTTTGTCCTAATATATATTAATTTGCAAAAATAAATGAAATTACAAATAAGTAATGAAGGTTTTGTCTACTCTTATTCTAGCAATAAAAGGTAAAATAGCTATTTAATGCCTGCTTTAAGATTTTACAATGCTAATTTATTTTCAAATGAACTAGGCATATCTACAAGTGTATTATATGGCACCTGATTAAAATTAAGATTCATGTTTAAAGAGTGCAAGATTGCTCATTAGCAGCTTTTGGAAAATTATGAGTTCTGATGATTTGTAACTAGTAAATCAAACCCTGAAATTAGTAATTCTTTACAAAATATATTTATGTGAACAGGCATACTCATTATCAGTTTTATTCAACTTAAAAACAGAAAAAAAATAGACCTATCTTCTTTCAAATACTATCCCACTTAATGTAATGGTTGACATCGAGTGCCTAGGAACATATTACTTTATGCTCTCTTTTTTTAAGTATACATTTAATTTGTGTGCATTTGTTTTGGAGTTTTAGTTAAAACAACTATAACTAATATGGACTTTTAACTTACTTTTTGGTTGCACATATATAAGTAACATATTAAATATGTAAATCAAAATGGGGTTCTGTAAGATTTATTTTTCTTGAAAGGAATTCCTATGTTACTAAAATCTGAGAAACTTTCTGCCATGCATCTTTTGTGTGCCTGTGTGTGTGTGTGTGTGTGTGTGTGTGTGTGTGAATGCACAGACACTATCTTTGTTTAATTTTGTTTTTGACTGAGATTCTTTTTGCATTTTACTTAGTTCTAATAATTTAACTAGTGTAACAATTAGGTCATCATTGGTGGTGTGTTGCAGATCTCTGGTCATCCAAACTGGGTCTGTCTCCTTTTTGAGGGAGTGTGCTCAATCCATAACCATCTCTATCTTCATACCAACTCACTGAGATTTCTAACTTCTGTTATGAATAGATCCTCTAGATTTTATAACTTAGCCTGAGAAAATATCATTCATTGCTATAATTGTTCAAGTAGCTTAGGTATCAGCAGTCCTGTAATTTTTATATTCCTAATGTTGCTGGGTTGTGTTCCCTTTCCCTTTTTTCTCAACCATTGTTTTGAAGGATTGATCAAGTCTACTGGCTTTATTTTGAAATATATAAGCCATGTCACTAATTTCATTTTTTTTTAAAGATTTTATTTATTTATTTTAGAGAGAGAGAGAACAACAGCTGGAGGAGCATAGGAATATGGGAGAGAATCTCAAGCAGACTCTGTACTGAATGTGGAGCCCTGTGTGGAGTCTGATCCCAGGACCCTGATATCATGACCTGAGCTGAAATCAAGGGTCAAATCTTTAACTGACTGAGCCCCCCCGATCCCCCCCATATCACTAATTTCTACCTCAAATTTTTTTTTTTTTTTTTAAAGATTTTATTTATTTATTTGTCAGAGAGAGAGCAAGAGCGAGCACAGGCAGACAGAGTGGCAGGCAGAGTCAGAGGGAGAAGCAGGCTCCCTGCAGAGCAAGGAGCCCGATGTGGGATTCGATCCCAGGACGCTGGGATCATGACCTGAGCCGAAGGCAGCTGCTTAACCAACTGAGCCACCCAGGCATCCCTCTACCTCAAATTTTAAAATCTTTTTGTCTTTTAACAACTATTTTGTGTGTATTTTCTCTTCTTCTGTGCATCTAATGAACTAACATTAAGTAGTATTTATTTTCTCTTAGTCTAAATATCTATATTTAAAGAAGAGAGAAAGGATGAAGGGAACAGAAACAGATGGAGACATACATTATTACTGATCAAGAAACAGTGCTTCAGGGATGTGAGGGGAGAGCCCATAGGAACATAAAATAATATAAAAATGAAAGTGTTCAAAAAAATAATGCACTTGTCTATTAATTTATTAGTTCAAGAGAGTCTGCTTAAATATCCACTAAACTCTTTGATGGAGTGTTGTATCAAAATGCTTTTAGACCAAAGTCTATGATGATAAGAAATTTATACAGTAGGAACTATTGCTATTTATTTACCAAAATACATCACAATTAGAAGAGTAGAATGATAGTTTTAGAAGACAGAAATAGAAAGTCAGTTTGAAAAAAAAATCACTGTGATTTTCATAATTATAAAAACATTTTGGTTATATATATATATTTATACATATTTAAAGGAAATACCAGGGTGCAATATAATTTGAATACTAAAATATCCATCTGTGTTTTTCTTCAACAAATTAATTATTGTAAAGTGATTTACAAATCCTATGTGCCACATGCATACTAAATGATTAAACTCAAACATGGAAGCAGGAATATTGGTATTTAATGGAATTATAACTTAGAATATTTATATGTGGTCAGAGAAGAAAAAATTTAAATTGTCAAATGAATTAGTGGAAAATTTCTAAATATCCTTTCATCTGAACACAATAGAAAGTTTGAAGATATATATATATATATATACAACATACATACATATATATACATACATAAATATATATGTATATATATATTTAATCTTTTTTTGCTTGTTGGTTTCAAATATCCTCGGAACTTAGGTAACATTTTTTTTTTTTTTGGCCTCAAATAGTCCCACAAGAAGAACTTAAAAATACATATATATATGATTATTACTGACTAGGCAAAAACTGAGCCAACTGATAATTATCTTCACAATTACTTGCACCTGCAAGTAATTCTACTATAACTGCTAAACTAGCCTTGTTAATTGGACTCTTAATCACAGAGGAAGTGGAGTTCATACTACCAGAAGGGTCATCTCTGTTTCTAATTGTTTCCCTACAGAGAGTAACCTGCAACATTTTGTAGAAGTCTCTAACTTTAGTGTGAACAAATTGATCAGATTGTGTCCCTCTATGTTAGGAAAGCCAGCTCTAAAACCATACCTTCCTTGCATACAGTAGGCATTTGATGTGTAGTAGTAACGGAACTGGTTATTGGTGTGGGCACTAGGAGAGGTCCATCAGTTGAGCAGCCACGGAAGAGGCAGTAGAGAACACAACAGCAGAAGTTTTACTCTCTATGTGTATACTACAGTTGAAGTATCGCTGGAGATTTGACTTTAGAATTGTTTTCCCTAAGAGAAAGCCAGTGACTCTGAGATCCTGTTTCCAGTGCTCCACTAAACCCTGTGTGCTTAAACTTAATGTTATTAAAATTCATAGTAGCTTAGAGCTTCACAGACCTGTCATATGAATGCTTTTCTTA